>NC_000081.6:102735996-103045512 GCF_000001635.26 Mus musculus
AATTAAGTCGAGAAGTGAGAAAGAACTTCCAGAAAGCAGAAAGGCTCTATTTGTCTGCTGAGGCAGAAATCTATGCCTGCCCGACCCCTCGAGGAGATCTAGGGGTGACCAAGCACCCCTTCCCATCCCCCTCACAGAGCTTTTCCTTTAGCGCTGAAATCAAGCAAGGTGTGTGGGGCGGGGAGAGTGGGGAGGGAAACTAGCGAAAATCCGCAGAATTGGAGATGAGGCTGCGGCAGGCGCTCTGCCTTCCATGTGGCGGCACGAACCCCGTTCTCGCGCCCGGTAATTGCTAAATTACCAGCCATCTGCTCGGCTCTCAGACATAAATTATCTGCGAGGAGAAAAGCCACAGAGGCGGTGTACTTTCCTCCCGCCCTCCCAAACTCGCGAGAGGAGCTTAGGGTGGGCTCAGGCAGCCGAGGCCTCAGTCCTGCAGAAGGGGCTGCAGTCCAAGGGCACTAGGAGGCCCCTGGGGCGGGGGGGGGGGGCGGGGGGGGCGAGGGGGGGCGCGAGGCGCGATGGGCGGGACCTCACGTGGACCGCCTCTCGGTAGGCGGGGCCTGATGTGGGTAGGTCTCTCAGTGGATGAGGTATTCCTCATGGCTCCCTGGAGGAGGCGGGACCTTGTGGTGGGCGGGGCTTCTCACAGGTGGGCCCACAGAGCATGGTGGTTTGGGGGTACCATTCTTCTCTACCCAACTTTCAGGCCTTGGCCCCTGATGTAGCTTCAGCTCTCTGATAGCTGTCTCTGGAGCAGGGTAGGAGAGAGTGGCACAGGCCGAGGGCATGAGCAGGACCTTGGTTTCCAAGAGTGGGGCAGGAGAGGGATGTAGAAATGTCAGGCAATGGATAAAAGGCCGCAGGTTGCAGAGGTTCAGAGCTGGAAGGAAGGGAAAGCGGGTCTCTGGAAGATGAGGCAGGTGCAGGTGGAGTGAGCAGCAGAAACAAGACAGGCACTCAGGGATAGCAGAGTGAGCCCTGTGAACATGGAGGGCCTAAGGAGAGTCGAAGGCAAAGAGAGCACACAGTATGGACCCCAGGCCTGAAGGAATTTGGGGAGCTCAAGACTGCGCCAGGGAAAACAAGGGCGCCTTGGAAGGTCCCTGGAAGGTGCCATCTCCAGAACCATCTGCTGCTCTGAGGCTAAGGCCTGGCTCTCTGGAGCTGAGGAGTCAGGGGTCCCACCCGAGCTCCAAGGCACCTGCAGGGTGTGCCCACCGGGTGGGGGCGGGCGGGCAACTCCCAGCTCCACGCAGGACAGAGTGGGGTTTGTGCGGCGCGATTGTTTAGTATTCATGGGGCGACGCAATCTCTCCCACATCTGCTTAGCACAGCAAGTCCTGTCATATAACTGTCTCCCGCACTGTCTGTCCATAAAGAATGTCTCGGAATTGGTGTAATTCAGAGAAATTAATGACGACTTTCTGCGGGACGGCTCCCTGGGGGATGATTAACACTTCATCGTCCATCTGATGCGCGGGGCCCAGCGCTCCATCGCGAACATTTGGGCCTTGGCCAGCCGCATTAAAGGTTATTACGGAAAACGCGACCTGCAAACGGGCAAGAGGCATGATGGACCAGGGGCGGGGGAGGGAGGACGGGGTGCGCATCCTAACCGGCCAAGTCCGAGATCAAGTTTCCTGAGGTGTGTGCACCTGAAGGGTCTGATGCGGAGGGAGAATGGGTTTCTGTTTTAGACTATGAAGGACCAGGAGGGCATTGGGGAGCTACTAGGCCCCAACTCACCCCAGAGCTGAGGAAGAGTGGAGTCATTCTTCATGGGGGATGCACTGCTCATAGAGGCTTTCCTTGTCTTTAGCTCTCACAGCATCATTAGGTGAGTTTCATTAACAGCCAATGTAACTGAGACTCAGAGAGGTTGTGTCATGTGTCCAAGGTAGCACAGCTTATGAAGACACCAAGGCTGAATTTGAACTCAGAGCCTTTATTCCTGAGATCTTACACTTCCCGCCACACCACGGAGGGTCGGGGAAAGCCTTAGTAAGTGTCTCCTCCCAACTTCCTGCACAATGGATGGTAGCTAAGTGTTCAAAATGGCGGACTAGTGCATGAATTAACCCACGAATGCTCCACTCTGGTCTGGACCAAACACCTGAAGACCCTGGTGGCATGAAATGGTACAGGTTGCCATCGGGGGGCCTGGAAGCATGGCTTCCTACAGCTTCCCTGGCAGTTCTCAGCCTCTTGAGAGGATTCTGGTCCGCAGTCTGTAGGAAGGGGTACAGGCATGCACACTGTGCTAATGGGCATCAGAGTTCAAGTTTGTGTGTGCACATGTCAGCCAAGGTATAAGTTATGAGTAGGTGTGCCTTTGCACGTGTGTGAGAACACATGTGCCACATGAGGAAATATCAGCTTCTAAGTAGTCTGCCCCTCCCAGCTTTTGGCTTACCTTACTCTGTCTTAGAGCAACAGAGTCCCCACATTTTTTATTTTTATTTTTTATTTGTGATATTAATAGACTTGAGCACCATGCCTTTGTAAACTTCTTTCACCGGCTTCACTAAGTGGTTCAAAGCCATTTGTTTGCTTCCTGGAAATTCTGCTAAAGGCCATGTGTACATTCTCACTGAACTGCACATGGGTGGAGGTTTTCCAGGCCACTTGTGCTAAGTAGTTCTTCCTTGAGTCTAACCTCAAATCCTCTTGTTATTCTTGGATGTTCAACAGACCCAAGCAAGTTGTTTGAAACGGGAGCTTTGCAATCACCCTCTTCCTGTTTCTGGCATGAGGATAGTTTCTGGGGGTGGGGAGGTGGGAGGAGTCCAGAGTATAGGAGCTAATAGTGATTATTACCTTTAAAGGTGCCAGTAATGATCTCGGTTGTTAAAAAATTGCATTTATTATTTACTATGTGTGTGTGTGAGGATTGGTGGGTTCATATGCCAGTGTGTGTGTGTGTGTGTGTGTATGTGTGTGCATATGTAAATACAGGTCATCTTTCTGGGAGCTGGTTCTCTTCTTCCACCTCCTGGTTTCTCGGGTCATCAGACTTGGCCACAAGTTCCCATACTGACTGACTGAATTATTTAGATTGTCTTCTCTACATAATTAAACCCAGTGTGTGTGTGTGTGTGTGTGTGTGTGTGTGTGTGTGTGTGTGTGAGAAAGCCTGGTGGATCGCAGATTTCGCAGATTCATCTAAGAAGAGGGAAATGGTCAGCAGTGGTCCACTCTCAATAGACAAAGGCTGGTGTCCTCACAGTGTCCTTGATGCATGGGGCTGTCACCAAAAACTCAGGTCTCCTGCTTCCTGGTCTAGAACTTTTGGAGTTGCTCTCAGTGAATCCTGGGGGCCTGGTACCCACCATACTTTTTGCTTCAATGCCACATCTTCCTGGCTGAATGCTTGTGTGGTGTCTTGGCTTTACATCCTAGTAGTCAGATGCCCCTCTCCTTTCTTCTACTCTTAGACTCTTCCTCCAAACAGCACCCTCCTCCCGCCCCTTGTAATACAATGTCCCATAACCTCCTCCTCTGGAAAGCCCTCCTAGATATATCCTCCAGTGTTGTGTTGAAGTCCCAAAGTACTGTCAAGATGCCCACGATGTTTTTTGTTATTCCCTTCTTTTCCAATTGTGTATTTGCACACCCCTGGTCATAGCTGATTTCATCATACAGTGGGTCTGCCTCTCCCAGGACCTCTGGCTCTTAGAACTGCAGGGGAAACCACACCACACACACCCCTTTTCCTGGCTTCCGGGATTGGTGGTATGAGCTACACCCACTGGCCTGGTTAGTCTGGTGCATGAAGGTGGTGGTGAGGTCCTTTCTTCATCCTGAGTTTTCTTGGGGTTAGGACTCTGCCCTAGGCCCTGGGGGTGCCTGCTTTGCTCAGACCGTAGACACAGGTCTTTGCTGGCTATCTGCCCCATAAAGGCGTGAAGGGAGTGACAGCCTTACCCGGATTGCTCAGATTGGATCGGCACCTACGCACCTGGTCGGAGCCTTTGTTTGCTTTTACTCTCCCATCTTTCTCCTACGAAATCTCACCACCCCAGAGAGTCGTTCCAGAACTAAGCCCCTTTTCGGAGACCCTGGACTGGTCCTGCCCAGAATGCCAAGAGTGAGGAGCTAAGGGTGACTGGTCTTGAGATGGATTGGCCGCCACCTTGTGGCCAATAGCGAGCACGGCAGAGTTGGGGTACCCGTGCTAAGAAGAATCTCCTGGAAAGGAGGGGGGAGGTGACTTCATCCTGAATGATGGGCTTGGGCTTAGATTTCCTTGTCACTCAGAGGGCTTCTCAGCAAATCCCTAAATTCCTACTTGAAAGGGGAATGAGAATGGCAGGGAAAGCCAAGTAGCAAAAACACTTCTAGAAGAATCCTATCTCCCTAAATAACCAAACCGGAAGCAGGAGTGGCGCTGTAGCCTCAAAATACATTTGGTTGCTCTCGATGGACACCATTGCATATTCTGTTCTTTACTGGGGATGGGATCCAGGGCTTTTGCACACGTTTCCAGACTAGGCAGCCTCACTAAACAACTTGGGCTGACCATGAACTCCTGAGGCTCAGGCAGGCCTAGAACTTGTGATTCTCCTGCACCACAAGACCCAACTTTGCACATATGTTTCAAAGCTTTGATGGTGCCCTGTCAGCGAGTGTCCCATCTTCTTCAGTCCCCCTTCTCTCTACATACTTGGCTCAACAAGTCTTTTCAGAAATCTTAGTTCTATAGTCTTCTTCCTTTGACTTAGGCTGATCTGGGAAGTCCTCTCTGTGATCAAACTTTAATCTTTTCTTTTTTTTAATCTTCTTTCTTTTTTTTTTTTTTTTTTTTTTTTTTTTTTTTTTTTTGGTCAGGACTGAAAAGGGAGAAGGACCCATATAGAATCACGGTGGAAAGACAGTGATTCCCATTTTTCCTCCTCTGCCTGAATAGATCTTTGGAGATGATGCAGATGGGGAGGAAAAAGGCCCACTTCCTTAGAGGCTTTGAGATTCACAGGTGCTAGGGAAAAGAAACCCCTGAGTTATGCTTGACACATTGCTACCCCTTCTATACAGCGGGGTGGGGAGGTGCTTGTCTGATTTCTTTCTCATCTCAGAGTCCTTTGCTCTATCAGAATCCCAGGCCCTGGAGCTCCCACAGTGACTCTTGATTTTTTTCAGTGCCAACCCTCCAGGGCCTAGTCTCCTTCCTGGAAAACCAAGATTGCCAGAGTCCTCCCAACCACCAACTCTCCTTCTCCTGGTACTCCTTGGAAATCCTGGTCCAGTGGTTTGGCTCTGCAGACCTCTCTGCAAAATATGAGTCTTCTCTATGAGATATAGGGGGATCCTTCCTTCCATGGCAGGGAAATCTTCCCTTGGAGCTGAAGTTCTCTGCTGCACCATTTGCTGCTGCTGCTGGCCTTCCTGAGCTAAATTAAAAAGCAATGTTCTGTGCGTGGCTCCAGCCCTGTGGAGCTTGACTCTAGGAAAAAGACAATTACCAGCCCCTGCATCTCCCTCTTGTCTGGCCGCCTTATAATTTCTTTCTGTGGCTGCCTGGTATGCAACATTTATGTTTTTAATAACACCAGAATGGTTTTGACCTTGGGAATTCATAGTAGAATGGGGCATTGTGAGCTGCCCCAACGTGACCAAGATCAGTGTGTCTCAGACCCTCTCAGGATGGAGGCTCTGGGGTACCCTAGATTCTGGGGAGATGCATAGGGACAGATGGGGGTTGTGGGGGCAGAATCTGAGAAACTAGAGTGGACCCAGAGACACACGGGGATAGGCAGAATGAGGGTTTTGAAAGGTCGGGTGTACTCCCTCCCCAAGGAAAGTACCAAGTACCAAGTACCAAAAAAAAAGTACCAAGTGTGGTGCTGTGGGCATGTATGGGCAGAAGCCATTCACACACAAGCTCCTTTCTCTTTACCACTGGAAGCTTGGAGGGCTAGCCAGAAGAACTTCCCAGTAGAGGGTATGGACACCAGGAAGGGGCCTTTTCTCCCCTCCTGTCAGATTTCCTTCCTGGGGACAGCAAGGAGGGAGGGGACTAGAGAGTGGGGGACATGGCAAGGAGTGGGAGAGAGCCTTCTCAGAAAGACAGCTGGGTCCTTGTGGAGAAAGACCAAGTACAGCACTTGAACAGGGTTTCCTTGCATTTTCCAAGAGCCCTGGAGACAATGAAAAGCCACTCAATGAAAGAAAGGATTCCTGTGCAAAGCAGAAAGTAGAAAGGCAGGGAGGGCAGAGAGGTAAGTCTTACCCAGCCAGTGTTAGCAGCTTGCATCTCTGTGCCCGGGCCAATAGTCCTGTAAGCATGAGTTAAACAGGTTAATGGAAGATAGTGTCTTTGGTTCTGACTTTTCAAAGTCACCAGGAACTGTAGAGTATGGGTTTAATTCTGGAGTAGTGGCTGGCACCACGTGGGAAAAACCTGAGCTCCCCGCGTCCCCCCCCCCCCCGCCCCCAATCAAGAAAACCTGAGTTCTAGTTTCTGCTTGGACTCTAGGGCGTGCCATTCTTTGACCTGGGGTGTCATTTGCTGCACCCTGAGCCACAGGGTCTTTCTATGTTAGTGGTTCTAGGGCTAGGAGGGGTTGGGGAGGGGTTGGTGGTTAAAAGAAGTTGCTGAAGGAGGTGATGGTAGCTCAAGGTCTGGGGAATCTGAGAAGACGTGCTGGTGGACACGGGTGCAAAGAGGTTTTCTCGGATTCAGAAATTCAAGTTTAGTGCCTCAAGTCTGGGACCACATAGCAGGGTGACCTGGCCTCCTCATGCAGGGAGCCCTGTTCTCTGCCGCCCTCCGGTGGCCGTTTGGATCTTCTCATGTGGCTGCTGAGGCTTCAACTCCGCAGAGCTGCCTCCATCGCCCCCTGGTGGAAATTTCATACATTACAAGAAGCAATCTTGACTTTCTAATTGCGTTTGTGTTTTCCTAGATCCTGGAGGCATCCATGGCCTTTCTGAAGCTAGAAGTCCTGTCTCAAATATGACCTCCCACACTTTTACCCTAACATCGACTTGCACCGTGGAGAAAAAGGATTAAAAATGAGCGGGGAGGGGGAGTAGGCATCTCTTCTTTCTTCAGGTTCACACTTCCCTGGTTGTCAGTTTCCTAGGTGAGGATTTTCAAAGATGTCAGGGTCTGGTGACATTTTCAAAGAACATGGATCTGAAGCATGGAGCCTGTTACAGCTTTCTCCAAGGGGCACCTGAGTTCAGTCTGTCACCATCCACAGAGAGACGGATTGGCAGGCGCTGGAAGGCAAGAGACAGGGATGATGGAGGGAGATGGCGTCTTTGACAGATGCTGACAGGGCTCGTTATTTGCTAGCTCTGGATCTCTCCCACCCACAACGCTGCCCTTGGTCTCCCCCTCAGACTCAGTGCTCATTACAGACTGGAGAGAGCCCTGTGGGCAGGCAACTCTGGAGGCGCAGTGGCTGCTGCTGAGCAGTGCCTGGCTGACTGCGGTTGAAGCTGGGGTTTCATAATGACTGCGATGTTTGAAGGGGAAAATCTCCCCAGACCAATCCTGAGATACTGGGGGTGGAAAGAAAGTGAATTCACTGAACCAGGCACTAGTTTGAGTGCCTACTGTGTACAGGAGCAGTTCATATGTTTCTTGAAGGGGGGGGGCAAAAAGGGGGCAGACCCCACATTTACTGCTTCTTTTCTTGTATGCTTTTTAAGACACCAAGCTAGCCTCAAAACTGAGGATGCTCTTGGATTTCTGATCCTTTTGCCTCCACTCTCAGAATGTTGGGGTAGCAGGTTTAACTCCTGCTCCTTTTCTGTTTCATCTCCTTGCCAGATAGCTGGGGTGCAGAGTTTTGATCCTCAGGTACTTTTCTGTTCTTCACTCCCATCCCCAAGAGTAAGCACCTTTACTGGGCTTCTCACCTCTCTGCCTGGGTGCCGGGTGTGTGTGTATGGAGCACGGGGCTTGGGTGCTCCTAGTGTCTCTCCCATAGAGGAACTGAGGTTATGGGGGCAAGTCACATTACCATAAAGGCCCATGGAGCAGGCAGGGAGAGGACAGACATTTGGAATGGTAGAGAAGGTTTGGGGAGGAGCCGTGTGCTGCAGTCAGAGCCGGTGCTGCATTCTAATCAGCGCTGCGGAGGCTGCGCAGCGGCCGTCAATCATCCACACAAAGGGCCGCCCGCCCCCTTCCCCCTCTCAGGCCTGCGCACCAGCCTTCCCACTCCATCCTCAGAACGTCTGGGCAGTGCTAAGAGGCTGGGGTTGGGGGGAGCAGACCCGCCAACAGGAGGGACCCACGATACACCCAGTAAATTCAAGCAGAAACTCACAGAGTGGGGCCATTACCAAGCTGGGTGGGTCCTAGCACCCTGGAGGCTGAAGAGAGAAAGAGAGAGACAAAGGGACAGACGTGGAAGGGGAGAAATGGAGGAGAGAGGCCAGAAATAGCGGGAACTAAGACTGACACAAAGCTAGGTGCATCCCCACATCTGAGATCGCGGTGACAAACATAGACTCAGTGACCTGAGAGGAACCCAGGTTCTGGGAAGAACTGAGAGCCACAGACCTAAAGCACAAGACATAGGGACCTGGCCGGCTGAGCAGTGCACTGGGAGGCAAAGGCCTATAGAGAAGGGAAGAGGGGAAAGATGGGAGCGGAGGAAGGAGGGAGGCGATGAGGTTGCCTAAGGTGATGCAGCCTTCTGGCCAAGAGCTTCCCTGGACTCCCAGGACCTGGAACTCAGGTGGAGGAGAAGAACCTAAGCCTGGGGCGGGAAGCGGCAGCCCAGCAATCCAGAACACCACTCAAAATGCCAGACCACCTGGTGTTGAAACAGACCTCCACTCCCACTCAGTCCTAGTGAGTAGCGGGCTCAGGATAATTACGAAGGGGCAGGGAGTAGAGAAGAGAAAAAGATGCCAGTGGAGGACCAAGAAAACCCCCAAGAGAGTGCAGGGGAGAGGGTATTGAAAAAAGAGTAATTGATAGGAAACAGAAAGAGAGGAGATAGGGAACGAGCAGCTAACCGCTTGTGTGAGGGAGGGAGGCTTCTAAAGGCTGGAGTTGTAAAGGGGACAGATTTGGGAGCTGGCACGGGCCACACGCCACTGGGAGTGGGATGGAATGAATCAACCAGCAGTGTGTTGGGGAGGTAAAGATTTATTTATTTACTATTATTTTAGGGTGACCTTGCTTTTCTTTTTTGTTCAGAGAGCCCATCTATTCCGGGCCGTGCCATCTCATTCTAAGTAGCACTTACACTGCTGCGGTCGCTGGGTCATTCCTGGCAATTCCTCTTTGGGGATCGCCTTAAAGCCTGCAGTGTAGCTCTGAGCAGTCTCTCACCAGAGGCAAATTTGTATCCTTTAGGGGTGGATCTAAATTCTGAAAACAGTCAAGTGTTGTTAGGAACCACGGCTGGAGAATAAGGTGAAGGCCCAGCCAGGGAATAATATTTCCAGTTAAGTACAAGGTGAATGTGGAAAGACACCATGTGTGTGTATGTGTGTGCATGTGCCCCCTCCTTCCACATAGCTCTGAAAAGCCATTTTGAAGAACCTTGTCGGATGTGACAGGAGACCTTGCAGCTGCCGCTGGAGATTCCAGTCTTCTGCCTGTTAAACATAGAGCGCTCACACCCCAGTGTGGCATCAGATAGTCAAGAACTGCCCTGTCCTGATTATCCATCCCCACCAAGGGTGGCTCATAACCCCGTCCATGTTGGTGTAGAGCACACTCAAGTGCAAGTAACTTGGTGATCCCCTAGATATATCAGACTGAAAATGGTAAATGACTAGGGTAAATGTATAAGGAGAGCTAGCGAGTTCATGTGAGAAAGCTGTCTGGAAGAGCAGAGTTAGGAGTGGGGTGTGGAAGAAGAAACCCAATAGTGCATGAAACAGAATGACAAGTACTTCTCTATGGCCATTCTGAGGAGGGTGGACAAATTGTGAGCGCAGCGAACAGCTTTTTTTCTTTTTGGCTGGGTACAAAGAACTGGAATAGATAGAATGGAGGCAGGTTCAAGAGGCAGGCTGGGTGATCCCATTTCTAAGAGGAACTGGGGCCTTCTGGAAGGCACACTGACATGTGTTAGATGGCACTTGTGCACAATTTTCTGGATAGGTGTGCAGTTGTGTGTGTGTGTGTGTGTGTGTGTGTGTAGGGGCATACATATCCAAGTAGCTTTGTGCCATGTGGCTTTATGCCCCAGGCTCCTGTCTTTCCATCTGTGTGCGACTGGCATTCAGCTATGTCTGAGCGTGTTTGTTCATTTGTGTATTTCCACGTGGTCGTGTGTGAGTAATATTTCCATTGCTTTCTGAGTATTTCATTTGGCTACATGCGGCGGAAGGCATCGTGAGAAGTGAATTCACAGGCGATGTGTGCCTGAGTGTGCGTGCTGGTGTCTGCAGGAGCAGCGGGGCTGGAATGGAGCCTTCTTTCTCTCTCTCTCCACTGGCTCCATCTGCCCTCTCTGAGGTCGTGACAAGGAGGCAGACAGCAAAACTGGCAAACAGTTACAGCTAGGAAGACCAGAAGTATTGCAAGCCCGGCTCAGACTATCACTGCTGGGGAGAAATAGCCAGAGGGAGACCGACATGACAATAGCGCGCACAGATGCTGCGTGGACGCGCTTCCCGGGGCAGGTGCGCTCATGCGCGTAGGCCTTCACTAGCATCAGGGCCTTGGGCGCACCGGTCCTACTCTGGCTCCTGGCTTTCCTTCCCCTGGCTATGACCAGATCTCCATCGCCTCCAAATGCCTGTCCCAGTTTGGGGCGCTGCGGCTGGGGAAGCAGACATCGACTTCGGAGCCAATCGCGGGACGTCTGCAGCCTCCTGGGGTGGTGGAAGAGATGCGTGCGGGGGCGTCCTCACCCTCGCTCCCTCCCCAGCTCGGCCGCCTCCTACCCACCCCCTTCCGGCCCGCGGCAGTTTCCGAAATCGCCCGGCGGCCGCGAATTCATTAGCGGGGGGCGGATGTAAACGCAGAGCGGTGGAACGTTTTAATTAGGCCTGAACAATAAACAAGCTAAACGAGGCGCACAGGGCTCCCTGGCGGGCCCTCAGCCTCCTCCGCGCCGCGCGGACTCATTACGGCTGCAGCCAATTTCATGCCAGCGCCGGGCGCGCGCGGCCCGGGCTGGGAGGGCGCGCGGGGGCGGCCGAGACACTCTGCCCTGGAGCTGAGCGCTGGGCGCTTGTCGGCTTCTCAGGGCCGCTGCTCACTCCACCCCGCCTGGCTCGGTGTCCTTGAGCTGAAGGTCTCCGCCCGCACCCGCCTGCTCTTTAGGGTCTGCCCTCCTCTGCGCGCGGGCCTCGTCCCACAGCTCAGAGGAGGGGTTCTGCTCTCGCCCTCCCCTTGCCTCGAACCCACACCCTGTCTGCCGCAGTCTCCCCATCTTCTCTACAGGATCTCTCTTCCCCGCGGGTCCCTTTTCATACATCGACGAGGACTGTTGGACGCAGTCATCCGCCCTTAGTGGGCCCTGTGGCCTGATGCCTCGGTCTCGCTCCGGGTATTCGCCATTTCTCTGCCCGCTGATGTAGCAGCCTGCCAGCCTCCCTCCCGCCCTCGTCTCCTGCCAGGGTTCCTCCCAAGGCACTTAGACCCGAAGGTTTAGGTGCGGCTTTGTCCTTAGCCATTAACAAGGCTGTTCTGGACTTAAGAACCGACCGAGTGGTTTAGCTTTCTTTCTCTTCCCCACCTTTTAGCTAAACTGCAAGCATATTTTGCAGGCGCGTAAGTCTTAGCCAAGATTCCTCAGGCTGGCTATTGATGACCTTAGGTCTTGCCTTGTCCCTCACGTGTGGCCTCTTACCTGGCCTTGATACCCTGTGAAGGGTGGGAAGTAATTTTAGTGCTTTGTGAGACAGTTGTGAGAAATAGCGCGGGGGATGATGAAGGTAGCGACCTTGGCACCTAGTATTCACTCAATCAATATTAGCCCTCTTTAGTCTCCGTGTTCCTCCTCAGTCTGCTCCTGTCTCTGTAACCTAAAATTCTGAGCAAAGGACTGGTAAACTCAGATGTAATAGGCCTCAAGGGAATTTCACATGAGCAACTGAACACCTGCACCAAAGCTCCGATTGGACGGACTCACAGAACAAAGGACACAACGCAGATCAGTACACAGGACTGAGCAAATTAAAACCCAGAGGCCAACGAGAGGTACTGTGGCACATACTTTTAATCCCAGGACTCCGGAGGCAGAGGCACGCAACACTCTATGGTTTCTAGGGCAGGGAGTTACACACAGGCTAGCCAAAGCTACATAGTAAGACCCTGTCTCAAAACAAAACAAAACAAAACAAAAAACCAAACCAAACAACAATAATAAAACAAAACAAAACAAAACAAAAACCCCAGATACCACAGGACAGGACCCAATCTAGTATGCCTAGCCTGAAGTAGTGGGGCTACGCACTCTTGGAGGCTGCAGTGGGTTGCTAAGATTTTTACTCCCCGATAGGGACCTATTTCCTAGAATCTCAGAACCTCAAGCCTTCCATGCAGCTTTGAACTGGAGATATTTCTCTTTGACTAGCTGTCTCCCTGCCATTTAAACATTGCAGGGCTAAGATGGGCCCTAAATTCTCTTTCCGAATGTGGTCCTTTACCCTGGTGCCTTTTCATTCCTAAGAGGCAGGATCTGAGCGCACAGGTACCTCTCTCTGTGTACCACCCACTGTGGTTCCTGAGGGGAGATGCAGAGAGGCAGAGATCTGGGGTTTCCACAGCAAAGGTTTATAAGTTTGTCTGGAGCAGTTGGATCAAGCATTGTAACTTGGTGTTGGGGATACTTGAGAATGGCCAGGCAGGAAAGATGTTGGAAGCCATGTAAGAAGTGTAAGGGGGCTTCCTCTTGGAAAGGATCATGGTGCTCATGTAGTGGGCAGGGAGCAGAGCAGTTTAACTCTCAGTAAAGTGTATCTTGTTGGGTAAACAAAGGCCAGTGGGAAACTCAAAGCAGAAGTGAGGAAGAAATGGAGAGTGGCATGTATGTATGTGTGTGTATGTATGTATGTATGTATGTATGTATGTATGTATGTTATAAAGCAGTGGGGCTGTGTGGGCATGGTTGAGAGGTCATGTTTTTCATGCCAAGGTAGAATGTGTTCGGTGGCGTGTCGTGGAAGGGCTCTGGGATAGGGTGGCAGTGGTGGCAGGCCTAGGAGACAACGACATAAGATGTTCCAATGTTGAAACTCCAAAGTGACCCTGGGCTGAATGGGCAAGATGCTAGGTAGCCAGGCTGACTTCCCTGGCCCTGATATGTCCTCAGTGCAAGGATGAATGAGTCTGGATTTCATGGGTTAGTGAACCATGGCTGGGTAGAGACAGCTGTTCAGGCTGTGAAATGTGAGAAAGAGGCCTCTGGGGTCAGGAGACAGAAACAAGGAGAGGCAGACAGAGATGGGAATGGGGAAGGGTTATAGAAAGAACCAAGGTTTTGAGACATGTTTGACTATCTACTCTTTCTGTGGGTTGAATTATACATTTTATTTCATTTTAGTTTTTCTGAAACAGGATCTCATGTAGCCCATATTGGTGTCACATTCAGTATGTAGTTGAGGATAACCTTGACCCTTTGGCCCTCCCATCTCTATCTGCACCTCCTGAGTGTTGTGTTTTATAAAAAAGATGAGAGAGAGAGAGAGAGAGAGAGAGAGAGAGAATATGTTTGGTGGCGGTGCGATAAGGTGTTGGGAAGGGGTGCCTCAGCAGGCACATGCTGAGGCATCCCTTCCCCCTGAGGTATAGTATAGAAAAGAGTTTATTCAGGGCATGGGAAGGGGAGTTGAGAGAAATGCAGGGGGGGGGGGAGAGGGAGAGGTGGGAGGGGAGGGGAGGAGAGGGGAGGGGCCAGCCATGAGCACTTGGTGAGAGATGGGGGAGGGGGAGGGAAATGGGGAAAGAGGGGGGAAGAGGGTAAGGGAGGAAGAGCAGGAGAGCAAGAGAGAGAGGAGGGGGCAAGCAGTCCCTTCTATAGTGAGTCAGGCACACCTGGCTGTTGCCAGGTAACTCTGTGTGTGTGTGTGTGTGTGTGTGTGTGTGTGTGTGTGTGTGTGTGTGAGCCTAGACAAAATGCCAACCCTGAGTCTTGAGGTTATGGGCTTGCACCACTGTGACTGGTTATATGGTACTAGAGCCTGAACCAAGAGCCTCCAGTATGCTAAGTGAGCACTCTACCAGTGGAACTGCATCAGCAGCTTAAATTACACATTTGAAGCCAACCATTCTTCATTTAATTATCTAGTCTAGCCTCCTGCTTTCAGAGGGTAAGATACTACTTTCCTATCTCACAGAGGCCTAAACAAGTTAACTAGCTTGAACAGAGGTCTGGATGTCACATACTGAAAAGCACATGGAAACTCAGATTGCTTCCTGCAGGGGTGGGTGTGGGTTGGTGAGGAGACAATCTCTCCCTGCCCTGCTGGATTCCAAGCCTGGCTGCTCCCCAGAGCAGAATGTTCCACAGTTGGAACCAGAACAGGCAACATCACTCCTGGCAATATACCAGCTCTGGGTCCTGAGGCAAAATATTCAGCCCGTCTCAGCGTTAGTTCCGTTATTGGCAAAACAGCAGAATTAGAATCCACCTCTATGCCTTGCTTCTGAGGATAAGATAAGGTACGTGGAAAGAAAAATGTACAACAGAACGGGCTTGGAGATCCAAATGTTAACAGGCATTTAAACTGTCTCTGTGGGCTCTGAGATCTTCCGAGCTGGTTTTCTTCAAATGTGCTGCAGACATGACATCAGCTCTCCTTCCAAGCCCTGCATGTATACCCTGACAAGCATCTAAGCCCACTTGCTGCCCTCTGGTCCTATTCCCTATTTTTCATGTCTAGTTCCACACCCCTTGCCCTATGTCCCCTTGGCAGTTTTATTATAGTCAGTTAACTCACAGGCTTCACTATGCTCCCCTCTTCTGGTCCAGTTCCCTGCTTCACACACCCTTGAGAGCCAAGTCCTATCTGCTGCCTTTGGACTTTTTCCATCTCCACAAGACTGCGCTTAGGGAAGACACCAAGTTGATTGCCTCAGAGCTCTTCTTACTCACAGGGTGTGTGACTCAACATTCTTTTGTTTCTGTTTTTTTTTTGTTTGTTTGTTTGTTTGTTTGTTTTTGTTCTTTGAGACACAGTCTCTATCAGTAGCCTAGCCTGGCCTGGAACTCACCATGTAGCAGAGGCTAGTCTTGAACTTGAGGCAACCCTCCTGCCTTATCTTCCAGTGGGTTCTTCTATCCCTGGCTCTTCTGCAGTGTTTTCCATGACCTGGTTGGGTTGGGATGGGGAAGTGGCACACAAGGACAGTCAATTCCTCTTGGAGGTAAGGTTAAAGGGAATTGTTTAACAAATTGTGTTTTGCCTCATCAATCACATGGTACCCAGCTGAGAGAAAAGTGTGTGTGTGTGTGTGTGTGTGTGTGTGTGTGTGTGTGGTATGTGTATATGTAGTGTGTGTGTATGGTATGTGTGTATGTGTGTGTATGGCATTGTGTGTATATGTGTGTGTGGTATGTGTATGTATGTGTGGTATGTGTATGTGTGTGTGCATGTGTGTATGTGTGCATTTGTGTGTATGTGTGTGTGTGTGTATGGTGTTGTGTGTATGTATGTGTGTATATGTGTGTAGGGTATGTGTATGTATGTGTGCATGTTTGTGTGTGTGTGTTGCTGGTGATGATGGAATATTTATCGACCCTAACTCTGAGGAAGGAAATCCTCTGTGAAGTTGACTCTAAATTTCTCTTGCTGAAATTAAGCCCATCTCTTTAGTGGAGGTATTAAGTAAAGTCCTGGATTTAGCTCAGTGTCTTTTGTAAAAAATGTGTGTGTATACAGAGGAAGGGAAAGGGAAAGGGAAAGGGAAAGGGAAAGGAGGAACTTGGAAAGGTGTAACGGCAGCTCCTGGCTTTGATGAGAAGTAAGCCTTGAAGGCAACCCTAACCTCAGGAGTGTTTGTGGGGTGGACAGGATGGACTAGCGGGCTTTGCTCTCTGGTTCTCTCAGGGCTTCTCAGAATGCTGCCTTACACACCTCCTCCTCTTCCAAGCCATTGGTGCACTGGACTGCACCCAGCTACAAATAACACCACAATCAGCTTTCCCAGAAGGGATGCTTTCATCCACCTAACCAGCCTAGCATCTCACCGGCTCTCTCTACCCTTCCACAACTCCTCTGATTCTTTCTCTCCAAACCCAATAGGTTTCCCAGGACCACTTAGCTGTTCAAGAAAGGGGCCCTTTTTATAGGAAGACCCTCCTTCTAAGTATCTTACTAATTACAAACAGAAAGCCTGTCTGTGAAGGTGGTGTTCCTTGGTTTGGTGGAGGGAGTCAGAAGCTGGGGGATTTAAAGTGCAATTTCCTGTACCTTTTTCATTTCCTGCTGGGGGTTGTGGAGAGCAATAAGCAAGGTGGGTGGTAAGGGCCAGAAGGTCTGGGCAAGTGGGGGATGGGTGGGAGTCTTCTTCCCTTCATACACACATGCCATCTTTCCTTCTCCCTGGCTCAAGCTTCGTCTTTGGAGAAAGGGACACTTGACACACAGAACCTGGTACTTTTTTCAATGTCCCTCTTCCCTCCCTGAGGTAAGGAAACCCCGTGGAAGAAATGGCAGATGATGCTCGAGAAAGTATTAAAGAATAGAAGATGGGTAGGAAGGAACCTTAGAACCTGGTTGAATATCCTACAGTTTCAGAGATGGAAACTGAGGCCTGAGACAGGCCCAAGGTCAACCTGCCTAAGGTATCATAGAGATAAAGGTGTTGTGGTTGGCATGTACCTGTCTCTCAAGATTTGTGGTTTAGTGTCTTTTTTCAGGCATGGTGCCTATGGGTAAGGGTGAAGGTGTGAGTGTGTGTTTGAAGGGAAATGGTGAGATACAAGGAAGTGAGGTAAGGAGTAGGAACAGTACAGAAATGGTCCATCCAGGTCCTGAAATAGCCATTCTTTAGCAGCCTTTGTGGAAGAGCAGGAAAGCCTTAGAAAGCACAGTCTTTTGTGTGTTGGGTCAGGATGAGAGGAATAGGTAGGTACAATGGCCCTTGGACTGTTAGTTCAGTGTTAGCTAGCCACTTTACAATCAGAGTTGGATGAGGTGGGGGAGGGGGTCATGGCGGAGGACAAAGGAGCCAATTATTGAGTGAGTGGATTAATTGATTAATTGTCTAGAAGCTTCCAGTGCTCCCCCACCAATGACATCCCCTCCTCTGACCCCAGTCAGGCATGGCCTCGGTTGGCCTGGATTATTAATTAGGGCTTGAAGTCATTTAACGATGATTTCATTATCGACGTGCTGTCTGTCTCGGCTCAGCCCGGTTGCCAGGGCGACTCTGATCGATTGCCTTCCGGTCTCCTTGGCGTCACCACCTTCTTCATCTCCCAAGCCTGGCTGTTGGCGGGCAACCCCCTAGCGGTCATTTCTGGTATTGTAGTTTTCCTCCTTGCTGGCTGGCTTAGGAATAAGCCTGGAGGTCTTTCAGCCTGTCGGCAGGCTGGGCTGGGCAACTATGGTTCCCTAGGCAGATGTGTTGCATTGCATGTGCTAGAGACACTGGGGGTCAGGTTCTTCTTCCCTCTGGATTCCTTGATTCTGCCCCCTGGTGGCTTTCCACTGATGCGTCTTTGGAGTTAGGGATTGAGAAGTAGGGACTTTTTAATCACTGCTCACTGCAGCCTCTAAATTTGCTCTGGGGCCCCAAATCGGCAGGGAGGAAATTATTTCTGTTGCTAGGAGACTTCTTGGACAATTAGCCACCACCCAGTATTCAGCCTTTCTCTTCTTTAACATAGCCAGCAAGGGAAAGGGGATTGTTCCTCTTATGTTGCCCTATTAATGCTGGTAGTTTTCCCTAGCCCTGACAAGGGCAGGGTGATCTAGCCTTTGCAGAGCTCACCTATTTCCTCAGTCTGGAGACAACCCAGAGCAAAGACAGTATTCACAGGACTTTATTAAGTCTTAGTTCTGTTCTTGGCTGGTTATTTGGTTTTTTGAGACAGCGTCTATGTAGGCCTGGCTCTCCTGGCACAGGATATGTAGACCCAGGCTGGCCTTGAACTCACAGAGATCTTTCTGCTGTGACTCCTGAGTGCTGGGATTAAAGACCTGTTCCTAGTGCTCTTGGGCTAGATTCATGCATGTGCTCGGGGGCTCTGGATCCCTGTGCTAGCCTTACTTCTTCCTTTGGTGGGTTTCATATATATATATGTGTGTGTGTGTATATATATGTGTGTGTGTGTGTGTATACTTTTGGGATATATATATATATATATATATATATATATATATATATATATATACTTTTGGGGGCCCATGCCTGGACAGTTGCTTGAAGGCATTGGTTATGGCTTCTCACAAGGTGCATAAGTGGTTGACTCCAAGGGACAGGATAAGAGGTCATATCTAGGCACAGGTCTCAGACTTCCCCCCAGGTTGGTGCTGGCAGTGAGCCTGGGGGTGGCTGTGGCAGCAGCTTCACCCTATCAGCTTTCTGGGCACATCCACCACCAGGCAGCACCTGAGAGGGAACAGACTCCGCAGTGAGCCGAGTGAGATTGAAGAGGATCATAAAGAAAATATATATCCCCCTCCCTGGCCTCGCTCCCTCCTCCTGCCGCACACTTGCCTCCTCTTTGTCTGTTCCCTCCCCCTCTTTACCGCAGCCCTGTTTTCTTTGTTCCGTCTTTGCTTCTTCCCTCACCTTCATCTCTGTCAGGCAGGTCTGTCTGTCTGTCTCTCTGAGTTTTCTGGGATGACGCCTGTCATGAGCTGCTTCCCAGGCAGCTCCCCAAGGGTCTCTCTCGCTGTCACATTGTCCTGACTTTCCTTCCAGACTCTGAATACAGGTCCCCTCCTATTTGTCCTCTTTCATGTCCCCCATCACCATCTTGTTCCTTACCCTCCCCTCCATCCTTCCTTCTGCTTCTGTCGCTTGTCTCTTTTAGCTTCTTCCCCCTGATGCCTGTACACACCCCTGCCCTCCTCTCATCTTCCCCCACCCACCCCTGCAGGTTCAGATACTTCATGTGAAATCACCTGGATGGACTCCAGCTGTCAGGTCCCCCCACCCCCCCAGTCCTGTACCCCCTTTCTTCCTGAGAGATTTATGGCTTCAACTCGGCCTCCTCTGCATTCCCCTCAGCCCTGGGCCAGTTCTTTTCATTACCTGGTGATTATCTGGGGGCCCTGGCATTTCCCCAGCCTCCCACCCTTACCCAGCAGGCTTACAGCGCAGCACAGGGAGAAAGGATTGCTCTTGGGCCCAGACACAAGGACACAGAGACCCTCCCCCTGTGCCGCCCTCCTTCCCCTCCAGCAGTGCACATCTGGGAAAATCCCAGCTCGAGGCAGGGGAAGGCAACCTAGGGTTGTTGGAACAGATATAAATCAAGTACCCAGATGCCTCTCCCCTACCACCCTATCCTTACAGCCATCTTCCAATGCTGCCTATTTCCTTTGCTTCTCAGAATTTGGTCTCGGCAGCCTGAACTGGGCTGGCTTACCATCATGTCCAGGATGAGGAGTTCTTAGCTAATGTCCTTGATCCATAGCTAACTAAGAAGCTTAGGGTAGGGTCAGTGTGGTTTATCAGACTTGGAGGTGCTGAGCCATGGGGGAATTTCAATTTGCTCTTAGTCCAGTATTTGGTCTTAGAATTAATATATGCTCTGTACCTCCAGGTCCATTGCCAGCCTTCTCCCCCTCCTCTTCAGCTTACCTGCATCTAATTTAGCGTTTAAAGGTCTCCACAGGACCATCGTGTAAAGGCAGTGGTGCCTTGGGACCCATGGCTTCCTGATTGCTTGTCTGCTGGGCCCCCAGTCTCTGAGTCAGCTCCTGTCAGGTCATGGCCTCACCAGTGTTTGATGGAGGCAGTCCCTTTCTACAGTCCCACATTTCAGGGATTCAGACCTATGCTTTGAAAGTCTCCAGAGCAGAGAAAACAGGAAGCTGTCCAAGCAGGGACTTCCTTATCTGCTGCTCCATGGTGCTCAGGTGAGATTCTGCTGATGGATCCTCTGAGTGCCCGATGACTTTGGAAGTCCTTGGTGAGGAAACCTGAATCAGCTTCCCTGAGTTTTGTAGCTGGGGTGATGAGGATGTAGGTGAAGATCAAGCTAGTGGGAGGATTTGTGGGAGCAGTTAAGAAGCTAGGTGCTTCTCTCCTTGTTAAGAGAACCCTGGAGTGGAGGTCTTAGCTTGGATTTGGGACTGGCTGGCAAATTGCCACAGGCAAAGCTCCACCCCCACTTCCATTTTCTCTTCCAGCCAATCAGGTTTTCCTGGGACCCCTGGAAATGTCCTGTTTCTAAACTCTGTGCTGACCAGTCTCCAGCAGGTAAGCCTCTCTTCCACCTTCACACTCAAACTGGGTCCAAGCCCTGCCTTCAACACCTACCCAAGCTTTCCTCCTGGATGCCAGGCCCACCACCTCCCTTCCCCAAATGCATGCCTCAAAAGACCCGCCTCTGTCTACAAACTCAGCCTAGCACTTTCCTCTTCAGCTCTTTCATCCTTTTCCTCCAGCATCTTTATCTTTCATGCCCTTAATCTTGGTCTCTTCTTGATTTCTTGTGTAAATTTCCTATTTTCGTCTTGTCTTTCATACAGGGACCAGCATGTGGCATGATTAGAAATGTTCTTTGAATGAATGCTCTTCCTCCTTGAGTCTTCTTGCTACTTCATCTTTGGCTGTCCTGTCCCTCCTGACTTCAAAGTCTCAAACTCTCGGTCTCATCTTGTTTCGGGGAACATTGAACTGATGTGGGCTTCGCAAAAGACCAGCTCCAGTTTGACAAGGCTGCTGTTCATAGAACAGATGATCTTGAAGCTTATCTTCAACAGGTCTTGAGAGCTGCTGAAGAAGTCTTCTTGTTTCTTCTGCTTAGTGAGGAGGCTAGGTCTATCCAGTAAGGTTTATGGAAGAAAAATTGTCAAGTTTTACCAGCACACGGCTGCCTGGTAGTTTCTAGAGAGATGGCTCATTGGCCCGGAACACTCTTTGCTCTTGCAGAGGACCTGGGTTTGATTTCCAGCACGCACATGAGGGGCAGTCATTGGTAGCTCCAGTTTCAGGAGATCCAGTTCTCTCTGTTGATTTTCATGGGCACCAGGCATTCATGTGGGCATATATATATACATGAAGGCAAAACATTCATACACGTGAACTAAACCTAATAAAATGAAATGCACTATGAAGGCTTGCCTTAGGTTCTAAGTATGTCTCAAATGAGCCAGCACCAAGTAAGCCTTGGAAACTGCTGGCTCCGTTCTCTCGGCACTATCAGTTTTACATATATAGCAAGTATATCTATTGATTGACGAAGGCTTGGAGAAGAACCTGCATCTCCAAGAGGAGTTTGATGTTACAATAGGATATACTTGAGACTCTTTAATTTCTGAGGCCCTTGAAGTTTTAACTTTTTCTCTACTTCAAATGGATGAATTTATACATGTACCCTTTGGATAACATCTCAACACCAGAAAATCAGAAAAAAATAACCACACCCTTTTCAGAAAAAACATAATGCCTACTCCAGGCTGACTGTCTCTCACTTTCCATCAGCTCTTGGGAAAGTTTTCACCATTGCCAGTGAACACATGGTGTGTGTCTTGGAAGATGACTTTTAATCCCTAACTTTAGCAAAATCATGTGGCAATCCTAATTTATATATATAAATATATGTTACATGTATATATAAATTATATGTTATATATATATATATATATATATATATATATATATATATATATATTTCCTAGTATATACTAAGAAGTATAAGTTAATAAAAAGGATCTTTGAAAGTTATTTTCTTTTAAGTTTTTAAACATGTCTCTCTGTGCATCTCTGTGTTTGTGCACATCTGTGTGTATGTGCATATGGTGGCCAGAAGGGGGCATCAGATCTCTAGACTGGAGTTTCAGGTGGTTGTGAGGCACCCATGTGAGAGTTAGGAACTGATGAGATCAGCAAGCACTGTTAACAGAAGCCATCTTTCTCCAGCCCCTCAATTCCATTCTTTCTGTTTACCCCAAACCGCAGAGTTGGACTTTTTTCTTAACACAGAAATCACAAGATAGATCAGGGGTTAGATAGAGCTAGAGAATGAAGATAAGGAGTGTCCCCCAGGAAGCACAGCACTAGAGGCCCTTTGTTGTAGATGGTGAAACACGAACTATGAGAAGGTAATTGGGTCTTGACTGGAGTCATACTGATTATATTTGATAAGAACTCAGAAATTTGAGGTACAATGCAACCTTCATTTGATTCATGTGATCTTGTGTTCCCCCCCCACCACAAAACAGCTTTCCTGTGAAGATGGTGGGGTGTAGAGAAGTTATATGGGGCTATGAGAGGAACTAAGCAGAGTCTAGGAGCAAAGAGAGAAAAGAGAGAGAAAGCAGCCTGCCCCTGACACGGAAACACCCAACAACATGGTAAGGTGTGAAGGAAGATACCCAGAGAGAAAGCTGACATTTTCTCAACCATCTATATGCAGGGTGTTGTCATGGCATTAGGGAGGAGGTTCACGTGAGAGGAGGCTGCAGGCTCTGACCACTTAGAACTACTAGTCTAGAAACAGACACAGGTTATGACAGACAGGACTCTTGGATGAATGTCTACATTATATGCTGTCTTAGGTAGGGTTTACTGCTGCGAACAGATACCATGACCAAGACAACTTTTGTAAGGACAACATTTAATTGGGGCTGGCTTACAGGTGCAGAGGTTCAGTGCATTATCA
This sequence comes from Mus musculus, assembly GCF_000001635.26. Taxonomy (NCBI): domain Eukaryota; kingdom Metazoa; phylum Chordata; class Mammalia; order Rodentia; family Muridae; genus Mus; species Mus musculus. The sequence continues at coordinate 102,758,712 of NC_000081.6, forward strand.
TCAAGGTGGGAACATGGCAGCATTCAGGCAGGCATGGTGCAGGAGGAGCTGAAAGTTCTACATCTTCATCTGAAGGCTGCTAGCAGAATACTCCCAGGCAGCTAGGGCTAGGGTATTAATCCGCAGCCCCCCCGCCCCCCCAGCCTAGGTGACACAGCTAGTCCAACAAGGCCACACCTCCTAATAGTGCCCCTCCCTGGCCCAAGCATATACAAAACATCACATATGCTTAGAAGGAAATAGGGAATTGGTGGGAATAATCAGGACTTACCTAGCAGGGCTTCTTGGGAAAAACGAGTGTGGCTCAGAGCTCTTTGTCTACAAACGCTCCCTATGTTAGACTAAGCTTTAGATTGGAACGTAAACCAGATGGTTGTCTTCCCCCTGTCTTCCTCCAGATTTTTTTTCCTGAGGAGATCTGGACTGATAAAAAGCTGCACTGAGAAATGGGAGGAGAGACCATGGACAAAAAGAAAGAAAATCCATTTGTCCGGTCAGCATCCCCTTTCCAACCCCTTGGTCCATTACACCCTGTTTCGCTTTATCCCACTTTGCCTGTCTGGTCTGTTGTGAACTAAGGTAGGGATGCTTGCTTTTCAGATTTGTCTCTTTTGATTTCTCAAGTTGACTGTCTTTTTGTTGTTGTTGTTGTTGTTGTTGTTGTTGTTAATAGGTCTGTAATCTCAGCTTTTCAGGGCATTGAATCAAGAAGACCACAAATTAAAGCTATCTTGAGAGACACAGTGAGTTCAAGGCCAGCCTGGGCAACTAAATGAGATAATCATGGGGGAGATAACTCAGTAGTAGAGTGCTCACCTGGTGCAAGGCCCAGTCCCTAGTAATGATCTCTTCCTTCCACAATCGGATTCTGTGTAATCTGACACATTAAGAGATTCGGCTGTAACCGAATCTCTTAATGTGTCAGATCACGAATAAAGAAACTATCCTGAAGTTGTTCTCAAGGGTCTCAGAAACACCAGGTTGCTCACAACCATACCAAAAAAAAAAAATACTGTAGGTAGTATGGAGAACCTGTATCCTTCTGTGAAGTTATGGACATCTGGCTCTTTACCCACAGTGGAAATCCCTGTATTGTTGGCACGGAGCAGGGACTCTGTAAGTAGGGAGGGAAAGAAGCAAACCTGTTTTGGTGTATTTATATGGATCTTGGTTGACATCCGATAGACTCTATATGGTGTGGGTAGATATTTGGTGAGGGTTTTGTGGCCTCGGAATCCAGCGTCTGTGGGTTAGGATGGTGCTGTAATGGTGGCCAGCGCGTGAGTTAAGGAAAAGCTTATACTTCTGCTTGGGGGACTGGCACAGCATCCAGTCAAGGACTTGGTTACAGCCAGAAGTGTTTACTTGCAGAATTACGATTTCCAGCTTCACTACAGGAACACAAGTCAGCTTCCACCCAGAGGAGTTTTATTTTAGATAAGGAGAGCAAGTACTCTCTGAAGGAACATTCCGGAAGAATGCAGTGAGATGAAGTCTACAGGTCGGGGAAAGTTGCCTGGTAAACAGTTTGGTGGGGTCATTCCTGAGGACTCCTAGGAGGAAAGCTTGAATATTTGTCTCCTTCTGTATGAGCTGAACTCAGCCACTCAGCTTTCTTCCCAACACTTCAGGGAGGCCACCTGGGTCTCACATCTCTTTCCCCAGAGACAGGTAACAGTCACTACTGAGACGTTTTCTTTCTTCTTCACGTAGTACTAGACTCAGATTTACCATATTTTAGAGCCTAGATCTGCATCGGTATCTGTTTGTTTGTGTAGTTTGGTTTATTTTTGTCTTTTTTGAGACAGGGTTTCTCTACACAACTCTGGCTGTATGGGAACTCACAGAGATCCACCTGCCTCTGCCTCCTGAGTGCCGGGATTAAAGGTGTGTGCCACCACAGCCTGGTCATGTTAGTAGGTGTAGCAAATGTTTAAGTGGATCTTAAACATTTAAATGTGATTGAGAGTGCTGGTGAACTGGTTTAGAATGTGTGTAGAGTTTTTTTAAAAAATATTTATTTATCTATTTGCTTTTGTTTAATTTGCTTTCTTTTGGGTTGGATGGCCATCAAGGTGGAAGGAGAGCCATGAGGTCTGGTTGATTGGGAGGCAAGAGTGTCACAGCTCCAGCCTTACACCACCATCAAGATGCCACTTTGCTGGTTCCCTGACTGACCTGAGGTGGAATGCACTCTTTAATTGGCCAACTCAGGTAAACAAAGCATTCGCTGAGTCTTCTATCAATGGTGATGACACCAACTACCTTGCTGTTAACTTTTAATTTATAATGAACCTTTCCAATCTGTGGTTTATACATCTGCCACTTATTTTGAGGGCAGTGGAACACCCATGGAATGCTTTATTCGTAAGGTCCTACAGGAAAGAAAGTCTATTCTTTGCCTTATATATAAATAGATATACGGCAATTTGGTAGTGATGGTGTCGGTGTTAACTTTGGGGGGGGGGTGAAGGTAAGGGAGGGATGTTGATTTGATTTAATTCCTTTGAAAAAAATAATTGTTTTTGGTGCTTAAATTGTCTAACTTGGAGTTTGCCTGTCTAATACTCAGTTGGAATCTGATTTTTGTTCAGTGCCAGAGATCAAACCCAAAACTCATTCATTTAACATATGATTTTAGTCGTTTGAATCCAGGTCTTATCACTTAGAAACTTTTGGTGCAGTCCACTTGAAGGGGGTTGAAACTGTGTAGGAATCGTCCACTTCCTGTCTTTCCATTCAACCCACATTAATGGGAATCCATCTGTGAGCTTATTTACACGTGATATTGGGAAACTTGTAGCAAGTGCTGAAAATTCCCTTTGTACTTCCCCATCCTTCCAAGTAACGAGTATTCTAACCAACATTCATTGTGGACCATATATTCATTTGATTATGGACTATTCTTTTATGTTTTCCCTCTCTCCCTCCATCCCCCTCCTATCTCTTCCTTTCCATTTCCCCGTTTTCATCAATCCCAGAGCCTTGTGAAGAAGGCGAGCTGTATTCCAGCCTCTTGCTCCCTCCTTTCTCTAACACACACATTCACATTGTATGGAATAATACCAAGGCCTTGTTACTAACTTGTCTTTTAAATTAAGTAAAACCGTGCAAGAAATTGAAGTTGTATGTCTGGGTAAAGTGTGTGTGTGTGTGTGTGTGTGTGTGTGTGTGTGTGTGAGTTTGTGAGATTTTGCCAGCTTTGAGGAAACTGCCATTTTCCAGAAAGAGGGTAGAGGGCGCTCACACTTCAATTATCTGCTGCGAGGCACGGAGCAGCAAGCAAGAGAGTGTGACTCAGGGCTGCAGGCTGCCTCTGGCTGGGAAGGGCGGCACTCTGAAGGCTGTTGGGGTGAATCTGAGTGGATTTTGTTGTTTTGGAGGCTGGGATGGTAGACCAGGGACTGTCCCTAGATATACTGCATCTACAAACTGTAGGACCCTTCTAGAAAGACTCTGGCTGAGGAATGGTGATGCCAAGGCATGTGGGCTGGTCTGAGTGATCCCCCAGGGTCTGCAATCAGTGCTTTTTTTTTTTTTTTTTTTTTTTTTTTTTTTTTTTTTTTTTTTGAGGTTTCTTTGGTTTATTCTAAATTGTCATGCCATATCTCCGAATACAACCAGAATCCTTACCGGTTGCTTTGTCAACCTCCTACTCTCTCTCTCTCTCTCTCTCTCTCTCTCTGTGTGTGTGTGTGTGTATGTGGGGGGCAGAGGGGGGGGAATCTGGGACTTTCTTCTTTTTGAAATTCAAATTGTTCCGGTCATATGTTCAAAATACCCATTATCCCTTAATCTCAAAGTCCATATTCCTATCTGACATTCAGAGACGCCTGAGACAGGTCAGTGTTGATGCCTGACATTTCCAAGAAAGATTGAGAAATTCTAAGAATGCCGTAGGTGTGGTGAGCTCAGGGCTGAACACAGGATTGAGCCATAGAGGGTCTGTGGTTGATCCTTCTAATTTGGCCTCTGTTGGTCAAGAACAATCAAACCAGGGTGCTGTAGCACCTATAGGCTCAGCCCTCATTCCCCGCATCCCTGTGCATCCTTAGCTCTGGAATGGGGTGACTGGTACTATGCTCTTCTGGGTTGGGGTTGGGGATGGGGAGAGTCTGTGTTTCTCTAGTAAACATCCCTCTCTCCCGTCTGCTCCTGATTGGCAGCTAATTCTGAGGAGCAAATGGCCAAGTGAATTAGGAAGCTTAAAGGGTGTTTTGTTAAACCATCCTCATTAAACTGGCACCGTCTGCCTTCTTCCTTGCCTTTGTCCCAGTTGGGGCCGTTCTTTGTGGCAGATGTTTCTTAACAGTGTGTGCCAGCGGCATCTGGAAGCCTTGGGTGGCTGCTGAGCTTTGGGAAAGCCAAATCCAGAGGTGTTTGATTTGTCAGGGAAATCACAACCACCTTCCTGCCACTGGGCCACCATCTTTCCAGAATGCCTTCCTCTTGGTTTCATCCTTTGGCAGATGAAAAATCAAAGTCCCACTTGTTCCCCTAGCATGTCCTTATCTGGACAGGAGAGTTTCCCCCTCCTTAGGAAGGTGATAGTGAGTTTTTGGAATAGATTGGTGAAGTCTCAGGAGGGTTACTTATAATTGGTGTCTAGACATGTTTTACTAGACTGCCACTAACCTGCAAGCAGAGGGAGATGATGAAGTTGTGGGGAAAGGCATTAGAGTTAAAATCTCCTGTGGGGGCTCCTGGAGAAGCCACGGTGGGAGGTGGGTGGTCTTTGGAATCTCCTTTCTTATCACTGTCTGAAGACTTTTTGGTTTTGGATTGGTTTAGGATTTAGCAGAAGATGGTTTAGGTGGGACTTTCTGTCTCTGACCTATCTAGCTATTTGAAAGGAAAGGAAAGATGTTGACAGAAGCTGTGCCTTGTCCTTCAGCCCTTCCTTTTCCCTTCCTTTTTGTCCTTTTTTTTGTTTTTTGTTTTTTGTTTTTTTGTTTTTGTTTTTGAGAGGGTCTCATGTAGCCCAGGCTGGCCTGGAATTTACTATGTAGTTGAGGATGATCCTCAACTCTCGATCTCCCTGCTAGAACTACAGGTGTACACCACTCTGCCCTGTTTGGAACTTCTGTATTCTCCATAGAGGCAAGGTGCTGATACAGAAAGGATATTATAGGCTTCAAAGTCACAAAGAGCCAGTTCCAAATTCCAACTATTGTTTTTGATTTTTTTTTTTAACCAGGGAAATGATTTAAGCCCTCTTGCTCCACCAAATACAATAGTAAAAATAACAGTAACACTTACTGAGTCATTGCTATGAATTGGATATGATTTGAGTGTGCTTCCCCCCAAGGGTTTGTGTATTGAATTTTTTTTTAAAGATTTATTTATTTATTATATGTAAGTACACTGTAGCTGTCTTCAGACACACCAGAAGAGGGAGTCAGATTTCGTTACAGATGGTTGTGAGCCACCATATGGTTGCTGGGATTTGAACTCCGGACCTTTGGAAGAGCAGTCGGGTGCTCTTACCCACTGAGCCATCTCACCAGCCCATGTATTGAAATTTATTGATTTAGTTTTTGTGCTTTTTGAAACAGGGTCTCATGCAGCCTAGATTGGCCTTAAATTTGACGTAGCCACATCTGGCCCTGAACTCCTGATCCTTCTGCCTCTACCTCTTCAGTTTTGGGTTACAGATGTACCTACCACACTTGGTTCATGTGCTGAAATTTAATCTCCACTCCACTATGAAGACGATAGAAAATGGAACTGGAGAGGGTGTGGCAGGAAAGAGTGCTTGTTGCATGAGCGTGAGGGCCCAAGTTTAAGTCCCCAGCATCATGTAAAAATTTCAGGTACAGTGTATGCCCACAACCTCAGAGCTGTAGGGGACAGAGACAGGGAGCTCACTGTCTGCCAGCATACCTGTTGGTTCAGTGAGAGATCATGTTTCAAAGGAATAATATAGTGATAGAGCAGAGTACCTTCTTCTGGCCCTTGCTTGCATACAGAGTTGTGTACCTCATACACACATGAGAAGGAGGAGGAAGGTTGAAAGACAGGCATGATGGCACACAACTGTAATCCCAGTACTCAGGACTCCAAGACAGGAAGATTATGAATTTGAGGTCAATGAATGAAATATAGAAAGACTGTTCTAAACACAGTGAGGAGGAGGAGGAGGGGGAGGAGGAGGAGGAGGAGGAGGGGGAGGAGGAAGAGGAGGAGGAGGAGGAGGAGGAGGAGGAGGAGGAGAAGAAGAAGAAGAAGAAGAAGAAGAAGAAGAAGAAGAAGAAGAAGAAGAAGAAGAAGAAGAAGAAGAAGACGTGAATTCAGGTGTTCAGAAATGGGGCTTCTGGAAGGTGACAGGAAAAGGTTGTCATGGTAGACTGTCATGCTTGAGTACTGATAGCTTTCTGAGAGAGAGTGGGAGGGGAGGGAAGGAGGGAGTAGGAATAAGAAGGAGGAGGAAGAGAAGAAGGAGTAGGAGGAGGAGGAGAGAAGAAGAAGAAGAAGAAGAAGAAGAAGAAGAAGAAGAAGAAGAAGAAGAAGAAGAAGAAGAAGAAGAAGAAGCAGCAGCAGCAGCAGCAGCAGCAGCAGCACACACGTTCCCTGTCTCCTGTTATGTGCTGTCCCACACCACATTGGGACTCTGCCAACAAGAGGAGCATCAGGAGAGCCAGTAGTGCACTGTTCAGACTTAGAGAACTGTGAGCTGAACACACCTCCTTCGTTATACAGTTATCTCACCTCAGGCATTTCCTCACAACAGACTAACACAGCTGTTATGGTGGCTTAATAAAATGATATGTGGACATTATCTGCAGCTCAAAAAAATACTGCTTCCTGTTCACTGCCTTTCAAGCATCCCTACTTCTTGAAGACATGCTTAGTACCTCAGTTTGTAAGGTAGCTTTTTCTACCTTCATCCCCCATACTGCTCAGTGTTCAAGCTTGGGGCCCTGATTTATTAATTTGTGTTAGTCCTACAAAATGACAATAACAGCATGTATTTTTATAACCATATTAACGTGAGCCAAGGTTGTGGTTTCTTTCCAGGCATTTTTTACCTGCTGACAATTGGGGTTGTAAATCAAAGACAAAGGGAGTTTCTCAGGCCACCCACTTCTCTAATCTAAAGTTCTTAATTTGGAACTTGATCATTCTGGGTCCATCTCACACCCCCATCCCCACCCTAACCCCCACCCCCGACCCCAGCAAAGGCAGACTTGTTTATAACAGTCATCTGCAGGGAGGAACTTTTCTATCACTTTTCATATTGGAGTATTCTTGTTTTCTTTTCAACCTAAGTTTAGTTTAAAAAATACCAATCCCACAAAACAGAAAAGTTGCTGGAATAGTATTTATAATAACACCCATTTATCTGTCACCAGGATTATTGACTAATGTTTAGATGCATGCTCTCCCCACCCCCTTACCCCCAGCCTCCGGCCTCTCTCACACGAGTGTGTATTTTTTAATTGTCCTGTCTCGGCATCTGCCTTCAGTCCAAACTGGCTTTGTAGTCTGCTGTTCACAACATGCACAGCTTGGAAGAGTACGAGTGGTTACTTCACAGAAAGCTAGTTTGGGTTTGACTGATTATTATTTTTTTTTACACCATTAAATTCAAGTTATACATTTAGGGATATTCATGAGAACATTTTTAAAGGCAGGAGGACTTGTTTCTTCTTGTTTTATTCTGTGCCTATCTGCAGGCAGTTAATATTGATTGATAATGGACGAATGAGTGAATGATCCAAAACTTTAGGTGTATTAATTTCCTACAAGAGAAGAACAGCTTTCTCTTTTATCCTGCTTCGGTTTTTACTATAAATCTTTGGACTGAAAGGTTCTAATCCTTCAACAAGACTGCAGTAGGAGAGTGAGTTAATGACCAGGGTGATGACTTGGCTGGGGGTGCAGTAGGGTCTCCCTTCACCCTGGGTGGCTGTGAGTGTTGTAGGGTCTCATTTCATCCTGGGTGGTGGTGTTCATACCCTGTAGAGACAGAAGGATGAATATGGTGGACCTCTGATGGAAAGGAAAAACAGTACAGAGGTCTTGGGAGTACCTATTTTCTTGCTGAGAGAAATTAGTTATTTAGGTTTCTAGATTTTTTTTTCCCCACACTCCCCTATTTGAATCTTAAGAATGCCATAGTGAAAATTGATTTCTGTCCCTCCTCCTTTCCCAGAGGGGACAACTCCATAACTCTCCCCTCTCCCCTCTCCATCCCCTCCTACCACCACACACAAGTGTGTATTTTCTAACGTTTATAAACGGCGGTTGGGCGGCCCATTCTCTTCAGATTATTTATTGTTGAGAAAATCTATAACTCCTTGGGCTTCTCATTTTGATGTAGAAGCTGTAGAAGCTTTCATCCCTGTCGCCTGGGGGAAGTGAGGTTATGAGAGGTACTCTCTGCCGCACAAAAATTTGTTTTCAGGCTTCCCGTTGGGGCCCTTTCTCTCTCTGGCTCTGATCATCTCAGACATCTCTGACAGTCCTTCCTGAAGCATCTGGGGCTTGGGACCGAATTCATCTATTTAATTTTGCAAGGTTTGTGAGTGCGTGATTCACAGTGCTTCGGCCCTTTTCCTGAGAGTCTGCCCACCCACATTTGTGTCGGCCTTAATTTCACCACAGGGGCAGGGGAGCCTCCTTTGTCTCTTATACTAGCACATGGTCATCCAAAACCAACCCAAAACCAGGGGATGATTCAAAGGTGACTTTTGTTTTCTTTGCCTTTTAAGTGACTAGACTGTGGCTCGACATAATAAATGAACAACCTGTATGAAACCCATCCAACAGCAAGTCCTTGTGATGGGGTGTGTGGCATCTCTGCTTTGGTATCTAAAGAGGGGGACAGGTAGGAGACCGTCTCAGTTCATTTTGTTCTCAGTGTGTTGTCAGTACCCTCAATATTTGAGAGAACACCAGAGTACTGGGGTTTCAAATCGTTCATTCTGAGAGCTAGATACTTAGTTAAAAGAGCACATAAGGCCATCATAAGAATCTACCACTCTGTGAAGGTTCCTCTGCTATCCAGAATAAAGGCCCCAGTCCTCACATCCTCTGCTATCTAGAATAAAGGTCCCAGCTCCCACATCCTCTGCTATCTAGACTATAGGTCCCAGTCCTCACATGACTCCAATGCCCCATTTGAATGATTCACCCTCCTGCTTCCTCTCTGTTGTAACACTCTTTCCCACCCGTCTTTTCATTCTGTACCAGCCCTGAGCGACTATGTTCTACTTCGTGCTCATGAAAAGGTCTGTTATTAAAAAAACAACAGAAAATAGGAAGTATCTGTGAGAGTGTGGATAAATTGAAACCATTGTGCTGTTGGTGAAATGCAAAATGGGATAGCCTTGGTGGAAGCACTATGATGGCTCCTTAAAAAGTTAAACATAATGCCGAGTGTAGGCCTCACACCTTTACTCCCAGCACTTGGGAGGCCAAGGAAGGCAGAGCTCTGAGTTCCAGGCCGGCCTGGTCTACAGAGTGAGTTCCAGGACAGCCAGGGTTACACAGAGAAATCCTGTCTTGGAAAGCAAAACAAACAGCAAAAAAGTTAAAGCCAGGCAGTGGTGGCACACGCCTTTAATCCCAGCACTCGGGAGGCAGAGGCAGGTGGATTTCTGAGTTCAAGGCCAGCCTGGTCTACAGAGTGAGTTCCAGGACAGCCAGGGCTATACAGAGAAAAAAAAAAGTTAAGCATAAGATTACCATGTGGATTTCCATTCTAGGCAGATAATCAGAAGAAAAGAAAGCAGGGTTGGAAAAGTTATGTGTATCCAGTATTCCTAAAAGTCACCCACAGTAGCCCAGAGGCAGAAGGAATGCACCTGCCCAACAGTGTATAAACAAAATGTGGCCTCTCTATACAGTAGAGTATACAATGTGGATTATTCTAACGGAAAAGAAGCTAGTACCAAACAACAAACACTGTTTGGTTCTGTTTATCTGATGTTCATGGAGAAGTCAAATTCACAAAGGCAGAAAACAGTAATGATTTTTTTTTGAGGGCTGGAGAAGAAAGGAACTGGAAATTAGTGTTTAGTGGGTACCAAGTTGGAAAAAGTAAAAATATTATGGCTAGGGGTGCTGGTGTTGGTGCTGGGCTGGTGGTAGTGCTGATGCTGGTGCTGGTACCGGTTGAACGACCGTGTAACTATACTTAATACCATGCTTGTTTTACAAACAGTCAAAATGAAATGTTAGGGACATTTGCCCCAAGAATGCACAAAGATAACCAGGATCTTTGTCCTTGTTCTCCTCAGAGGTGACTCCCTTGTCTGTTCCAACATTGGTGAAATACCATCTTCTCTGAGCCTTCTTTGAACATCTAATATTAGTACATTTTTTTGTCTTAGATCTTTTTGTTTGTTTTTCTGAGATAGGGTCTCTATCCAACCTACTCTATATAGCCCACAGTGTGGCTACAACTGCCAATGTAGACCAGGCTGGCCTCAAACTTAGAGAGATCCACCTGCTTCTGCCTCCTGAGTGCTGGGATTAAAGGTGTGTGCTACTCTGCCTAGCTTGCAATGTAGCCCATTTGTCCTTGAATTTGTAAGCCTTCTGCCTTAGCCTCTTGAGTAATAGGATTCAGGTATGTGGCACCACACCAGATTGGGCTATTCATTTTAATTTCAATCTTTGTGTGTGTGTGTGTGTGTGTGTGTGTGTGTGTGTGGGTGTGTGTGTGGGTGTGTGTATGTTGGGGGAACATTGGCTGCTTATGCAGCAAGCACTTTTATTATGCTGTCTTCCCAGCTCCTGGCCCTGGCCTACCCATTCGGACCTGTAACTCTTAGCCACAGCACACACTAACCTCTTTGAACTTCCGTTTGCTTGGCCTCACAGATCAGTCTAACACAGGTTACAGTCTCATTTGTTTATAGTATGCTTCCGTTGCTGAGACTTAAGTCACTGGGGTGGAGGATTCTCTCTGTGTATGTTCTCATTACTGAGTCCCAGTGCTGAGTAGTTGGGGACCAGTAAATATTTATTGGATGAGTGAATGAATGGAGGGCTGTGACTAGACACAGGTTCTAGAAAAGGCACACAGAGCAACACCTAAAGGTTTGCTGGTTTTTCATCTGTGGCTTTTAGACCTAGGATACACCTCAGCCATTTTTCTCTTCCTTCCTTCCTTCCTTCCTTCCTTCCTTCCTTCCTTCCTTCCTTCCTTCCTTCCTCTCTATCTTTCTTCCTTCCTCCCTTCCTCCTCCCTCCTTCTTTCCTCTCTCTCTCCTTCTTTCTTTCCTCCTTTCTTCCTTATTCTTTCTTATTTCAAAATTCTGGATATAGCACAGTTATTTTGAGAATAATACTTTAAAAAAAGATTTTACTTTATTTCCAATTACATGCATGTGTATGTGAGTACCAATACTCACAGAGGCCACAGGCATTGGATCTCCAGGAGATAGAGTTAGAGATGGTTGTGAGATACCTGACGTGTGAGCTGGGAATTGGACTTCACTCTTCTGTAAGAGCATTATGTGCTCTTAATCTGCTGAGCCATCTCTCTAGACCATAATTAGTATTACCACTGAGATATTCTTCAACCCAAGCTGATTGTGGACTCACTGAGTGGTCCAGTCTGAGCTTGGATTGTGACCTTCCTGCTGCAGCCTCCTCAGTGCCTCCCACACACCTGAGTACCTGCTGCAGCCTCCTCAGTGCTGAGAGTGCAGGTACTCCCCCTACACCTGTTCAGACATTATTAGCTCTTCCATGTCAGAGCCTCTGCTCTTGTATTTCTGATTGTCCTCTTCCACTGTTACAAAGGAGTTCAAACCAGAATGTTGGACACCCAGAGATATTTTCTTCTTGTTTTCTTGGGAGACCCTGGTTTGACTGGCTCCAGGGTTTTCATTTTCTGGAAATCACAAGGAGGGAAGAGCTTATACCATTTGGGCAGGGACAGAAGCTGTACTTCACACAAAGGAATGCATCTCTAGAGATGCTGCGCTGAGTCCATTTCTGCAAAGCTTTGAGAGCTGAAAACAATTTAATAGCCCCACCAGGCTTCTGTCAAGTCCTCACCACAATTCCAGCAAAGTCACTTGCTGTGTTTGAAGTTGTTCTGCAGGATCCATGAGGTCAGACTTGAGAAATCAGTGGGGCTCACTTCATGGAAAAATGTTTTGGAAAGGTCTAGGATGAGAGCAGAACTCCACTTAAAGACAAAGGGACAGACGAACGGTGACCTCCAGGATCAAGGAGACTGGGTGGGATTTGGCTGGTAAAGCAGGCCAGCCTGCAGTTTAGTGGGTGGATCGTTGGATTTAACATGAGCTCTTCTTGGCTCCTTGGGATGGAACTTCTGTTTTAGAGTTTGGAAAGAGCTCAGAGGCAGAAGAAACACCAGGAGAAGGCGGGAGGGAAGAGCCGGCAGCATTATGGAATTCACACAAGGGTTCTCCAGCCTTTTTGTGGTGTTGCTTTAAGCACCTCCTCTGCTCCAAGCGCCTCCTGGGGGAAAGACTGTTTCCTAATTAAACTGAGATTCGCAGACCCAGGGCTCTCATTAGAAAAAGTCCTCAGGAAGTGATCTTTAAATAGAAGATTGTGCATGTTTAAGTCTCTTGTTCCCACCTCTGTCCCTTTCTCTGAAAAGAAAAACTTGCTTCTAGGAATCCTAAGGTAGTCATCACCCCATAAATCTGTATATTTATTTTCTCTGTCTTAAATGTCTCTTTTGGCTGCTTAGCCCTTGTGGGTAGTCAGGGTTGGCAGAGGAGTGTCACATCCAGAAGCAGGAGATACACGGATCCTGGCCCTGCCCTCTAGAAGCTTTTAGACTGAAGGAATTTAAGGGACCCGCCTAGATCTCACAAGGCGTAAAGGGAAACCAGTTCTATCTGAGCATGGGAGCTGTAAGTGCTGATGGGATGGAGAGGAAGGTTGGAGCATCAATCTATGAGGCTTAGGACATGCTTCTAGAAGTAGGGGAGAAAGGCTGAGAAATGCTGAGGGTCAAGACTAGATAGAGAGGAGAGAGAAGGGCCTTCTTTGTAGGTCAAGGAACTTGTACAGGTCAAAGGATTCCTCTTTCCACGGGAGTGAGTCTGAATGTGGGGGGCAGAGGTTCAGGGGTGGGGATAGCAGAGTTGACCTCTGACCTCTGGACTGATGATGAACATGAGGACAAGGGAAGAATGATCTAATAACTGCCTTTGAGGCTGGCTTGCCTGTTTACAGTTACATGCTAGGCAGCAGCGAAGCTTTCTGGAGCTTGCTGTCACATGGCGGCTTTCCCCCTGTAGGTGTGGTTGTTGTTTGCCCCCCTTTGCCTGAGTCATAAAGATGATATTCAATTCCTGTGTGTTTGGCTCTTCTCCGATATCATACTTTATAGGTTCACTTTCACTATTCTCTAGAGAAAGTGGGAAGGGTCTAAGAACTACCCTAAATTATGGAGCCGAAGGAGACAGCAGTCTGTGTTTGAAGCTTAAAGGCAGAGAACCAGGTGTATTGCCAAGCTCAGTTCATGCAAGGCCCACTTAAAGAAATTAGTTTTTCCTGTGTTGCCTCTTGCATACATCCTTACTTCTCCTCCTTACTAGACACAACTGCTTTAGTGTATTTGGTAAGAACATATCAAATCCGTGCTCTGTGTATTCAGTTAGCCATGATAAATCCATTCAATAAATCTAAGGCACCTGCCTTGTGTCAGGCAAAGGGACACAGATCATACAGATTATCTTTTTTCTTTCTCTCTTTGTTCTTGAGACAGGGTATTTTTAGTCCCAGCTGGTCTGGAACTCACTATATAGGTCAGAGTGGCCTTAAACTTACAGGAGATCCACTTGCCTTTGCCTCTGGAGTTCTGGGATTAAAGGCATGCCCATTGGATAGTTAGAAATATAGAATTTGGCTTATACCCTGAGTAAGATGGAAATACTATAACACAACTGGTTTACATTTTTTACAGGGACTCTCTCTCTCTGTGTACACACACACACACACACACACACACACACACGGATGGATGGGTGTGCTGGGCAGATAGGTCAGAGGTCAAATGCTTGCCACAGGTATGAGATGACCTGGGGCTAGAGAGATAGCTCAGTAGTTAGGAGGGTATAGTGCTCTTATAGAGGACCCAAGTCTGGTTCCCAACATTTATGTTAGGTGTTTCACAACTGTCTATAACCCCAATTCCAGGGAATCTAACCCATCTCTGGCCTCTGGAGACACCTACACTCAAGTGCATACAACACACACATACACACGCACACACACATGCACGCACACACATATGCACGCACACACACAATTACAAATAATAAAAATAAAGGCTGACAACCTGGGTTCATCTTGTCAGAACCCTATCAAACAGATGCAGTAGAGTACTCACCAGTAATCCCAGGGAGTTTCTACAGGGAGATGGGATGTACAGACAGAAGAATTTCCAGGAGCTGTTGGGCTAGCTAGCCTGGTGTTTGCCTAAGTGAACAAGAGAGACCCTGCCTCAAACAAGGTGAGAGGTGAGTTTGAAAAATAAAGTTGTCCTCTGACCTCTACACATGTCTGTGTGGCAAATTTTACGCCTGCATCCAACTTCTTACTGCCCATAACAGAGCGTTGATGGACACCCTTGCATGGCTCTCTTTGTGTGCTCAGAAGTTCCTTGGGGTAGGAATGCTTTCCTTGATGCTGCTTCAGGATGATACCCAGCCCCCACCCCAAGCAAAAGTGATGGTTTATATTCACCCAGTTAGTTCTGGTATTGACACATTAAAGCAAGTATTGTCAGTCCACTTTCCAAGGAGGCTGACCTCAGTGGGCCTAGGATTTCCAATGTGTTTACTCTAGTGTGCTTAAGGGTATCTAGAGTCCTTAGAGCTTTGAGAGATAAAGGGTTTTCTTTTTCTCACAGAAGGGTGGCTTACAGTCTCCAGACTTTGATAGTAGACATTTATAAATATGAACTGAGTTTTTCCAAATTGGGAGACTTTGCATCAGTTTTTTTTTAATTTAATTTATTTTTTATATGAGCACACTGTAGCTGTCTTCAGACACACCAGAAGAAAGATCCCATTACAGATGGTTGTGAGCCACCGTGTGGTTGCTGGGAATTGAACTCAGGACCCCTGGAAGAGCAGTCAGTGCTCTTTGCTGCTGAGCCATCTTTCCAGCCCAAATAAGTTTTAATATTAGCCATTTGATAGGTTGCATTATCTATCTATCTATCTATCTATCTATCTATCTATCTATCTATCTATCTTTGTTAAATGTATTTATTTTTGCTGGGCATGGTGGTGACACACCTTTAATCCCAGCACTTGAGAGACAGAGGCAGAGGGCAGAGGGCAGAGGGCAGAGGGAAGAGGCAGGTATATCTCTATGAGTTCAAGGCCAGCTTGGTTTATAGATTGAGCGTGCATGTGCACACACACACACACACACACACACACACGAAGTTGATTCTCTCCTTCCATCATGGAAGACCTGGGGATCGAACTCAGGTTGTTGGGCTTGGTTTAAGTAACTTTACCCACTGAGCTATCTTATCAACCCTGTAGGTTGTGTTAATACATCTGTCTTGGTAGACTCTAAGCTAATTGTGCTTTCCAGCATCCATGTGATGGCTTACAAGCACCTGTAGCTCCAGTTCCAGGGGCTCTGATACCCTCTTCTTACTTCCTTGGGCACCGAGCATACACAAGGTACACAAACATACCTTCAGGATAAACACCCATACACAGAGAGTAAAAAAATTAAAAAAGAAAAGAATCTCCAGAGGGTGAGACTATGACATTTGAAAATGTTCCCCGGGTTCCTTAATGTATGCTTCCAACCAAGGTGACAGCTTGTTTTAGGGGACACCCTACCTAAGTTATAGGGCTAAGTATAATGTGGTAAAAAAAGAAGTGGGGTTTCAATACTGGGAGTGAGATGGTTTCTGCAACCCAAGGCAGCCTGATATTTCTAAAACAAGAACCCACGAAGGCAAGCTATTCTTTATCACCTGTGTGCAGCTTACACAGGTCATGAATTATCTGCGGTCAAGGTTTTATCACAGTTGGTTTTCCATTCACACTTTTCATTTTGATCACCTTCTACAAGGAACATAATACCATTTATATATTTACCTGAGTCAGATTTATAAAGGTTGCTTGGTTACGGAGTACATATCTCAAAGTCAAGTCGATAGGAATGCTGGATCGTCTGCGTCTTCAGGTCTTCTCTCCCCTGTCTGCACACTTGTTCAACAAATATTTATTGAGCCCTAAACTCACAGTCCAGTGGAGGAGACAGTCAGCTGAGCTGGAATCCTGTTACTTTACAGCCAAGGGGAGACGTAATGACAGTGCTCTGGGGGTGTATACAAAGGGCACCCCACAAAGCTTCTTGGGGAAGCAGTGTCTGAACTGGGAATGGAAAGGTAAGCTGGTGTTTGATCAGCCATGGGCCCTGGGAGACCATTAGAGGCAGGAATCAGAGGTTCATGCTGGGAATGTGGCACGGGCAGGGGGTGAAGTTAGAGGAATAAGTTCTGGTCAGTTGTGAAAACATTTGGAAAGATCATGCTAAGAGATTTATTTTTTAATCCTGATGAATTACTGAAAGTGGTTAGACAGAGAAACCATTCAGGTTTATGGATTGGGAAGGACTTGGTGAGGTAAAAATAGACTTTGTGGCTAGGTGTGGTGGAACACATCTCTAATCCCGGCATTTGAGAGGCAGCAGCAGGCAGATCTCTGAGTATAAGGTTAGCCTGGCCTACGTAGTAAGCTTCAGGCCAGCTAGGGCTACATGGCAAGGCCACACTTCAAAAACCCTTTAAAAAGACTCCTTGCTTTAATGTTTCCTTCTTTATTACATTTTATTTTACTTTATTTTCATGCATATGTATTTATATGCGGCCACCCACAGAAGCTACAAGAGGACATTGGATTTCCTGGAGATGGAGTTACAGGCAGTTGTGAATCACCCTATGTGTGGGTGCTGGGAATCAAACTCTGGTTCTCTGAAAGAACAGCAACTGCTCTTAACCATCTCTCTGGCCCCTAGTCTTTTATTTTAGTATTTTCCCTCCTGCCTTTCCGTTCTCTTCCTGTTCTTCCTCCTCTTTTTATTTGAGACATGGCCTCATTATACATCTGAGGTTGACTTCAAACTTGGTATGTAGCCCAGGTTCCAGCCTTGAACTTGTGATCCTGTGGCCTCAGCCACTCAAGTGCTGGGACATTGGGTGAGTGCCACCATGCTTGACGATGCTCTTTATCTTCTTTGGTTGTGAAATAATAATAATAATAATGATAATAATAAAAATAGGATTATTGAATAGCCAGTAAAGGAGTCTAGAAGGCCTGTTCCAATAACCCCATTGGGTTCCTTTGGATAATATATAGAGAAGTCCTACTTCCCTCATTCCTCCCCTCCCCTCCCCCCTCCCCTCCCTCCCTCCTCCCCTCCCCTCCCTCCCTCCTTCTCCTGGTTTTTGTTTTCTTCCTAGAGAAAATGCTCAGAGCTTTGCACAGGCTAAGCACACACTACAAATTGAGCTACAGCTCCAGTCTCCAAAATATTTCAATTTTGACTTGATCTTTCTATTTTCAAAAACCCATGTTTCACGAAATCCTCTCACATCCAAAGCCTGAGTGAGAAAGAGGAATATGTGACATTTTTTTTTTCTTCTCTGTTCTCTGCTACTCATTTCCGGGACATTGCTGTGAGTTGCTCATCCAAACTGTGCTCCCTGTGAGGAGGGGACCATTTGAATAGCAGCGGGGGAGTCAGAGAAGGAGGAACCACACGCCGAGATCGTTCATTAAGAAAATATATTTGGCATATTCAGACAATGGTTTGAGCGAGTTAAAAATAACTCCTCGTGAAAAATTAATAGGGAGTTATAAGTGAGTGTTTTAATACAAGCTCAGAGAGCAAGCAGGGCAGATTCTGCAGGCGGTTGGTGAGTGACATCACAGGTGGTGTAGGGTGTGTACAGAGCGCCATGGGGCCAGCAGGAGAGTTGGCCACAGAGATGAGCTCACCTCTCTCCCTCAGAGCCACAGGCAGAGAGAAGAGCAAGGAACTGGTTTTTTTGTTGTGAGTTTCTGAGCCAGATGACATTTCTTTCTTTCTTTCCCATCATCCTCTCCTAATAGTGGGCATAAAAACCACAGTGAATTTTGCTTGGTTCTGTGCGGTGAGGTTTATTGAATGTCAGGATTCATAAAAGTCTTTTCTGGCTCCCCTTTGTTCTGAGTAATAGTCCTTAGCTGGCTGGCTGTTGCATCTGCTTCTCCAGTGTCTCCTGACCCATGGGCTGGCTCTCTTGTCTTGCAGGTTGTTAGAATGTCTCTGCCCATCTTCCTCTTCCTCCCTCTTCACAGGACCCCTGTGGTCCTCCTCTGTGAGTCCAGTGGAAGGTTGCATTGACCACTCTTTGCCATCAGTACAGCTGAATAGGTAAGGAGAGCAGAGAACGAGAAGAAAGGGAGTCAGCTGCATTTGGAAGCAAAGGGTCCCAAGACTTGGAGTGGGGGGAACCAATATTTGTACTTTAAAATCCAGATGATATTTAAAAAATGGTTCTGTAATTGCAATGAGGCCCTCTAGGCCGTGAATTAATGTGTCATAACTCACGCCCAAGCACTGCGCAAACATCCCGCGTGTGAATTATTGCACAATAAATTCATGCCCTGTTGTGTCTTACAGCTTAATTAGTACATGAAGCTACATGAGTTAGACAAACCCAAATGGGATTATGTCATGTGGTGCGTAGAAAAGCAGAATGTTGGGAGGTATTTGAGCTTTTTCTGGGGGTAAGCATGGTTGGTGACGTCTTTGGGCATCAGTGAATGTGATGTTTGGGCTGCAACAGGTGACATTCTTTAACATGTGACTCTGAGCTCTGGTTGGCTGGTTGAATAATGACTGCATACTAAGCATTATTGAGGAAAAGCACACAAACCATGAAAGGTGGCCCCTGCCTTTGAAGAACTTGCATTCTACGTCAGAACACAATGCAAAGTAGACAGAGAAAAGTGCAAAGCATCTTGGGAAATCAGAGTAGCAGGGAGTGGTCATTTCTGGGTGCAGTGGTGCGAGTGGGTTGGTGGACTCAGGGGAGACTGTAGGGATGACATTTGAGTTGTTTGTCTTAGAGGATTGATAAGCCATAAATAGGGTGCTGGAGCTGGCCAGTGAACTCTAGGCGGAACAAATAATAATGGGAATAGCCCAAGAAAATTAACAGCGTTTGGAGCACACTGAGCAGACTGTGGCTTCAGCCTTCGGTAAGGGGTGGTAGGGATGGTGACTTGGAGCCAGAGCTTTCTTATGAACATAAAGCATTTGGCTTTAAACCCTCTACCATCCTATGGTTCTTGTAGTTGGTTCTTTTACTACTGTGACTGTATCATGAACTTGAAGATGGTTCTACTGTTTTCTTTGGTCTATCTCCTTAGAAGATGCATAATTGAGAGCCAGGTGTCCTGAGTTCTAGTCTTGTCTCTGCTGCCAACTGGCAACATGACTTTACCAAAGCCCTGAGGTCCTTCAGTGGGTTGTGTCTTAGTTTTTGACATGAGAAGGCAGACTGAATGGTTTTTAAAATCCTACTTAGTTAAAAAAAACCTTCTTCGGGCACTTTCTTCCACTTTTCTTTGTATTTTGTTTTTGTTTAGTTACTTAGTTAAAACGTTCCAGCACTTTCTTTGACTTTTCTTTGTATTTTGTTTTTGTGTTGTTACTTAGTTAAAAAAAAAAAGTTCTGGCACTTTCTCTGGCTTTTCTTTGTATTTTGTTTTTGTTTTCTTAGTTTGCTTTGTTTTCTCTCCTCTTAACTAGGTCTCTCTACTGTAGGCATGCTGGTCCTGCAGCCTGCCAACTCTTCACAAAAACCCATTGTTGGAATTTTAAAGATACAATAAATAATGCTTCCTTCTAATTTTGGAACCAACTGATAACAGGAGACAATGTTTGAGCTGCAGCTTTTGGCTTGCCGGTCCTGCTCCCAGTCACCGGTAATGCTGAACACAACCTGCCTCACTCCACAGAGCCAGACTCTGCTTTTGTTGATCGCCTTCTGCCATGTCTGAGTAGGTCAGCATGCTCCTGTTCCACGAGCTCACTGGCTCTCCAAACACTGGAAGCAGCAAAAGCCTCCAAACCAGAAGAAACAGACTGAGCATGCTCAATGCTCTTTGAGTTTCACAAATCTCAGAAGTCATGGCAAAGGAGATGGCACAGGAGTGGGTCTTAAATTAGCTCACCAGATCACAACACTTGGGAGGGAAGGCAGGATGGTCAAGAGTTCAAGGCCATCCCTGGTTACATAGCAAGTTCAAGACTAGCCTGGGCCACCACACACAGACCTTATCTTAAAACAAACAAACAAACAAACAAACAAAACAAAAAACAGACAAACAAAAAACTCCAACAAAATAAAACACAGATGGCTGCATTACTACTGCCAACACTGCCAAATTCAGCAGATCTGAGCGGACGGCAGAATTTGCACTTTTTAAACATCCCAGGTGACACAGAGACTGAACAGCTGAAGCCTGTATGTGTGCACATGTGGAAATGAAG
Source organism: Mus musculus (assembly GCF_000001635.26). Lineage (NCBI taxonomy): Eukaryota > Metazoa > Chordata > Mammalia > Rodentia > Muridae > Mus > Mus musculus. The sequence goes on from NC_000081.6 coordinate 102,779,232, forward strand.
TGAGGGAAAACAACTCGCTTCTATACTACCCTTAGCCAACTACTGCAGGATTAAGAACATGGCCTTCTGTGTCTTTATAGCCCCCCTCTCCCCCTCATCCACCAATACACACACCTGACTGTCTATTCCTGGTAAGGAGTGTGTATCTTATTTACTGCCTTCAGCACCCAGCCAAGTGCGAGGCACATAAGGAGTCTTAATACCCAGTTGCATTGAACCGAGGTTTACTCATTTTCACAGTACAAGAGTCCCCTCATTGTAAGACCAGCACTGTCTTGCTCCCTAAATTCATCCTTTAGAAGGTTTCTTTGACAAATAGCTACTCCCCAACCTTCTAGCATCTAGAACTGGTCAGCTGCTGATCCCAATTTTGCTTCTCTTCAGTCTTGTCTGGGTCCTGAGAATTCTCCTGTCTTGCTCAGAGCAAGTGCTAACTGTAATCCTTCCTTCTGACTGCCTCCCTCAGTCTTGAGAACAGTGTTGCTCACTCAAAGAACAAGGGATAATAACCCCCCCTGCAGCAAGAGAATGCCAGGAGCAACCTCCTTGGGTTTCAGTCTGCATTCCCATAGAATTCTGGGAGGGGCAAGAGGTAGTGAGGTCCAGAGACCTCTGTAGTTGCCTCCTTGGAATCTCTGAAGACCAGACAGACTCCAGCGTGGGCACAGTGGGCATCTTTCCTGGAGCTGTCAGGGTTTTATGCATTGTCATAGAAGAGCCAATATTTTTCTTTTGTATTTAAATACAAGGTTTGCTCTGGGCAAGAAGAGATGGGAAGCTACTTTCTTACTCATGGGGTTTCTGAAACATTCCCAATAAGGGGTAGGTGACAGCCGTGTAACTCTACCAGGATTCTCCAAATTCCTGCCAGACCCTTTAGATGCTTTTCTGAGTGCCAAAACCTTGTGAGAACATATACCATTCTTCGTGGGGGAGAATTTATACCCAGTAGAGAGAGTGAGCCTGGTACTGAAGTATGAAGAGCTTGTAACTACGAAGGGATTGAGACATCCTTTCTTTGGAAGGGGAAGGTGTGAGCAGAAACCCAGAGAGCTGTTTGTCAAGAGGTGCTTCCTTGAGGAGGATGCTTGTGGAGCAATTTGGGAAATAAAAGAGGGCTAGGCAGATTGGAGAAGATATGGGACAGTAATTCTAGGCTCCATGGACCTTCTGAGCCATGGAAGTGAGGCTCCTATGAAGGATATCCTTTTCCACATTTGCTGTGGAATTTATGAGCCAGGTTTGTGTTGTGTATTGTGCCACGGAGGGAGATTTCTGAATCAGGAAGGTATGAGGTATGATTCTCATTGCTGTCTAGAGGATAGATAGACAGATGGAGTTGGATAGATGGACTCTTCCTGGGAGACTGTTAGAGAAACTGCTGTAATCATTTAGCTCCTCACCCTTCCAGGTATGATTCGTGGTCCAGTAGCACAGGCCTCACCTGGGAACTCGTTAAGCGTGTAGAATCACGGGCCATAATTCATGCTACTGAAACTAAATCTGCATTTTAAACAAGCTCACCAAGTGACCTGCCTACTCTTGAACCTCCAAGAAGCCCCAGGCTGGGTCACGTGGCCTGGGGTATGGACTTAGGGTAAGAGGCAGGAAGGATCTGGGAACTTTGGACTTGAGAGCCCAAGAGGAGGGGCTCAGGCTGGGAAAGTTGAATTGGGGAGGAAGGGAGGAGTACTGGCTCACCTCCTTGTCTCCAGGCCTCCCACACCAGTCACTATGGTTTGGCACTCTACCTACTTTGAGAAAATGCCTGCTGTGCCCACGCTGGAGTCTGCCTGGTCCTCAGGGGCCTCCCTGCAGCAGGCATTGCATAGTTTGGGACTGTGGCCAACTTTGTTTCCCCTGTTTCAGATGGATGGACTGAAAGGAACTAGAGAGGTCATAGAAGTCATGCCCCCGCCCCGGGGTTGTACTGTCCCTTAATCAAGTGGGTGACAATTTGACGATAGTAATGATGCTAATTGAGGCAGCTATGGGGGTGGAGGGATGGAGGTAGGAGTTTTTAACTATCTGTAATGGGAACTCGAATATTTTCAACTTTCAAAGGCTTTAAGGAGGGACCAGATGCCTGCTTGGTTAAGAATACAGTGGCAGGGGCTAAATTAATGCTTTTAAAAATCTCTTGTGATGATTTCTAATGGGATAATGACAAGCAAAATATAGAAGGCACAGAATTCCAGAGACCTGGAGGCACAGTTGATGGGAAAAACGTTACCGGGCGGGCCTTTAAGAACTCTCCTTAAGGTCTTGAATTTTATATACTTTATTTACAGTAAGAATGAAGGACAAGGGAAGGTCAATGTTAGGGGAAATGTGTTGAAGTCAAACACAAAGAATATTTTTCTGGGTTAATAGGGACAATTAAGGAAAGTGGGAAGGTGAAGACTCTAGCTGGCCAAACACATTGTGGGTGTTCTAGTTTGGTCTGAAGGCCTCAGAAGGGGCCCTACTCTGAAATGAAAATGTGCAAAGTGAATTATAAGTTGCAGTGAGTCAAGCACTTGCTGCCTAGGATGGTGGCTTAGACTTGCGCTTAGATTTCAGGAACACACATCAAAAGCCCAGCATCGCACTGTGCACCTGTAACCGCAGAGACAGGAAGGTCCTGCGGCTTGATGGCTGGTCAGTCTAGTCCAGTCAGTAAGCTCCAGGGTCAGTGAGAGACTCTATCTCAAAACATAAGGTAGACAGTGACTAAGCAAGATACCTGGAGCATTGATCTTTGGTCTTCACATGCGTGAGCACATATATGAACATGTGCAGATACATATAACATAAAAGTTTTTTTTAAAAGATTTATTTATTTATTTTATGTATTTAGTATTGCTCTCTTCAGACACACCAGAAGAGGGCATCAGACCGCATTGCAGATAGTTGTGAGCCACCATGTGGTTGCTGGGAATTGAACTCAGGTTCTCTGGAAGAGCAGTCAGTGCTCTTAACCACTGAGCCATCTCTCCAGCCCCATAAAAGAAAAAAGAAAAAAACAAAACAAAACAACTCAAAACGTTATTTGACCCCAGGCATGTTGGCTCTTGTACTTCCAGTGTTTGGAGGCTAGGGCAGAAGGACCACAGGTATGAAACCAAGCTGGGTTGCATAGTAACATCCTGTCTCCAGACAAAACCAAACCAGTCCTTTCTGCCTCCAGAACTCCCCTCTGAGATGTGAAGTGTTTTAAGGGCATACAGATGATACAATGAAAGGAAAATAATTGATCTAAGCATTTTGCTTAAAATTTCACAGCAGGCCCTGACTTTAGGAGACTAAATTGTGTTTTGGGCTGAAATAAGCTCTCGGTTTCTACATTCTTTTGCTTTCCTTTTATCTGCCCAGCCTCATCATGCTTTCTAGAACCTGTAAGAGAAAAGCCCAGCTCTTTTCCACATGACTTCTTTATAACCCTGGTGCCCAGTACAACGATGACGGTAATCACTGTGGTTTACTGGATATTGTGCCTTATATGTCATTCTAGATGCTTTGCACAATGAGCATGAACAAATGCAACTGTTCGTGAGTTAAATAGAGTTTACATAGGTTAACCTACTTTACATAGGTTGAGACTGAAGCTCTGAGAGCACAGGCAATTTGTGCAAAGGAAGAATGGAAGCCATCACTGTACTCCTTGTGAGCCAGGCCCCTGAGCTAAGAACTGCACAGAGGAGCCTCCCCACACCAGATAGATGATCCCCAAAGTGCACTGGTGTACTAAAAGACTGTGGACCACATTACAAATGTTGAATAATGAAAAAAACAAAACAATTTTTTTTGTCTTGTTTCCTGGAACGTAGTCAAAGATACACTGACACATGCAAGACATTTGCTCTCAGACATTCCCTCATTCACCTCCACTGTGCCCCACCCTGCAGTCAGTAACTGAGGAGGGGGGAGGGGCTGGGGATAAGGCTACTCCCTGGACGTCTGAATGCATGTATGAGTGCAGTATACACGTATGTGTTTGTACTCGACTGGAACTGTGCTCCCAGGAGAGGGGTGTGCTTATCTGAGTAGGTCTGTAAACAGGAGTCTGTTTGCTAGACTTCTTGTGTACGGTGTGTGTACAAATCCTGAATGAGTTAAACCAGCTATAGGGAACTGGCTCTCTTCCACCTCTGGTCTTGGCTGATGTGTTTGTACCAAACCCTGATATTTATTTTTTCATCGCCTCTCAAGGGAACCTCAACGAGTTTTCTTTCTGGGAAGTTTATGGCTAAGATGCTGGGCTGCTTTGGGGCCCCTATAAATCTGCTATAATCAGAGGAGGTCTGCAGAGAAAGAGAAACAGCAGCCGAGAGGCAGTGCTGGCTTGTCCTTTACTTGCTAGCCCACTACACAGTCACCCTTGTCTGTGCACACCACTCGCTCTCCTGAGGCCCTCAGGAGGGTGCTCAGAGCAACCACTTTATTTCCTGACCTGTGCCCTGTCCAGGTGGGAGGCTGCATATGGTAATCCCAGGAAAGGAGAACTTGAAAACATATTAACTAAGAAATCTAGACTTCAGACTGAGAAATTGGTTGTTTATACACTGGGTGTGTTTCATTTAAAAAAACAAAAAACCCAGCCTGGGCTTCAGCAGAAACAGGGTGGTAGGAAGAGCTGAATGTCACATATTTTCCTAAGAGCTTCACACAAAGGTGGTCTGGGGTACTCCTGGAAGCAGGGTGTCGGTCAGCCCAGACATTATCAGACCTAACAGAGCACCCTCCCTCCATCTTCCAGTGAAGGTAGCTGGGAGATTTTTTTTTTTCTTTATGAGGGATTTTTATGACAAACTTTACTTTACATTTGACATTTAACAGCATCTTCTGTCCTGGGCGTGAGGAAATATAGATATTTATTGACATAGGATGTCAGAAGATCAAGGAAAATTGACTCTGGAGAAGGAAGGGAGAGGGTTTTATCTCTTTGCTCAGGTATGCAAATTACCCAACTTAATTTGTGTAGCATATGCTTTCTGTGCTCAGTGTTTTTTCTCAGTAATGAGATTAAGAAATCATTTCATTGTTAATAAAGAACTCAGTGGGGGGGGGGAGGGCAAGAGACATGTGGATGGGGGCTTAATGGGCACCCTGCCCTGTCTGAATCCTGCATATCCCAGACATGAGACCTGATCAGGACAGGTAGGGACAAGTGGGACAGAACCTGGACTAGGGCTTTTGCCCTGTCTCCTCTCTCCAAAGCCCCACACGTGTTCTTGCAGTGTTAGTTTGAGCCTTATGGGGTTTACATTTCATAAGCTCAATGTCAAACGGTGGCTCCTTCTCCTTAGCTGTGTCTCTCCCCTGCAGTATCCGCTTGCTCCTGGAACCACATCATCATGGCTGCCTTGGTCAAACTCAGCCAGAGAAGTGCCCCCTCCCCCCTTTTGAATTTCTGAAGTCCTTGTCTGTGGCAGCCTATTTATTTATTTATTTATTTATTTATTTATTTATTTATTTTTGCAGTTCTGGGAATCTGTGCGTGCTGGGCAAGCACTCTGCTCTGAGCTGGAGCTCGGGCCCTTGTTTATTTTTATGCTCTCTACATAGTGCTTACAGAGAGCTGGAGAATTATTAAGTAAGTTTACTGAGTGGTGCACAGTTGGTTGTAGGGAAGGGAAGGTGCAGAGGGAGGTAGGGGTGTTGTGACTCTGCTAATAAAATCTGGGCAGGAGTTCAGGATTTTTTTTTATTTTGGTAGATTTATTCCGTTATACTGTTTTCATCATTGGTGTTTCTTTTTATTCAAATATGGAGCTTTTCCTGGTGGGAGATAGAAAATAAACCAGGAACACATAACCAAATAATTACCAATTGTGATAAATATCTAACCATAATAGATAAATTTTGTACAAGAGAGCAATAGAAAGCTGTTTTAAGATAAAGGTGTGGGGAAAAGACTTTTCTGGTCACTGTCATACACTTATCCTACTGTGGTTTTGGGTTAATTCTATTTGTTACTTGGATAACAACATGAAATCCAATAGCAGGATGAGCATAACAGCCTCTCCACCAGGGGGCGTTTGCCAACCCAACCTTGGTTTGGCGTATTCCTTGGTCCAGCCTCCCAAACTGTTTTCTGCTTGGGAAGAGTGTAAGTCAGGGCCCTCCCCTTGCCTCGGGATGGACCCTGCCCCTTTTCTTTAGCCTAGGAGTTAGCAAGCAAAACAGGTGTTAAGAGCTTTGATCTTGTTAGAGACCTGGAGACAGATCAAGGCAGATGCTTCTGAAATAATGCCACGGATGTGAGAAACGGGTGAAATTGAGATGGAGGTAGACAGAAAGGCGAACGGATTTCATTCATTCTTCATTCAATAGGTTCAGAGTGAAGGGCAGGGCCTTCTGGCTTTAGAGGGGGAAAGATGTCTCCTGCATGGCTTTAGCGACCCCCCCTGGACATTCCTAGATTTCTGCTGCAGCTAGAGACACTCAGGGTTGTGAGAAGCACCCAATGGGCCAATTCTTTAGCAGCCACATGCGGTTTTCCCATTTTTGGGGCCTGCCACTGATAATGCATCTATCCTCTTGGTACAGGAGTTGGGAGCATTAGCTCATGTCTTTTCTGGAGGACAGGTGCGGGTCCTAACCCTGTTTCCCACTTTGGTCTGTAACTTAGGCTCATGTTTTCTCTTCTTATAGGGGATGTATCTTCTTAGTCACTGTGAAGGAATCTTTCTGTCACTGAGCCGGTCTGACTTCAGTTAATGCAAGGTTCTCTAGTCAAAGCTGTACTCCTCACTGCTCCTAACCATCTCCTTCAATTGAAATCAGCTTCTATGTAAGAATTGACCTTAATGAGGAAAGAGGCTGAGCCTCTGCTTGCAGGTTATCTCTTTATACCAAGGTACAGACACAAAGGACTCATATAGTTTTGAAGAGGTGTTTGTTGCAGGAGACAGATGTACTTGTTTTGAACTGACAGGGGTTTACACACGATAGACATCTGATTACCATAGATGGGACAGACACCTGAGTGGTACATATGGAATCTTTAAATCAAACAAATTCTTGTCTAAGTCAAGCCACATGTTGTACCTAAAATCAGAAGCACACAGGAGTAGTTGCATTCCTTCTTTGGGCACTTGAGTCAGAAGCAGGGAGTAGGACCTGAAGCTGGCTTTGAACCTGTGTAAGGAGCTTTATGCTGTGGGTGTAAGTTAAAGGATACAATAGAAAATAACCTCCGTGGTGTGTCTCAGTTAGGGGCATCTTGATAGTCCACAGGGATTTTCTGTAAGAGGCCTGCTGGTCTACTCTGCCTTCTCTCTCTGCTCTGTCTCTCTCTGTTTCTCTGTCTGTCTCTCTCTCTTCTCTGTCTCTGTCTCTCTCTTCATCAGGTTTATTTCTTTCTGAGGAAGTGGAGAAAGTTTATTCACTCCAACAACTTTGGCTGATTTGGTCTTGTAATTATTATCCTACAAATGTTCCCATCCCAACCTGCTTGTCCTTTAAGCCCACCCACTGCTACCTATTAAAAACCCTTTTGGCTTTCTTTTATCCTCATTTACATTTCTTTTCTCAGCCTTCATCAGTGATTTTGAAGAAATATGAAGAAGGTTTTAGAGACAACACAAGCAACAGGGAATTAGGCACTGCAGAGGTCCTGGTGGTTAGTTTTCAGGAAGGACTTTCACAGTGATCTGAGATGTTGCGATGAAGAAGCCCGAAGCTTAAATAAGATGTGGTTAAATTAAGGGGCCAGGGCAAAAGGAATTCCTTGGGTTTATAGAACAGTGTTTTGACTTTTTAAGCCCACTCTTCCTTCTTTTCTTCTTTTGTGGGTTTGTAATATAAGTTGATAATCCTTAAGGAAGTCGAGGGGTCAAGGTAATGCTTGGATTGTGGCTCTTTCCTAGACCCAGTGACAGTCACCTTCTTGGGTTCACATTATTTCTTAGACATAGACTTTTGGCTTCACTTAATTGATAATTGGAAGTTGAATGGCTAGAGAGAGAGAGAGAGAGAGAGAGAATATGTGTGTATGTGTGTAGAGGGTAGAGGTCAGAAATCGACCTTGGGTATCTTCCCAGTCACTCTCTGCCTTATATGAGACAGGGTTCCTCACCAGTTCAGTAAGCCTTAGGGAGCCTCTGTCTTGGCTTCCTGAATGCTGGCACTGAAGGTGCACACCAACGCATCTAACATTTCACTCAGGTGCTGAAGATCTGAATTCTTATGTTTTTATGAAAAGCACTGCACAAACTAAGCCATTTCCCAAGTTCCTGTTTACCCAGTTCTGATAGACCAAGGATAACCGCATTGTTGAAAATAATGGCACCAGCTATTTATTATAGGCTTTTCTATCTTATACAATTCCACAAGAGGTTTTTGAAAAGGAATTCTATTCCCTTACAGAAGAGGGGCTGAAGCTTAGAGGGATAGGTTTTAAATCTGCCTTCTCAGCACTTCCATGAACAGCCACATTTGGGTTTTATTTGGGCAAGTATAATCCACCTCCCACCCCCAGGACAGAGTCTCTGTATGTAGCCCCAGCTGTCCTGGAACTTGTTATATGGACCAGGATAGCCTTAAACTCAGAGTGTTCCACCTGCCTCTGCCTCCTGAGTGCTAGGATTACAGGCTTGTGCCAACACACTCTGCATCTATCTATCCTATCTATCTATCTATCTATCTATCTATCTATCTATCTATCTATCGTATTATAAACACACACACAATACACACACACACACACACACACACACACACACACACACATATATACACACACACATATATATATCACAACACTGAAAGGCAAACTAGGGCAGAGAGCACATTTGTTTTTCTCAGCAGTGGTAGGGGAATGGCTAGAACCTTTCAAACAAAGCAAAGGCTCTTTTTCTAGGCTGAGAGCAATATGTGGCTTATTGTGGGAGCCATGAGTTTATTGAAGTAGATATCCTTGGTCATTTAGGATCTGGTGTCTGTGAGATCCCAGGGTAGCCCACCATCACTACCTGACCCCCCTTAATCCAGCCCCACAGAGGTGATGACTGGGCAGAGTTGACAGAAGACTTATAATATGCTTTCTGGATTATTTGTGGCAGAATTTGGATTTTAGATTGGCTTAGCTCAGCGACTTCCTACCCAGACTGATTTTTTTTTTCTGGCTTGATCCTTGCTCTACCACCCTGAAGGGATGGAATCTTCTAAAAGTTATTTGAACTAAACAGAAAGGATAAGTTAAATTTGTTATGACATGTCATGTGTTACTTTCTGGAGTCTGCAGTAATTGAGAAGGCAGTCTTGTGTGATCACAATTAATTACCCAAATTTTAGAGAGCCCAAGTGTCATTTCATCTTGCAGCAGATCTCGGAGAGATCTAGGAGATAACTTGTGTTCTTGGACTTCACCACCTTTCAGACCAAATAGTGAAGTTTTTTTGAAGGAGGTTTGAATTGTCTCAAGGTAATGAGAAAAGATTCTGTCTGGTCTCCCTGGACCCTCTTCTGAGCATATTATTACCAACCAACCAAATAAACCTGCAAAATGCAGGTGGGGTATTTTTTATTGCTAATTAAATTAATTTGGGGCATTCTTTTTAACTGATACATTGTGCTCACAGCTACCTATGGCAGCTAGCCTGGGTCTAGGAATCTGAGACCCGCAAGCTCTAGGATTTTCGGCCCTCCACCTGAAGAGCTGTGGAAGAAGAAGGTTTGCAGCTGGTGAAGGTGACAGAATCAAGCTGCTTTATAGACCTGAGAGAACTTAAGTGAGGGGAGGGTGTGGAAGGGGGGAGGTTGGAATAAGCAGGCAGCTTGGGATGCTTCTTGGTATGGGCTCCTTGGCAACGGTTACTTAGCAACCTGCATTCACCTCTCTTGACTGCCTTCTCCCTCTCTTTTTCCTCCCACCCCTAGTCTCCCTCCCTTAGCTGCTGCAAGAAGCTAGAGAGCTTGAAGTGAATGACAATTTGGAGAAACAGCCGCAGCCTGAAGATCTAAGAGGCTCTAAAGAAGATGGATAAGAAAATCGATGCATAATAAAAGCTGCAGGCAAAGCCACCTTGACACAGGGCCGGTAGCTCTCTCTTTCTGCCCTCCTTAAGTCTCCCCAGGTTCAGGCTTCTGCCTTAACCACCATCCTCTTTTTTTCCCTCCACCTGCTTTTTATAGTGTGTGTGTGTGTGTGTGTATAATGGTATTTGCCTTTGGAATGGAAAAGGAAGGAACGTCTGGACAGGAAAACATATGAGATGCTTGCAGGGGTACTAGCATGAAGGAGGGGAGCGTGGGTAAGGTAGGGATTATTAAAGGCACTTTGAACAGGGGGTTAAATTGCATCACAAAGTAGTATCTTTAATAAAAACAAACAAAAGCCTAACAATGGCTATAGGAAGGCATGATATAAAATGTGTGAGTTATCTTCTCTGCAGCGTTAAAAAAAATAAAAGCATACATAAGCAACCCTCCTGAAAGCAGGGGTTGTGGGGATGGGAGTCTGGAGTATAGCTTGATAAATAAGACACTATGCGTGCAATTACCTTCTACTGACACATAGTAGGGATAGAGTAAATAGTACTTCTCTTGCTCTCTTAGAAGCAATGGTGCAAAGGATATTTTGGAGGTCTTTGCTGGCCTGAGAATCCGTGGACCAATTCTATGACTGTTCATGTTTTTGATATTTGGTGTCTTCCCCATTCACACAGGCAGGAAGGCATTTCTGCTCTCAAACTTAACCCCATTTTGCTGAAATTAAGACACGTAAGCAACTGACCAACCATCATTCCTTGGTGTTCTGGAGTGCCAGTTAGCCAGGCACCCTGCCTATCTGTGATGCAGGATTTAGCTTTTATACACAGTCAGTGAAATAGACACCCCAGAGAGGTCAGACACATAAGTTACACCATTATGCTGTGTAACCTTTCACAGTTTCACTGGTGCAGATGTAAAGGGTTTTCATAAGTGGGTGGTTGCTTTAGGGTTTGAAGTTCTGCCCTCTAGTAGGGAGAGGAAGGACCTTGAGGTATGATGTGGTGTTGAACTCATGACAGTCCCAGCCTGTTGGGAACAATGCTATTCCGGAGAACTGGGTGAGCCTAGGATTACAGAGCCGAGTGATGAGGGTTTGAGGGGTGAGCTTTTCTGTCATTGGCTCTGGCTCATGTGCTCAAGGCCCATCTACCTTTTACCTGATATCTTTTCTCAAGCAGAGCACATGCTGTTTGGCAAGGCATCTCTTTCCTGTCATCTACAGCATACCAGAAGTCCCTTTGTTTAAAGCATGCATTCCTGAAGTATAGAGAACCAGTGTCTTCCCAGGTCTCATCCTGACGGGGCTTCAATCAACCCCACCCCCTTCATTGCCATCCCTTCCCTACTCTCTTACGTTAGGTCCCAGCTTTCCTTTCGTTTTGAACTTATCTTGGTCTCCATTCTTAATAATACTGATTTCTGTGGGATGTTATTATTTAATATCTCAACCCATAATTTGATTTCCCCTGCATGTTCCTTTGTCTCTATTTATTATATCATTGTGATGACATTATGAGACTTTAAAGTATAGGAAGACTGTCTGTGTAATTTCTCTGTATGACACCCAGACAGACAAGGGAAGAAAAGCTTATGGTTGCGCCCTTACAACCAGGTGCCTCTTCTGTCAAAGCCACATCCCACAGTCCCCTCTTTGTGATCTTCTCCCAACGCTGCCCGGCTCTCCCCTCCGTGGCTTACCCACTCCATTTTTCATAATTCTGTAACGGGCTATTTTTACGATCCTCTCCATTTTTCATAATTCTGTAACTCAGACTATCTTTATGCTTAATTCCAAACATAAAACACTCAAAATATTATTAAGGGGGAGGAGGAGCCCTTGGTTTAAGGAGGCAGCAGGCTGCACAAGTCAGAGCTTGAGAAATGCATACAAATGAGCTGTAGTAGACATAGTAGACAAGAGGGCTTGGAACAGGGAATGCTCCTTGATCAGAGAAGCCTTCCTGAAGGAGGAAACAACTGGGCTGGGCTTGGAAAAAAGAAAAAAAAAATGAAGGGGCAGAAAGGAAACCTAGATGGGAAAGTGCGTGCTGAGTAGACTTCTGTGTGCCTGCAGGTACAGCAGGAGCAGGTTTGCTTTGCTCCCAGGACAGTGAGCACTGTAGAGTCACAGCATGAAGCCTGAGCTCCACCACTTGTGCTGAGGAATCAGGATTTGCCTCTAGGATAATAATGATCCACCGTTGGCCCTCCAGAAAGGGGAAGAAAGTCAGGGGTCACGGTGAAGGTTAAGGTTGTTGTGTGGAAGATGTCCAGGTGGAAAACAGAGGCTCCCAGGACTGACTTCTGTCCTGAATATGACCAGAGACCTGGTCAATGACATGACTGGGGTGTGGGGAGAAGTTGGAGGTGGAGGACACCTGGGTGGGGAGGGGGTGAGCATACAGGGAGCACATTGTTCCTCAGAGCTTGCATCACAGACTTCTCTTCTTTGAACAAAACCCTCTGTTTTCAACTGGGCTGATTCATCTCTCCCCATCCCCCTTCTTCACCTTTGGAGCACCCGCATCCCAGACAGACCTCTCTGCTGCTAGTGACTGCAGTTACAAGCAAGCATAACTCCACTAGGCAAGGACTCCTGGTTTCTTTCCTTCATGTTTCCTTGCCTGTTTTCCACACCCTTCCCAGATCTAAAGTCAAACAATGGGATCTGGAAAGGAGCCTTTCGAATTCCCTTCCTTTCAGGTTGGATGGATGACCCTTGACTCTTTCTTAATGCATGTAAAAGTGGTAGGTTTTCCTGGATACTCACAGGCTCTTTTGCTGTCCAAATCTCTGTCCCCAGTCTTTTCCACAGTATCTGTGGGTTAGGGGCAGGTGGTAGCTGTGGTGGAGTAGGAGAATGGATTCTTTGGGGATGCTGAGGTCCTGAGACTCATACTACATCTTCAGAGAAGATTCATGAGATCTCAAGCTTAGGAGGTCATAGTTCTGGGGCAATTTTCCTATCTTGGGAATGCTGGGAAGACTGGAATGGCAAGTTTCCTGAGAAAGGGGGTTAGTATATACACAATGCTCTGTGGTATGTGTGTGTATGCATGTGTGTGTGTGTGTGTGTGCCCTTGTTTATGTGTGCCTTAACGCATGGCCATGTTTGCACTGTGATCAGAGTCAGTGTTGTAATAATGACAGCAGACTAAGAAGAGAAAGTCGGCAGAGGCTAAAGTAGCAAGTGCTTTTCTATCAGCTGTGGCCCACAGACTCTCAAGCTGAAGGCCCCAAGGCAAGATATTCCATCTAATCTGCCTTCTTACCAGAGCCAAATGGAAGCGAAGGAAAGTGGTGCTTACTAGGTGCTAAGCGCTGCTCTAACTTTTAGTTAATATTTATGCATTTATTGAGCGTATGTGTATGCCACAGGTTCATGAGGAGTTCAGATGACAACTTTCAGGAGTCTGTTCTCTCCTGAACTCTGGTCATCAGGGTTAGTGGCAAGCATCTTTACCTGCTAAGTTATGTCCCTAGCCCCTGGTCTACTCTTCCCATACATCTACTCACTAAGTTAAACCCTCATAAAAATCTGTATACTAGACTTAAAAATCTAACATCTCTGTTAACGGCAGATGGAGTTAGAGATAAACTCACTTCTGACTTCAGAATTCTGGCATTTTCCAGGGCAGTACACTGTACACTGTGCTCCCATTCCAGAAATTCCTTATATCCATGGGCAAAAATGCTGACTGCAATCACAGTGCATACATGGCCATGTGTTAAGGCACACATTAACACGCACAAACACGCATGTGCATGCACATGCACACGTGTACACACACACACACACACACACACACACACACGCACAGCATTGTGAAACTGTAATCAGAGCCACATCGTCTGAGGAGTGACACAATTTTAAGGGAAAAAAATGTAAGGCTAGAACATTCTGTATGAATGGAATGGCATCCATGCTGGTTGTATTTTGTTGTTGTTTTGTTTTGTTTTTGTTTTCTCAGTTTGACACAAGCTAGGGCCATTTGGGAAGAGGAAACTGCAATTGAGAAACTGCCTCTGTAAGACTGTCCTGTAGGAAAGTCGATGGGGTGTTGTTGTTATTATTATTATTGGTGGTGATTGGTGTGGGAGGGCCTAGCTCAGTATGGGCAGGTGGTTTTGAGTAATGTAAGAACGTGGGCTGAGCAAGCCATGGGGAGCAAGCTAGTAAGCAGCATTCACCCATGGCTTCTGCTTTAGTGCCTGCCTCCAAGTTTCTTCCTTGAGGTCCTTCCCTGGCTTCTCTCCATGACAGACTGTGATGTGGAAGTGTAAGTGGAATGAACCCTTCCCTCCTAAGTTGCTTTTGGTCATAGTGTTTATCGGTGTTTAATAGCAAACTAGGACAGAACATAACTATGGCATCAAGTAAGCATAAGACATTTTGTTTATTCTAAACAGAGCATTTTCCGGTCAAGGATGATACATATTCCCATTGGACTTCTCAGCATGTCAGATATATGGCAGAAAATGAGATATTTAGTCTTGAGAAACTGATGCAGGAGGGTTGCTGTGAGTCTGAGGCCACTCTGAGCTGCAGAGTAACACTCTCTCTTTAAAAATGAAAAGTAGGCTCTCTGTGGAGGTACACATGTAAAACACCAGCTCTTGGGAGGTAAAGGCAGGAGAACGGTTGCAGGTTCAGTGCCATCCTGGTCTATAATAGGAAGTTCCAGGTTAGGCTACAGAGTGAGACATACCACGCACACAGACTAAGCAAGGAACAAAGCAAGATAGGCTTTAAAAACAAACCATAGGCACCATGGGAGAAGATGACATGTCAACCACAACTGTTCAAACGAGATTCTTCTGGAGACAGAGGGCTGATGGCACGGATAGCACTGGGATGGAAGTGATTTGGTGGGGGAGCCAGCTTCACCACAGTATGAGCAGAGTGTGACTCTGACAGGGTGGTGGTGTTGAGTGTGATTAAAGATGGAGAAAGAACCGAAGATAAAGGCGAATCAGCATCACTGTAGAGAACAGAGGTGGTCTGTAGTAAAGAATGGGGAAGTTAGGAGCCTGGCTTGGAAGGGAATATGGGTTTGTTTTGTTGTTGTTGTTGTTCATTTGGCTTTTTGTTTGTGTTTGTTTTTTTTTCTTCCCAAGCCTAACTATATCCAGCTTTATTAAAGATACTTTTCGTGAACAGTCATGGTGTTTCAGGCAGGACGTGGGCAGATAGTCTTTAATAGTATACAAGAACTTCCAAACTCCCTTCTTGTATAGACCACCGAAATTAGAGAGCCGCTATGAAACCTTCATTCAGTGCTTTGAAAAGGGGGAGTAGCTTAGAGTGAGGGTTGACATTTCACATTAAAGGGTGTTGTTTAATAGCTTTTCACAAGCAGACCCTGACTTTCAAGAAATGAAATGAAAATGGCAGAATTATCAATCTGAAGACTCACCATCTTACATAAAAGGATCCGGCACTTTTCTGAGAACCTTCGATAAAGTCACTACAAGTCCATATCACCACCCAATAAACTGAAAACCAGTTTTGGGGGTCAGGGTCCAACAGGTCTCTAGCTTTAAGGGAATTAAGTCTATGTTGATGGTACATGGGGAAGAGGGTATGAAAATGAATTTAGAGTTATCCCACACCACAAGGCATTTTGTGCCATGGTGGCCACCTAGGTTAACATCAAGATGTCTCTCCAGAGAGCCAACAGGAGCCTTTCAAAACTATCAGAAAAAGATATTTTCTGTCATCAACCCAGCTTGGCAGACATTTTATTAGTGACATATGATCCTTCCCTCCCAAAACAATGATGTGTTCTGTGTGCTAACAACAAGGCCAAAAAAAAAAAAATCTACATTTTTATAAGACTGGATATAAAAAAATAGTATTCCAAACTGTACAGTCACCAGAAGTACAGTTATCAGAAATGCACAGGAGTCACTTGGCATCTCTGACATCTTCAGCTTTCTGTGCCTGGTGTAGTTTTTTGGCGACTCCGTTTTCTGTAGGATTATTTGCATCCTTATCTTTCTCCTTCTGCCCCTTGGGTTCCTTCTCTTTCTTCGCAGGGGTCTTTTTAGGCATGGGCTCTGGCTTTGGAAGAACAGGTTTAGCAGAAAAGATCCCTGTGGCTTGTTCTTCACTTTGGCTTTATCTCCCTTAGTGCCCCCTTCAGCCTTTCTTTTGGGCATGGCAGCGGTAGGGGACATTGGTGCTGAACCTGGGGATGTAATGGCAGTGGGTTTGGTTCGTCGGGGGTGGGTGTTTGTCCCTCACTGCCGCTTCTTTACACTGCTCCTTGTTTTTGTCTTTTGAGACAAGGTTTCCACTGTGTAGCCCTGGCATGCCAGGAACTCACTGTTCAGAACTGGCTGGCCTCGAACTCATAAAGATCCACTTGCTTCTGCCTCCCATGTACTGGGGTTAAAGGTGTGTGGGACCATGTCCAGCCCAGGGAATATGATTTATATTTTAGAGTTAGTTGGTTCAAAGGGCTGGAGGAATTTACACTAGAAAAGTTCATCATACTTGGAGATGGCAGACAGGCGAGGACGTCATACTGTCTGGATGATCCAGAATACATCCAGTGCTGTGAAAGCAAATGAGATTATCCAGAAAGAACAGAGAAGTAAAGAGTGAAGATAACCTTTGGAATGGAGAGGGCACATGAGAGGCCATGTTTCACAGCTTTGGATGGTATCATGGACCCTTTACTTGCCCTGTTCTTGACCTGGAAGATTAAACAACTCTGCAGAAACAAATGGCCAGAGTTCTCCCTTGTATTCGTTCCTCTGTCTTACTGAAGCCCAGATTTTGACCAGAAAAATAATAGGCTGTGTTTTCATGGAAAATTTTAGGTCATCTGGCTGAGACAGATGGAGGCCATTTTAGATGCATGTTTGTGTTTTGAATTTTCAGCTCCTTTTGAGAAGAAGGAAATGTTTGGGCAGATTTGCTCGGGTGAGTCTGAAGGGCTCATGCCTCAGTGCAAATCTGTTTTGCGCCCATTTGTGAAAGACTTAAGAGCCTCCGTCTGGGAAGTGGGTGGGTGGAGTGGACAGTGATTTGTTCCTGAGCCCCAGACGCTTCACCTGACTTTTTCATAAGTCCCCGCCCTTCTTACTTTTCATCCAGCAATCTCAAAGCCCTAAACAACCTTGATCCTCCCTGACCCCCTGAGTCATCTTCTGCTTCTATTTTCCCAGATGTGGGGACAGGAGAGTTCCATGTTTGGGGGTGGGTGTTTGGTAGGTGGATGGGTGGGGGAGGTTGAAGGAGCAAACAGAGGGACTCAAGGCACCTTCCTGATGGCGGGTGGGGTAAAGAGCAGGCATCAAGGTGGTTCTAGCTCAGTTTCAGCTTGTCCTTTTGAGGTTGTTTTATGACTGAAGAGACTCTGCTAAAGAGTCCGAGCTAGAGAAATTGAAGAACAAACAAAGCTGTAAAAGACGCCGATAAAATTCCTCCCAGCACAGAACAGTCTTTGGAGCCTTTCTCAAGAATCTCAGAATGATCTGGAAAGGCTAATTAAGTCTCGAGGCCCCCAGTGGGGACCAGGATGGGACCAACATTAAGAACAGAGAGCACTTAGAGAGAGGTCCCTTTTCTCTTTGTTCACTCAAGGGGCCCAGGTGGTCAAACATCCAGTTCAGAATTTGAAGTAAGACTGAGGAGGAAAAGGGACTAAGTAGAAAATTACTGACATTTTCTGAGACCTCTTTTGGTAAATGGAACATGAGGGAAAGCTAGGTGAGGAGGAACTTGAACTGGAGACCATTAGGAATGGTGAAAAGAGAGAGAGAGAGAGAGAGAGAGAGCAAGAACCCAGCACTTAGGGCTAGTGGGTTTGTTCACAGATGTTTTGAATAGTGGATCTAGATGAAAAACAGGTACCTGGACTGAGAGGATGGTGGTCTGGAGTTTTGGGGGCTTGAACTGGCGATGTCTAAAAAGAATCTGCAACCAACAAGGAGTTCTGGCTGGGAAGGTGGGTGAAGACAGGGAGAGTGTGTGTCAGAGGGATGGTGAGGTTGGGGAGTGGGAGATCAGATGCACCTGTACAAGAGGAGAAGTGCTGTAGCAATCTGGGAGGTAGCCCTGAGGGAGAAGCACCCTGAGTCTAGCTATTCTTCTGTCTTTTGTTCTGAATAAATTGTTGGAATGGTCAGAAAGAGAAATCTTATGAGCTGAAATGACTTAGAGGCGGGAGGGAAAGAGTCGATGGTGGGGGGGGAGTGTGTTTGCAGGGGAGCCATAGAAACTGCTGGTTTCCATGGTGACAGCCGAAATCTTCATTTCTATTCTCCTGGTTTCTACAGCATGGAAGGGGAAGCTGTAATGGAGAAATGCTACTTTGTCATCTCTTCTACTGAGTCAATATTGGATGGAGTAGAAGGTTGGTAAGGGTAGGGGTCTTTAACAGGCCGTGGTCTCTAGGCTTCCAGGTTAATTAGGTTTTCTCCTTTGGTGTCTTTGGGTGTATATTTAAGAAGGTTTGGGGTGTACAGCTGCAGCAGAAATCAGAGACTCTTCTCACAGAGGGGCTCTAGGAAATATCTCCATCTGTGTCATCCTCATCCAAGAAGGGGCAGATGGGCCTCTAAAAACCAGAGACCAAGTTTGGGTTCTCACGGTTCAGTGACCGTCCTTAAAATTTCTTATGCAGACATAAGAATGAATGATCCCGTATGGAATCTTTCCAGCTTTTTTTTTTTTTTCCTCCCTTGAAACAGGGTTTCATGTAAGCCCAGGCTGGCTGGAATGCTTTCTGAAGCTCAGGATGACCTTGATCATCCTTGCTTCC
This sequence comes from Mus musculus, assembly GCF_000001635.26. Lineage (NCBI taxonomy): Eukaryota > Metazoa > Chordata > Mammalia > Rodentia > Muridae > Mus > Mus musculus. Next base: position 102,797,984 of record NC_000081.6, read on the forward strand.
ACCTCCCACGAGTTAGGTTTACAGGTGTATGTCTGGTTAGTGCTTGGGATCAAACTCAGGGTCTCATGCATGTTAGGTAAGTACCTGCAACTCCTTTCTGGCCCTCTCAGGGTGCTAAGCTGCCTGCTTGCTGTTGGGCATAGGGTGCCAAGTCAGGGCAGGAGAGGCTGACGGTGGTGAGTTCTTAGAAAGGTCAGTGAGGAGCCACTGCTCCCAGAGCTCAAGTGTCTCACATGAACATGGAACGTTACAAAAACCCTGGCTGTCCAATTCTACCGACTTTCCCTATGAGGGCCACAGTGCTTGGATGATTCTAGAACAAACCAACCCACACTGCACATGAAGGATTTAACCTGTCTCCTGTCCCAGAGTACCCTGACGCTTGTCCCAGTCATACCCCTTTTGTAACTGGCTCCAGGTTGAGGTGGGTACCCAGATGCTTAGCACAATGAGATCATGTCTTGGGCACAGTGGCTCCTATGTGCTCCCCGAATTCCTTCCACTGGCCTGGCTTGTCTAGTGACTTCAGAGAACAGCACCTGCCAAAGCTGGCTCCTCCATCCACGGGGATTGGCTGCAGGATGTTTTTTGAATAAATACCTGTCTCCCTTTTGTCTGCGTTGTGCTAAGCTCTCCTCAGCCTTGTAGCCTCAGCACCTGACAAAGACCCTGACTTATCTGTAAGGCCTGGAGGAGTTACCTTTTCTGACAGGCAGCCCTGAGTGTTGAAACTAAACAGGTGCCTCTAGCACAGAAATTTCCCAGTAGCCCTCTTTTCTTCTCTGAGACCCTACCTCTCTCCTGGGTCCATTAGGTAGCCCCTGGTTCTTTCTAGTATCCCTCCCTGACAGTGCCTGTCCTTCCTCCTTCTGTTGAATATAGCCTGTATGTCCTTTTGAGGGTCCTCCTAGTTTCTTCCCAGCCTTTGCTATTCCCTACAATTCCTCAGTTCTTCCAACCTTCCCTTTCCTTGCTTCTGCCTTTTGGTAATATATTTATGGAGTGCATATTTAATGTCAGGTTCTCTGGATGGCTCTCAGGTCGAGAGCCAGCCCTTTGAAGAAGTTGAGAATCTTGTAGTGGAAGTATGAAAGTAACAGAGGAGTTCATATGCAATATGACTCTTGAAACCCCTTGACCTTTTCCCAAAGCCTCTTAGCTGTAATAGGCTAAGCTGACTCTGTCCTTTAGTGAATTCTAGTGTTCTATGATGCCTGCCTAAAGCTAGGTTCTTATCAATGCCTAACCTTAGTCAGACCCCTTCCTTCCTTCCTTCCTTCCTTCCTTCCTTCCTTCCTTCCTTCCTCCCTCCCTCAATAAGCCTCACTTTAATGGCCATTTCCCTCATTTTCTCGGTTGCTTGTGAAAAGTAGTTGAAAGCGTTGGTAAAATAGACATATAAAAACGTTGTGAATGTTAGATAAGATTCCCTTCTCCACTTTTCACTGTAGAAATGATGGACAGAGGTGACACGATATCTCTGTGTGTAAAACTGCTTGCAGCCTAGCCTGATGACCCTAGTCCAGTCCCTGTACCCACATGGTGGAAGAGAGAACTGACTCCTATAAGTTGTCCTCTGACCTTCATATGCACTTCAAGCCACAAGTGTGCCACCTGCATACATTCAACCATGTATATATGTGTGCATATATACACATGTATGAAGATATTTACATATATAGAAAGTGTGAAACATTTTAAAAGAGAAATGAAGAGATTAATTTCCTTCTACAAACAAAAAAATTCAAAAGGCAATTTTAGACAATTCTGAATTGCCTCAACCTCAGTCTCGCCTCACCTATTATACATGTAAAATGATTTGTTGGTTGCCATAGCCCATGGACCCACATCCCTTTAACACATTCTTCTTGGCACAGATAAGTGGCCTTCACTGTGGTAGTAGAATGAGAACAGAGAACGAATCATTTACCCACCTAGGTATGAGAATACAAGCCATAGGAGAACGTCCTCTATTTCAGAGCATCGTCCTTGGAGTCAGACATTGCCGTGATGATCCGGGAGGAGTCTGGGGATTACATGGGAGAGCGGTAGTGGTGCTTGATCCTGCATGATGGATTTCCAATTGAAATTAAGTCTAACAAGGCTCCCTGAGTCAGAAAATGTCATCAAGCCCTGTTCCTACTAACAACTTGAGAGCAGCTGGCTGGATTCACTCCATTAGCTACAGAGGGTGGAGGCAGAGAGTAGGGGCAGATGCTGCCCAAGGACCAGGAACATTCCCGGATCCAATGATGAAAGGCTAGCCTCCTCCCAGCTGTTTGGGATCATGGCTGAGCTAACCCTGATGGCTGGGCTGCAGAAGGGTCTCAGACACTCCTGTTTTTCCATTGGATGTATCCACACAACGGGTGTCAGGATGCTGGTTGACTGTCCGGGAGTGTCCTCTCTCCTATCCCTGCCTCCTGGCTGCCTGAAGTAGTTTCTTTCCCGAATTCTTTCTGAGTGCCTTGAAATATTGTCAGGGCTTCCCCCCCCCCCCAAGCATCTAGTTTGAGGCTCATCCTTTAAAGCAAGCCTATTTTGTCACAGTTGGGGCTTGGTAGAAACTTTTATGCATTATACTGCTATAGATTTTTTTTTTTTTTTGAGGCAGGGCTGAGGTTACAGGTATGTGTCATCATGGTTTGATATGGTGTTAGTGATTGAACCCAGGGCTTTGTGCATGCTAGGCAAGTACTCTACCAACCAAGTTATAGTTCCAGCCCCAGGTTTTCCATTGTTTTCACCCCCTTTTCTTGCCCAATCATGCATCTTCTCAATTTTCTCCCCATTCATTCCCTGTGTTGGCTAGGTGCATAGTTTATTTTATTTTTGACTATTTCAGCTCAACCCTGCATCTCCCCGATATCCTTATGGAAGCCATGTTCCCAAGAACTTGGAGCCTGGCGTTTTAAGAGCTTGGCTTTCTCTGTCGGTGGCCAGTTCTTTCATGTACAGGCTGTTGAGCGAGGAGACTCATGCCTGATACTTGCAGAGCTGGGCTAATGACTCAGTATGAACTGGTGGAGCTCAGAGGCACAACAGAAACCCATTTGTAATGTCCCCCCATCCTTAAGAGGCTGAGCAGCATCAGCAGGGATTAAGAGGAGGCTCCGGGGTTTGTTTTTGCCTCAGGAGGATCATCTTTAAAAACCATGTCCTCAGCATTAAAATGGGCTTGGATTTTCATCCTTTTATATGGTGGTGCCGTCTTCCTAGGGCTCCTGCCTTCGCTGTAGCATTTTTGTGGTAAGACAGACACAGTGTGAAACGTGCCATCTTAACCAGTGTTTAGAAGTGCATCAAGCACACTCACAGCGGTCTCTTGAATGGTCTCATCTTCCCAAGATCAAAGTCCGTACTTACTACACTACCTCCTGGCTCCCCCTTGCTGCCGTCCTTGGCACCCTTCCTCTAACTCACTCAGCTCCTTAGCATCATCTGACCACATTATGTAGTTCTGATAAATCCTGAGAATCCTCTCCACTTGGCCTCTGTAGACTTGTTCTGATGGGCTCCTGTCACTTCTTGGTTTGGAGTTCCTCTCTGAGAGGCAGTTCTGGGGCCTGGCCCTCATGTAAGTCATCTTTTCCCATCTGATCCTTAGGTATGGTCCACCCCACTTTCCTCTTGGTTCGGTTGGTCCTCATTTTCATATCCCATTCCTAATTTGTCCTGCTTTAAGAGACCCTCTTATCGGCATCCTCAAATGCCCCAACTGCTATGTGATGACCTTGTTGTCTCCCCGCATACACACATATTCAGCTGGATTGCTTGTCAGGCTGTTCTTATTTATCTTATTTCCTTCTCAGCCAAGAAGAGTCCCCAGTTCAGTGCTCTCTTTTTCTAGATCCTCAGTGCTCAAACTGTGGTCCATGTCCTGGCAACATTAACATCACTGAGGAGTTTGTCAGAAGTGCAGAGTCCCAGGCTCCACCCCTGACTTACTGAACAGTAATTCTCATTTTAACAAGACCTCCAGATTATAGTGTGCATGTTGAAGCCTAAGAAACACGGCCACAAGAGAGTGATAAGTAATTTATTTTGCAGGTGTTTATAAGTAAAAAAAAAAAAAAAAATCAACACCTGTAGCCTAGATTCAGATGGCATGGATATTGTTGAGGAGGGAAAGAACAGTATTTTGTATGCTTGGACTTCCTGGGGTTCTGAGAGAATGGCCTAGAAAGGCCTAGAGAGAAGCTGAGAAGGCCCAGGAGCCTCCATTCTCATGAGCAAGGCAGGAGGCTCACATAAGGAGAAGGTCCCCAACTGTCTGCTTCTTACTGAGGCAGAACGGAGATTCAGGTCCCTAAAATTCACTTGGAAGTTGGCTGACCATGTCTAGTCAGTCAGTGGTGCTTGTCTCAAAACCCAGCCGGGCTCTCAGCGGTTGGTTTCTGTCTCCATGGCTGGTGCTGACTCATCCTTTGTAGGAGGGCTGACTGTAGCTGGGAAAGGCTGAGGAGCCAGTGTAATTCTCTCCTTCTTCCTCACTCCACTGAAAGGGATCGAGGAGGGGCATGGAGAGCGGAGACAGGGTGTGGGAGTCAAACCTGTTCTTCGCATAGCAATCATCCAGTCTCACTCCAAGAAGTTGAGTCCACAGCTGGGAAAAACTGGAGCCAGTCTGAGTCTGCTTGGCTCGGAGCCAGCCTTCCTGTTTTTTTTTTTTTTTTTTGTTCTTTCTCTTTCTGGGGATCCACAGGAGTGGGAGCATCTTCCTCTAGTCTCAGGTATTAGAGAGCTGTGTCCCATGGAGGCAAAGGTTAGCTAGTGCTGCGAGTTTGAATTCTTGGGCTTTTGCCTGGCCCTCCTCTCTCATCTTCAAAAGAGGATGCCAGGATCCAAGATCTACTTGTGTAGGTTTTGTTTTTAGGGGCTATGCAGTAACTGAAGAACAAGGTGTTTTAGGACAACCTTGAGAGGGCTGTGGACTGTTGTGTGGGAAAATAATGTACACAAAATGTCTCTTTGCCTAGAGTCATGCTTTGTTTTTCTTGGTCCTTGGGTCTCTGCGTGGAGGCTCTATTGGTGAGGCGATGTGTTTCTTGTTCTAATAACAGTGGTCTCTAGAGCAGAGACCCGAGATACCACAGTCTGAGCAAAAGATCCCACGAGTGTCCCTTGTCATGTCCAAGGTTATCACCCTTAGGAGCAATCCTTTGAAGTCTGCCGCATGCTGTGATCTGGTCCTGGGTGTCTTATCTAGGGCTGGCATGAGATTGCTTACATCATCTGTAGTCAGATGTCTTGCTCCCGTAGGTCATACCAATGCTGACCCTAAACTACTGCTAGAACACTCAGTGTCTCTGTGCCCTCAACATGTCCACTCTTCTCACCTGGTGGAGGGCTCCTTGCAAGCCAGGAGAGGTGGCCCCCTCCTCTGTGTCCACTTCATGGAAGTGCAGTAGAGGCTGAGGAGGGGGGAATGTGAAGGAATCATACCCTTCTGGTTCAGAGAGTATGATAAGTTAACTCATTTGCAGTTCCTTGGTGAGAGAAAGAATATGCATTTTTCTGAACTCACTTTTAGGTCACATTGGGTTGCTTTGGTTGAGCAAAATTTGTGGTAAGGTTGTGACTTTAAGCCCGTATTGTTTATTAGGCTTCTTTTCTAAGGTTGTCCCGATTTGGGGAACTTGGAGATTGGGGGTGTATATTGGTGATAGCTGGTAAATGGGAAAAACATAAAATTTTAGTGAGGAGAAGCTATCTCAGGAATCTATAATGAGCACGTGTGTTATTTCTTTTCCAACAGGCTGCATAATTTTTATGACCAATTATTCCATTTGTAACGACGCTGAGATAACAGAGATCCCATCTCACGCTCCACGGCACACGCCAGGCACTCATGGGAGCTCAGGGACACTGTCCCTTCTTCAAGAATTGGACAGCTAGAGTGTTTCCACCAAACTGAATACTAGCAAGGGGGTAGGGTGGGGAGGAAGATGTGAGCCTTTTATAAATAGCAAAGGGGAGAATGAGCTAGATGGGAGGGGGGCATTGGGTATTCCGGGCTTTAAAGTGAAGGAAAAATTGACTGGAGAATAAGTCAAAAGATCAATCTTTTGGCACAAGAATTTTGTGATCCAATATGGCTTTCCAGTGGGCTTTCCTTACACTTCACAAGTGCACAGGTGTCTTCAGCCATAAGTGCTGGAGCCATCCTAAGCTTCAAGGAGCCAGCATTTTTGCTAAGGATTTGGAGGCTCAGATGGAAAAGTTTGGCTTGGGGAGGTTTAGAAAAAGACAATCCCCAGGTGAGGCTCTAAAGGGAGCTCACCTTTGGGGCTGGTAGGCTTCTTTCGTGTGTGTGTGTGTGTGTGTGTGTTGTGTGTGTGTGTTTGTAAAAGTCAGAAGAAACCTCAGGTCTCATTGTTTAGGTGCCATTCATTTTTATTTTATTTTTGAGCTAGGGTCTCTCATTGGCCTGGTTCATATATATATATATATATATATATATATATATATATATATATATATTCATTCATTTATTTTCACTTTTTTTTTTTTAGTATAGAATAGAGTTTATTCATGGGGAGGAGAGTGAAGAGGGCAGTAGAGGCAGAAAAAGGCAGAGAGAAAGAGTAGAGAAGTAGAGGAATAGAGGCCCCGGCCATGAGCATGTGGAGAGAGGGGGGAAGGGAATGGGGAAGGGGCGAGGGGACAGAGTGGGAGCAAGAAAGGAAGCGAAAGAGAGGAACAAGAGCCTCATTATTATTTTTTTTTTAAGCTAGGGTCTCTCATTGGCCTGGAGCTCAACAAGTAGGTTAGGCTGCTGGCTAATGTGCTTCCAGAATCTGTCTCTGCCTACCCAGCCCCTGTAATTACATATCCATACCTAGATTTTGTTTTTTAAAATGGATTCTGGGATTGGACTCAGACCCTAGTACTTGCAGCAAATATGTTCCTGGCTGAACTCTCTCCCCATCCCCTGCTCTTCCATCACACATAGTGTTCCTGTCAGGAGATTGTTCTGCACTGCCCAGACAGACCTGGTGGTCAGTTGCTCAGGTCCGAAGCAGGCAGGTTAGTGATTGGCTTCTAGCTGCCGCCAGTGACTGGCCTAGTCCTGCTTCCAGGATCTCCTCCAAGGTCTTTCCCATCAACTTGCCCTTTTACCACATTTCCGTCTGGTTTTTCTTGTCTACTAATTGTTCAGCGTGAGGTATTTGAAGTCAGGCAGGCCTCGGTTTGAGTCCCACTTAGTATTACATTACTTAGACTCTTTGATGTTCTTTTCCCATCTGTAAAATGGGGATAATAAAGCCCTACCTCTCAAACCTAGTTGTAAGAATTAACTAGGAGGATGTGTAAGCGAGGGCTTGGCACATAGCAAGTGCTTCCTTCATAAAAGGCAGTTAACAGTTTTACTTTGAATTCCCTCTCTCCACTTCCCATCCACTTTTCGTTAGAGTACATGGAATCAGAGAGCAAAGATTGATGTCCAAATGGACAGACAGACATACAAGTTTAACTGTAAGGTAAGTGGGAGGACAGGAGGACGGATACCACGGTGACAGAATCATAAATACAGTGACAGAAGGACAACAGGGGACGCGAGGCAGAAGCGGAGAGGAAATGAAAGATACTGTGATAGACAAGGGGTGGAGGAGAAGTAAGGAAAGATGTGAGGTCATTGAGAACGACACGAGGGAAAGTCAGACAAGCCTGGCAGAGGGCAGGGATGGAGAGTTCATCGATGGAACTTGGCATAGGAACTCCTGCCTTCTTTTGGCCCCGCTGTCATGAGTCCCAAGTCCCCATCCCCAGCCATCTTGATTGCCCATTTATCCCACTGCCAACCAACTGTTGGAGACACACCTCTGCCCCCGTACTAGGTAGCCCGTCGTCGGCCCTCTCCTCTCACCTCATCCACACCATCTTGGTTACTAGAGTCCACAGAATTTTTCATCTCAAGCAAAACTGTTTGGAGTGCAAAGGCATCATGGTGTCAGCCAGCCAGTGCAATAACCAGGTGTAGTTTTACAGTCACCCCCCCAACCCCCGACTGTAACCGCGCTTTCATATATCTCTGGCTGAGACAGGCAATTTTCTTTCAAAGATTGTTTTTTCTGGAGCCTGTGATTTCTGCTCTCGCTTCCCAACCTCTGGGATATTAAAACGGGGTCAGGGGCTGTTGGCAGGCTGACCGATTGTGGTCACTCCCCAGTTCACCCTCCTGTCTTCCGTGTCTCCAATCTTGCCATCCCCCTGCCTCTGCACCACACCTAGTAAGGCTGCAAGAAAACAGATTTTGTGTTAAAGCTGTTAAGGACAGAGGCCATGACCTTCTGGGGGTGGGGCAGGCAGGTTCTTGCCCTTCACTCTGAGGAGACAGGTGTCTAACTTTAAATGTAGAGGACAGACAGGGGGTTAGGACAGAATTCACTCCAACTCCACTTTATTCTGAAGATATGGATGAAGAGAACTAAGGTTTAACTTCAGGGATTTTTTTTCTCTGCTAGGAAGATGAGAGGGGACTGGCATAGGACAACCAGTGTAATTAGTTTTTAGGAAATTTTGGAGAATTGGAGGAATTGTATGCTGTAGATTAAGGGCTGTGATTGGCTCCCTAACCTGGAATTATGGGAAAGGGTAGTAGGATCTCTGCTTCTCTGAAGAGAGATTGTTCTCTTGCCAGAAGCAGTGTGTGCCATTGTTCTCTGATGATATTTTCTGGGCTTCTAAATCCCCTCCCTATCTCAACTAGGTAGGAAACTTTTTTTCTTGGGTGAGGCACCCATATGTGCCTCTGGGGTTTGTTCATTTGGGACTTCTCTATTTCCTGGCTCGTGGCTTGATCAAAACCCTTCCCGGGGTCTAACTTTCATTCCTATCCCTTGCTAACAGGTCAAATCCTCTTGAAAAACAATGTGGTAACTACGTCCTCCCCCCTCTTCGCCCATACCACCCCTTGTTTTTATTAAATAAGAGTAAGTGGAGTTATAAGATGTGACTGGCCTGGATCCCGGCTTCATAAAACAAAACTAACACCCTCTTTATCAAAGGGCTGAGGCATCCAGAGAAGATTTCTTAGGCCATTTTGCTGTCACGTAAATGGGAATCAATATTCAATAAGCCCTTGATGCACTACACTAGCGGCTCACTTAATACCGGCTTCCAGTACAGTAAGTGGCGTTGATATAGGGAGGGCTTGTTTGTAAAATAACACTGCAGCTCTTGCCTGCTGGATATTGGATCTGGCTTCCCCCAGGCAAGAAGATTCAAGGCTCTGAGGAAGCAAAGAGTCATCTCGCCCATCCCACCGCCTCAGCACGTCTGGCTTGAAAAAGAGAAGGGATCCGATGCTTTTATTAAAGCCAAGTGGCTTAGAGATCATTAGGCACACATTCCTTCCTATTAGGAGCTCTTCTACGATGCCCAGCCTGATTGCCTCCTCCTTCAATAAATTAGTCAAATTGAAAACCAATTGAAGGATAGAATTTATTCTGCCATTAACATTATGAGAACAGACCCTCCTGTGCCCTGAAAGCCTGTGGTGGTAGGAAATAGTGCCTCATTCGCTTCTCTCTGCCCTGTGTTTGCTATAGGAAAATACTGCAGCTGCCTGGCCCCCTGGTGGATGGATGGCAATTCTGAGTTTCTCTGTGCAGAGTAACTGAGAGTTTGATAATAAATGGGATATTTGAATGCAGTCATTGATTTATTTTCCATGTAGTGATATCTTTGCTGGGAATGTGTAGCCTCATTCTTACTTCCCCTACATAACTCCAAGCAAGCACATGCTAAGAAGATTCGATCAGATGTTTAGATGCGTGAACGCGGCAGGGAAGCGTTGCATAAGGCTTTGTGTGATCCATTTCAGAGCCAAATAGATTTTTAGAAAATTTATGTGACAAGTATGCACGGTGTATGTTGTTTTCAGGCCCCATGTTCACGGAGAACTTAGGAATTAGCAATCTGGGAAGTGTGAGGGGACAGGCATTTATTCTGCATTGTAGTCATGCCCATCTCTTATCCCATTTAGGTTGAGGGTGCTGGGGGTGGGACTATCTGCAACCCTGTTTGGAAATATCCTGAAATAAGTTGGATCCCCAGTCAGTAGTTATCCTGTAACCATCCCTATGTGAGAGATTTTTTTGATCTAACTGTACTGGAGCCATTTTAGACAGAATCTCTGTAAAGTGTCACTTCAGTCCACTCTGTTGAAGATAGACTGAACTGAAAGCAAGCGCCCAAAGTATGGCTTCTCTTCTTGGGGATACATCATAAGCTGGAGCAGTCGAAGTATTTTGGTATAAGACTGATTCATCGAGGAGAGCCCTCCAAAGGTACTGGGCATGGACGTATGCTTCTGAAAGAGAGATTAGAATCTCTTCAGTGGTTTCTCCTTCGACGTCCTTATTTGGTCCAGTTTGATGGCCTTAGGAGGAAAGCAGGGAGGGTGCCTGGGAGTTCTGAGCTTCGAGACTGGAGTCACTGGTGACCTGACCCAGACTTTTATGTTCACTTTCTGAATTTCTAAATTAAGGAGAATGGTACTTCTCCCTTTTCCAAATAAGAGGAAAAGAGACAGGTGACTAGTGGAGGTACCTTGGTGGAGGTACCCAGGTAGCATCCAACAAAGGGATGAATTTAAGACAACTGGCATGTGGATGACTCCTTTAGTGAAGGGGACATTCTGCCATCCTCTCAGACCTTGTTTTAGGCTGATCAGTGCCATGTGCAAGGGCCAAGTGTGATTCAGGCATCTCCCAGCTCATCAGTTCCCAGGTGGACTATGCTTGACTAGCCTGGAGTGCCTTCTTTCTTCTCCCTTGCCTGTCTGCCTTTCTTAAAGCATACAAGCACAAACACAGAGGGTGAGAAGGATGGCTCAGTGGTTAAAAGCATTTACTGCCCTTCCAGAGAACCTGGGTTGGTTTCCAGAACCTACATTGCATGGCTTACAGCCTCCTATAATTCCAGTTCTAAGGGATCCAATGCTCTCTGGACTTAACAGGCACCTATAGGTATGTAGCACACATAAACTTATACAAGCACACATGCAAACACACACACACACACACACACACACACACACACAATGACTTCTAAAGAAACAAATGCAATGAAGCACTTTTCTTTGGTTGGTGATGAGCTCTTATCTTTTCTGCTTCAAGTGTGCTCTTGAGTTAGTGGGGTTGGCACAGAGAAGGAAGCCAGGCCCAGAAGTTGGACTATGGCAAAGGTGTCCCAGGAGCTGGAACTCCAAGAACCTCAGATGACTGTCTCAGGCACAGAGGTCACAGAAGACATGATGCACTGATGGATACCCAGCCAGTGTTGTCTTGGTGAACCCTGCCAGGCCATATGTGAGCCTTTGCGTTTGTTTCATGTAGGATGAGCCAACTATCTTGGAGCAGTAGCATCTCCACATAGGGCTTTGCTGATGACCAGCCCCTCTTGTCTCTGGTTAAATGCCCATTCAATCATTTGGTACCACTGGCAGTTCATTTCTTGCCACAACTTGTGTTCTGGCATCAGTGCTCCCCCACGCAACAGCTGATGACATCTCTTGGCCTCCCCCATCCATTCAGCAACGCCTCTCCCCCAAACCCGCCTCCTCTGCCTGCTGTCCCAGCCTGTAACCCTGATCTCATTTTCGCCTACCTCGCACACCATTCTGAGACCTCTTGCCCCAACCTGTGCTGGGGCTCTTTCTTTGGAGCCCCTCGTTCCTTGACAGAGCCTACTCCGTTTAATCTAGGTCATCACTGAAACATTTGTGCCTTCCTTAAGACTTTCAGGGATTACAGGACTCAGTAGAAAGGATGTGAGTCCTGTCCCTGAGGTTGCCCCCAGCTCCCAGTGAGGTGGATTTCAAGGTTGAGTTGTGTGTTGTTTGTCTGTCTCAGACTTTGCAGCCCCTGAGGCAATGGCTCTGCCTTTGCAGGCTCAGGCTCAGGAAAGCCTTGGCAGCCAACAAATAATAAATAACACCCTGGTAACACCACCTGCATCTTGCTAATGAGAGTCTTTCCCCTGCCTCCTCCTCTTTTGGAGGTTGGGGGTGGTGTACCCCCATTTCTAGGCAAATGGGTCTCTTCCGATTTTCTGTCTAGAACTATTGACACTGGGTGCCGGGCAGGGTGGGGAGTAAACAATAGGTCCTTTGCAGAGACACAGTGACGATCTTGATGAACACAACAAAAGTGTCAGAGTTAACTTCTACTGTACCTTTTGCCTTTGGAGCTTTGGAACGATGGATCCTAGGTCTGAGACTTGGTTTCCTGGGCTTTGGGTTCCAGAAGCTAGTGGAAAGCTATCACCTAACTCTTTCTTTGCAAAATGGTTTCCTGACAGCAGTTCTCCAAATTGGATACTCATGTAGACTTCCTTCTAATACACAGGTTAGCCTACAGAATGACTCTCCCGCCTTCTTCTATGTTCAGTGAGTTCAGGTTAAAACATCAAACACAGTTTTCTTGCAGGCAATTGGGATTGAAATGTAGCAGATGCCACAGCATTGATTTGGCTTCGAGTTCTCAAAAAAAAAAAAAAAATTAGAACAGGTGTGCCACTGTGTCCCCTTATATTTGTTCAAGTCACCACCCAGACTCAGCACCCCAAAGTATGTCTTCTGATGTAGGTTCATCTCTGTTGAAAGGTGCACATGCCAGCAGGCAGACTTCAGCCTTTGTTTGTCAGAGTGGTAGTAATGAAGAGGCAAGCAGAGGCTGAGTTTCTCTGAGACCTGTATGGTTCTCCATCCAAATGGTCTATGGGTTTTGTTCTCTTCCTACAGGCAGGTTTCATGTTTATATCAGAGAGAGTTGTTCAACAATGATTGTGGAGCCGGGCATGGTGGCGCACACCTTTAATCCCAGCACTTGGGAGGCAGAGGCAGGCGGATTTCTGAGTTCGAGGCCAGCCTGGTCTACAAAGTGAGTTCCAGACAGCCAGGGCTATACAGAGAAACCCTGTCTTGAAAATACAAAACAAACAAACAAACAAACACAAACAAAAAACAATGATTGTGGATTCATGGCCATGTGGAACTGGCTGGAACTGGCTGGAACAGGCTGCTTTCTTACAGGGGTTCACTTAGTTCTCATTGGAGAACTGGGGAGCCTCTAAGCTAGGGTGTGAGAGTATGGAGAGGTGGTGAATAGAAGTCATCCTCTGGTCTACCCACTGTATGAAGAGCAGAGCTTCCTCTGCAGTACACCTCTACAAAGAAAGTGGTTTTGCTGCCCGAGAACTGCTCTCTCTACAGTGTTGTTCCTATGTCTTGCCTATCCTAGAACCACCTTCCTCAGGCCCAGGCTTGAATCAAGTGGTGTTCCCTCAGCCATCGCTCACCCCCTTTAAGAGGAGATGTTTTCCTTATGTCTGCTCCTGCCTTCCAAAATCACACTGCCCATGCCCAGTTCCCCATGTCTTCTGCCAGTTCTTGGGCTGTAAACAGTCCTGTCTGGTATTTGGGGGAAATGAGCTTCATGTTGGATTAATTCTACATGACCCTGCTTGTAGACAGTACAGGGAGGGGTTTGCCTCCTTTCCACTCCCTCAGAGTCCAGACCCAGTCCTGGGCCAAGGAGGCTCATTTTCCCACGTGTAGGAAGCTTATGCCCCCCACCCCTGCAACATTTGGCTCCTTGGGATCTCTGAGTCACCCTCTGACCTTGACCGTCTGTAGGAAGGGCCTACACTCGTTGAGCCAACCTCATCCAAGAGGGCTTAATAAGCACTTGGCGGCTGAGTGCTTTGAGATCTTTCAGATGAAAAGGGCTGTCAGTGGTTCTGGGGTTATTACCATCAGGGTAGTGGCGACAGCAATTACTCTAAATGATCAGGGCATCTAGCACCCTCTGTACCCCAAGGGAGCTCCTGGCTCTTGCAGGGATGATCAGTTGCCTTGCTTTGTCTGCCTTGAATTCTGATGTTGTATCAGTAAAATTCCTTTTAACATCTGCCATCCTGCCTCCCCAGGTAGCTCTGCAGAGGTTAGGTGTATTCAAGAGTGCTCATGCAGCAGGGTCAACTGATCCCAAAGGTTATGGAATGACAGAAACCTGAAGGGATGTAAGAGTCACGGGAAGAAGAGGAAGGGTTCTACCAAAGTTACTCAGGGGTAAGCTAAGTCTGTGGAAGAGTTATGATAATACATGTCACCCCATAGCAGCTTTAGATGAAGAGGGGTTTTTTTGGTTTGTTTGCTTGTTTTATTTTTGAGACAGGGACTTACTACATACCTCTGGCTGGCTTGAAATTTGCTAGGTAGACCAGGCTGACCTTGAACTCACAGAAATCAATCTACCTCTGTCTCCTGAGTGTGTGCCCGTTGCCAAGAAGGGTTTTAAATGAAGTATTCTTACCTCAGTCTTGGGTAGCTATGGTGGAGCATACAAAGGTGGAAGAGTGGCTGGAGTTGACTTCGGGAACCCATGTTTTTGAGTCCGTGGGCACAACCACATTCTGCTTTGCTGCCTTAGCGGTAGGATTTACATCACAGGCTTCAGTTCCCAATAACAGGCAATGGCAGTGCTCTACTGAGAGGTAGTAATGTGGACTTTCTGCTCCTTACTCAGACTTTGGGTTGGCAGGATCAGAAAGGATCAGAGTTCCATCTTGGCCTCCCACAACTGCTCTAGAAGTCAGGGGTCAGTCCCGTATCATTTCCACAGACCCAATCATTTTTCTAAGAAGGAAGGCAATTCACAGATTTCTCTTGAGAAGGCAGTTGTCTTGTTCTTCAGGGCAGTTGTTTTAGTTTCTTGAAAAATCTGAGGAGAGATGCTAGCAGATCCACACACTCTGGATTTAACATCCATACCTATTGTCCTCTTTCTCCAGCTTTCAAAGCCACAAGAGAGGGTAGCACTGTATTCTTTATTCACATTCATACCACTGGGTCAGTTATCTCCCCCATCTGCAGGGCTTTGGGGTAGGCTAATATCTCTGTAGTGTTCTCTGCCTACGATTAATTATTACCCAGATTACCTAGTTTATCATGTTGACTTATATGATGTTTATGACCATTATGAGATACCTAGAGAGGTATTCTTACAAGTCATATGGCTTTGAAAAGGGGGTATAAATAAGAAGGTTGAGGGTCTAGAGAGATGTCTAGGTGGGCAAAGCGCTTGCTGTGCAAGTTTGAGAACCCAAATTAAATCCTTAGGACCCACGTAAATTTTGGACAGGTATGATGGCTTGCCTGTAATCCCAGCTCTTGGGAGGCAGAGGCAGGGGATCTCTAGGACAAGGTGGCTAGCTGGAGTAGACAAATTGGTGAGTTCTGGGTTCACTGTGAGAGACTTCCTCAGTATATAAAGCTGAAAGAGATGGAGGAAGACAACTCTTGACATCAGCCTCTGACCTGCGTGCGTGTGGGCGCATGCACACGCGAGCACGCGCGCGCGCGCGCACACACACACACGTGAGCTCATGCATTTATAAATACACATACACACATGCATACACACACACACACACATGGGAGCTCATGCATTTATAAATACACATACACACATGCATACACACACACACACACACACACACACACACACACACGGAAAAAGAAGAAGAAAGTTGTGATTGGAACAGAGAAAAGAAAGGCCAGACACGGAGAACCAAGAGACTAGAAAGATGGCTCGGTGGTTAAGAGTGGGTACTGCTCTTATAGCAGATCTGAGTTCAATTCCTAGCTCCCACATCAGGTGGCTCACAACTACCTGAAACTCCAGTTCCAGAGGATCTGACTCCCTCCTCCTCCTCCTCTGTCCTTCAGGGGCATTTATGTGCACACGTCTCCCATCTACACATGAAACAAAATAAATATTTTAAAGGGAAAAAGTAATGTGAGAATGCTGCTCAGTGGTTTTAAAGTGTTGCAAGCCAAAGAACACGAGGTGGCTGGCCTGTCTAAGGCTGCTGGAGTTATGGAGCAGAAACAACCTTGAACTACAGAGACTTGGCATTGTCTTCAGTTGAATGAGGCTCCTGAGAAAGGTTCAGATCTGCCATTCTTGGAAATTCTGTTCACCGGAGGAGTGAAAGTTCCAGAGGGAGCCAGTATAGGAGAGGGAACTGATTACCATAGTCCCTTACTACCCCCAGCTCCCTGGGCTGTGTCCCTTACTGTCAGGACTGTCCAATCCTGCTCTCTAAAACAGATTTGATGACTCAACAATGGCCAATTAGGCGTTAACACATCTATCTCTTTAGCTATCTCGCCATCTTTATGGAGAACAAGATCTTAAATCTCAGCTCATCCGGACAGCCAGAGGCTTTGCCTAAACGGTGGAAAGAGCCCTCCACATTTTTCATAATTACAATGACTTTTTACAGGGAGAGCCATAACTCCAGTGTGAGAAGAGGCCATGGCAGGTTCTGCGATGCGGGCAATGGAGCCAGCTGATGGCTGTCTGCAGGCACTCTCTGTGTTCCTACTATGAATACCTTCTGCCAGCAAGATTCACAAGTAAAGACAAGATGGCTTCTATTCTGTGAGCCCTTCTACTGAGCTGATATAGACTGTATGTTTCAAAAGCAGACAGTAAATGGCAGAAAGTCAGGGATTAAAATTCAGCACACAGTCTGGCTGGTCTCTCAATGCCTAAGAGTGGAGGACAGTCACCAAGGAATCATTAATTGTAGGAGGCTTCCTGGATCTAAGCAGGAGGGCCCATTTGTAGACAGAGGACATGGTCTTGGTGTAGAGATGGGTGTGTCTGAGATATGGACCACTTTAGGAGAACAGATCCAACTATGGATATTGAGCGTTTGTTGTCTTAGTCTTTCAGTTGAATAACTGGCTAATATTCCTATTACTTTCTCCCAGTGATCCCCTACAGTAAACTCCTAGCTGTTAGAGGAATCCCTTACAAATCAGGTCCAAGATATTGTTGCACTGTCTCTATAGTCTTGCCAGATATTTTTGGTTCCTCCTTCCTTTGTAATGCTGAGCACTCTTCCAAATTATACTTCAGGTTGTTTGCAGCTGTGGTTTTTACTCATCCTTTCAATCTGTGCTTTCCTTATTATATCTAAACAATTCTCATGAGCCAGTAAGAAGAAAATGTGCCAAAATGGGAATGAGCCACACCTCTGCTCATTTCTCAATCCAAGTGCCCCAGAACCTACCTTGTCTAGGGCTCTTTTCTCCTCCTCCTCCTCCTCCTCCTCCTCCTCCTCCTCCTCCTCCTCCTCCTCCTCTTCCTCCTCCTCCTCCTCCTCTCCCTCCTCCTCCTCTTCCTCCTCCTCCTTCTCCGACTTTTCAGACGAATCATTGGAGAGTTAAAACACCATATGTTTGCCTCTGTCAACCTCTTTTTTTTTTTGGATCAGTAAATTATGTTGTGTTTATAGTTCATACATTGCAGAAATTGACCTTTGATATTCTCTTGAGAGTTTTCTTTCTTTGGTCATAATACAGAAAGGATGAGTTACTGTGTTGCACTGATTCATGCAATAAATTATGATAGTTACAACTCAGGACAAAGGTTGTAAAAGGCAACAAGGTTTCTACCTTTTTGACACAAGTTGGGGAGAAGATAGGCAAGTAAACCAGACATCACAGGAGAGCTAGAAAGCTCTGATAAGGATGTAGAGAGTATTGGAGTGAAGGGTGGGCATCTAGTGTAGCTGAGAAGAGCCATCAGAGTGGAGAAGCATTGTTAAAGCCAATCCAAGACTTTAGAATGACCTTCCCACTTTGATTACAATGTCTTCATCGACACAGTTCCACAAGGAGCAATCATTTACTAAGTGCAATTATGTGTCAATCACTATGCCAGCTCAGACTTAGAGAGGGATAAAATTCAATCCCTGCTGTCAAAGATGTTTCACTCTGGAGTGATAGACAGATAAATGAACACTTAAACCAGGATAAGGGCTGAGGTGGAAGCAAGGGAGGTGTGGGGAGTGGGGGCAGGGGCGGGGGAAACTGTTGCACTGTTTAGAATGTGAAAGGGAAGAAGGAGTAATCCCATGACTTTCCTCTTATTCCTTTCAAGTGTCTGAATAGGTTACTTCAAATTCCACTGTGCAGTTTATTTATCATCTGGAATCTTAGCAGTTGAAGGATCCGGAATATATCAAACTTCCTAGGTCTCTGTCTGGACACCCGTCCTAGTTCAGGAAGCAATTAGTCTGAGAAAGACAGAAGTGAGAGTGTGGGAGCAGAATATATATATCCTTTTAAAATAATTTAGTAACAACCTTAGGTAAGTGACCAATAATTTATAGAGTCTATTCTTTTTATAGAGATATTTCCTTGCAGCTCAACTGGTGAGCTTGCTGGGTTTAGAGGATTAATCTTTGACGTAGTAAATATGTTCAAGCTGTAATTCAGCCACGGGGATAACGGGAACTTAGACTTGTCTTGTATAAGGGGAAATATTGAATGGATTTGTGGAGGATCCACCACAATGGTCCTTAGTGTCTCTTGCCTCTTGGCATCGCAGAGTTTTGAACGGCAAGGCAGATAGTGCCATTATTTTACAGATGTGAGAGAAAATGGCAGGCTCAGGACTGGAATAGCATCATTTGCTTCAATTCATGAGCTTACCCCTTCTTTCCTTCCACATACTAAGTAGCCTAAAAGTTCAACATGTTCTTGTAGGGATGTCAGCTTCCCCATGACTCAATCTCAGCCCTTACCTTGCTATGCTTTAAGTGTTCATACATGTTTCAGGACTTGATAGCACACCACACTACCATGTGTGGTTAGCAAACTTGTCTGTTGTTTTTTTTTTTTTTTTAATTTGTTTTGTTTTGTTTTTGAGACAGGGTCTTACCATGTGGCCTGGAACTTGAAACGAAGAACTCTGGCTTTGAATTCACAGAGATCCTCCTGCCTCTGGCTCCTGAGTTCAAGGATTAGAGGGTGTGCCTTTACTCCGAGATGCAAACCCTAGTCTTGCTTGCAAAGCTTCTCCATTAATTTCCTTCTATTATTTCCTTCCTGTTTTTCTCTGTGGTCCATGCCTCTCTTCAGGCCCCTCATTTAGGTATGTGTTCCTCCCCTCAGTACTTTCCTCAGGCTTTCTCCTCCCCTGGCTGCAGAGCTTCTTCTCTTTCTTCATGATTCAGTCTCTTTCTTTCCTTCCAATCAGCTCTAGAAACCCTATTCTAGGAGGCCTTCCCAGAGCACCTTCTGTTTGGGTGCTTCTTGTCTCTGCATTACACAGGCCAGCCATGGCTATACCAGCTGCTTATGCTTAATAACCAACCGGAAGCTATTTGTGTGTGCACATATATGTATGTATATAAATGCTCATGTATGTGTGCATGTGCAGGTGTGAACACATATGTACAAGCAAGTGTGTGGAGGCTAGAAGTTCACATTGGGTGTCTCTCTACCTTATTTTTTGAGACAAGGTTTTTTAACCTCTAGCTCACTTCTGGCTATACTGGCTGGCCAGCAAGTCCTGGGAATCTGTCTCTACCTCCCCAGTGCTGGGATGACCGATGTATAATTCTGTACTTGACTTTTTACATGGGAGCTGGGGATCCAAACTGAGGTCCCTGAGCCTACACAGCAAGCATTTCACTTATTGAGCCATTTCTTCAGGCTCCTAAAGTCATTTTTGTAGGTTTTTATATTTTATTAATTTATCCAGATTGGCTTCTTTATTGTAAGATTTGTTTATTTTTATGAGTATTTTGATCGCATGTATGCATGTGTACCATGTATATACCTGGAGCTTACAGATGCTAGAAGATGTTGTCAGGTGTCCTGGGACTAGAGGTACAGATGGTTTTGAGGTGTCATGTGAGTGCTAGGAACCAAACCTTGACTCTTTGCAAGAGCAGCAAATGTTCTTAACCATTGAACCATCTCTCTAGTCCCTGATTATGGGATTCTTTTTATACATTTTTAAAGATATATTTACTTATTTTATGTATGAGTACACTATTGTTCTTTTCAGACATACCAGAAGAGGGCTTCAGATCCCATTACAGATGGTTGTGAGCCACCATGTGGTTGCTTGAAATTGAACTCAGGACCTCTGGAAGAGCAGTCAGTGCTCTTAACTGCTGAGCCAACTCTTCAGCTCCTGATTATGAAATTCTTAAGGGGGAAAACTTCACTCAGGATCTGATCTCATGTTACCTGATTAGAGATGGGTCTGGGGTTGCATAGTCTGAGAAAGTTAAAGTTGCCTGTGTATTGGGGGAAAAAAAAAGAAGAAAAATCAAGTCAGGTGCTGTGGCACATGTCTGTAACCCCAACACACAGAAGGGAAGGAAGAAAGGTCAGGACTTCAAGGCCATTCTCTACTTCAGAGCAAGTTTGAGACTAGCCTGAGCTATGTGAGTTCCCATCTCAAAATCTGAAAAAGGAAAGAAAACAGGACAGTGTGACTTACAGTGAATGGGAATGGTTACCTTGCACAGATGCGGCAGAAACTTGAAATTACTTCTTATGGTTATTCCAGAGCTGGGATTCTGTAAGCCTAGGGACCAACCATAGCCTTTACCTGGTGCTGTTGCTAATGTTGTGACCTGTTAAACAAAAAGACATCACACGAGCAGTAGGTGGCAGATTGGCATGTATGAATTTTAAAATGGCTTGGTGGCAGGAGCTTCATGTGTAGACTGTATTGTTAGGCAGAGCACCTGGCTGCCCAGTAGATGACCCGGCTGCTGCCTAGAGGTCTCTACCTCAGGGATGGGAGGCCCTGAGAGCCATTTTGACCCAAGTTCAAATTCCCTAGAACAAACAAGCTGATCTCTTGCTCCAAGCAGCAGTCACAGAGGCTCCAGTGTGTTTATTGACTCTTGCATGTCCCTGCCCTGGAGAACAAACAAACAACTCAGCTTGACTCATCCCCTCCACCAACCTTACCCTGTTTCGTGTCTGGGGTTTGCCAGGAAAATCCCTTAGACCCTATGGAAATAAAAAGAGCCAAAATTTATGGGGTTCTGTTCATATATTTGCACTCCTTCCCAAGGAGTACTGGCCCTGCTTTAGGGGAGGGGCGGGAAGAGGGACAGAGCCCAGCAGTGACTTCCCATTGCTTGGCTCGGGCTCTGTGTGTTGCTTGAGGCAAATCAGCTTGCTTCACTGATTCATTCATTCAACAAGTTCTGATTGAAAGCCTACTGTATGTGAGGCCTTCCCCTCTCCTGACTAGGCTTGCTGGCTCTTGCCAGGCAGAATGCTGATGCCTCCTTCAGCCAAACAGATTGAAGCCTCAATTTCCTAGGACCCTTATTATAATAGTGCCCCTTTTCTCCCTTAGTACCCAGAAAGGACTTTCTTCCTGAGCCCTAACCAGCTCTTTTATGAAACTTACCTCTTGGGATACCCCACGCTGCTTTTACCTAGCCTTGTCTCACATCTTCTACACGGGGGAAAGCAGCTCATGCTCCTCTTGGAGCTCAGCTTATTCCCTTCCCTTCCCTCCAGTATCTCCCCAGGTTGGAGGAGGTGGATGACGTCATCCTCGAAGCACCCACGTTTCATGGGATGTGCACAGGAGCTCACTGAAAATGTATTGCGCGACCAGGCTTGTGAAGGAAACAACAGTCTACTCGAAATTGCAGTCTTACCTCGTGGGGCATCTCAGAGGCTTCAACGCGTTAATAAACATTTGAATCTTGAGAAGGGAGCACAGCGTGTAATATTGTTCAAATTATCAGGCCCTGCAACACTCATTAGTTCCTCTTACGCAGCTGGGCACGGTGGTACGTGCCTTTAATCTCAGTACTCAGGCGGCACTGATACTGGGATCTCAGTGACATCCAGCCTGGTCTCCAGAGCACGTTCCAGGCCACCCAGATGAGATGCTCACAGAAAGACCCTGTCTTGACACAAGCAAATAGTGTTACATTAGTGTTCCCTAAAATTCAAGGTAGGGAATGCTGACGTGGAATGAATATCGGGAATTAGAAGACCTGGAGCTTTATCCTCTCTGCTTCTCATTTTTGTGGTTAAGAAAGTCACTCTACCTCCCCGTCTCTGGGAAATGAAATGATGTGGAGTAAACAATCCTTTAAGCCTCTTCTGGTTATGTCCACAGGTAGACCCGGGATCCTAAGCACCAGAAATAAAATCTAAAATCGATGTCTGGGTACCCCATAAAAGACACACAAATAGTAGAACAAAACATTTTGCTGGCATGTGGCTGAAGAACCTGGGTACACACACTTTTCAGGAAGGGAAAGACACAGAAATAAAATGTCAGTGTTTCCGACATAGTTAAGGGTAAAAAGTTGAAGCTAGGAAGCCTCCTTGGAAGACAGGAGACAAGAACGTGGTCTCCGATAACAGGCCTGGCTGGGAGGGGATGTCTTGGGTTTTCAGGGACTCCTGCTTGGCAGAAAATGAATGGCAGAGAATGAAAGATATCTTGGGAAAGTGATGGGATGGGCCAGATTCTGGCACTCTAGTATGCTCTGTCTGGAGCTCTTGGGATAGGGGGTCAGTACACATTTCACTCTGAGTCAGCCCCAGGGTGTTTAGACAAGATGCTCACATCTGCTGGTCCCCTTGGAAGAGGGGTAGATTCCTTAGTGGGTGGCTTAAACCGTTTGCCTCTTCTTGCAGCAGGTGTGGTGGGGTAGAGTCTTGGATTCAGTATGAGCCTCTGGGCACTGTCACTTAGGGAAGATAAGAGTGATGAGCATAGACTCTTATCTTTATAGCTTTTCTGGTTTGA
Organism: Mus musculus; assembly: GCF_000001635.26. Lineage (NCBI taxonomy): Eukaryota > Metazoa > Chordata > Mammalia > Rodentia > Muridae > Mus > Mus musculus. The sequence continues at coordinate 102,820,603 of NC_000081.6, forward strand.
TTTATATGTTCCGTGTGTGTGTGTGTGTGTGTGTGTGTGTGTGTGTGTGTGTGTACATGCACCTGCTTAGTGTATGAAGAGTGTGCACTTGCACACACAGAGGTCACATGGCCAGGCCTTATATGTAATCTGTGTTTGCAATGTGATTATGTACCTATAGAGCATTACATAAAGTTGCATTTTGTGTGTTGTTTAAAATGGTGCATATACTATGTATGTGTGTAGATAACGTTTTTGCTTTATATGTGGAGGCCAGGCTTATTCTCACCTGTATAGTTTTTACACAGATGTTTGTATATATTTACACACCTGTATCACAGGCTGTATCTCTCTGAGCTACTTATGTTCCCATTTCCTTGTCTTTGGGGTGGGTGGGTGGGATTGTTTCATTAGATCAACAAGTGTTTACTGGGAGCTTACTATGAGTTGAACATGTGTCTGTATAATCTGTCTATCTGTGGAGTGTATCCGCATCTGTGTTTTATCAGCAACAGGATTTTAAAAAATATATGTATATCCCAGTTTCCTGATTACTTAAATACTTTAAACTTTATACTGCATATCATTGTCAGCTGCTCCCAAGTACCTCTTGAACAAAGCAGGAGATAACTAGCCATATTTAATTTATGTACACCTGCCTAGTGTGGTTACATTGGAGTAGATAAAATCCATGCATGCCATGATCTTGTTCATCATATTGAAATACAACTTGCTCCCAGGCCTCTGTTCCATCTTTTTCTTTTTCTCCTAAGAGAACTAAGAAAACACCTCAAATACCTCTACTTTTCCCTTCCTGCCCTCTCCCACCCAGGAAACAAGGGTAGGACAAAGTCCTACTGATTTTGAGTCCAGGCATTTGAGAAGATTCTCTTTTCTTTTGCCTCTCCCTGGGCTGCTCTTTTCTATCCTTCACATAGGTCTCCCAATCCCTCGAAAGATAGAGACAAGGTTTTCTTTTCCCCAGGGAAACCAGAGGGAGTGCAAGAGAGATCTTGCTTGAAGGGAATCTTCTATTTTATGGGCTTGGAGAATAATGTTCCTTCGTTAAGATAGCATCTCAGCAGAATGAGAGAGGCCTCTGCTCTTCCCCCAAAGAGCTGTTTTTTATTTTTCCTTAAGGGGGTAGGGGTACATTAAATAAACCTGTTTTTAAAAAAGTACCTTTGCATCAAGGAAATGTGTTATTATTGTAATTGTCTAATGCTAATTATACTTATTACTATAATAAGCATTTTGTTGTAACAAATGATGTAATCCTCTTTATTTCTGTCGCCGCCAGAAGTGAGTGGTGTGTCTATAAGGAGAGGGGGGATTGGGGAGTAGGATTGGGGCAGGAGGTGTAGTCTAGGCTCAGTGCAGATGGGAAGCCCCTGCAGCTGCCTAGGGGTAGGAGATTCAGGATAGAAGATAACTGGATTATTTGACAATCTAAACTTGTTGGCCCCTGGAACTTTTTGTTTTAAGGTCTCTCCTGAAGATTGCTCATCATTCAGCCAAACCTTCAATTATTCATTCAGAAAACATTTATTTAGAACCTACTGTGTTTCATATGGTAGAGCCAACTTTAGTGAGATAAAATAAACCAGATAGGCTCTTGACCTGGAAAGGCTTGCGGCCTGGCAGGATTGATAAGCATTCAAGCACTGTTTTCCATGCCTTAGAGGAAGTATGGAACTTAGTGGGCCTGAGAGTTATGACAACATGCATAGCAGAGGTGACTTATTCCAAGCATGGAAACTTACAGAGTTGGTCTTTGGGGGAGACCACACAGGAATATGCCACACAGAGAAGGGGAGACAGACATTCCATGGAGAGGGATTGTATTATTGATCCAATATGTTGATCCATGGAAAAGCTGTTTTGCTGTTGTTAACATTAGTACTAAAAAACATTGAAAGCAGTTTGTATTACTAGCAGACACTGCTTGAGGAACTACATGTTAATTCATTTAATCCTCACAGCAGTGCTATGCTGTAGGGCTGTCAGGGACTGATGAATCAGTAAATGTAGAGTGCTTAGATCAGCCAAGCCTGGTGACAATGGAATCTTAGCCCCTGTGGAGGCTGAGGCAGGAGGGTAGCAAGTTCAAGGACAGCCTGAGCCACTTAGGGAGACTTTATCTCAAAATTAGAGAGCAAAAAGATGGCTGATGATACAGAGCCAGAAAGTATAGGACTCTGTTCAATCCCCAGAGAGGGAAAAGCAAAATATCTGGTTTGAATATGAATGGTTATTACTATGTTGTTATTGTTGTTGTTATATTGCTACTACTACTACGACTACTACTACTATATTACTTTTTTATCAGACCAAAAAAAAAAATGTTGGCTAGTGAGATGACAAGATGGCTCAGCACATGAAAGTATTTGTCTCCAAGACTGGCAACCTGAGGTTGGCTCCTGGGACCCACATGGTTGAAGAATACTGACATTTTCAAGATTCCTCTAACCTCCACACATAGACAATAAGAAACAGAGCTTAGCAGGTAGACAGAGACAGTTGTACATAGGGAGTGAGCTTCAGCATACACTGTCAGTGCATAGCCTAAAAACCTCCCCAGTAGGCTGTCCTAGTCCTTTTTTTTTTTTTTTTTTTTTTTTTTTTTTTGGTTTTTCGAGACAGGGTTTCTCTGTATAGCTCTGGCTGTCCTGGAACTCACTTTGTAGACCAGGCTGGCCTCAAACTCAGAAATCTACCTGCCTCTGCCTCCCGAGTGCTGGGACGAATTTTCCTCTCCAGCATCTGATCAAACACTAGGTAACAGAGAAGATAGCAACGGGGTGGAGAAACATTGTAACTAATTTTCTCTGATCAGAGTTCAATGAAACAAGGATTAAAAACAATGTTTAAAGATACAAAAACCAGGTTTGGTGGCACACATGCCTAAAACCTCATCCATCACTCTGTAGGCAGAAGCAGGCAGATCTCTGTCTGGGGCCTGCCTATTCTACAGAGAGAGAGATCCAGGATAGCTGGGACCACACAGAGAAACCCTGTCTCACATAACATAACATAACATAACATAACATAACATAACATAACATAACAAAAAAGTATAAAATGTTTCATATGGTGCTGACATTCTCTCTTACACCTTAACAGTGAGAATACAATCCAAAATTTCATAATTTCTAAAGTATAATAATGAAAATACTACATTTTTTAAAAAAAAGAGCCAGAAGTTGGGTAGGGAATGTAACAGTTCTGAAGAGAGATCCGGTTTTCAGCCATTTGTGTAATTGGACTCCAGGTACATAGTGAAAGTGGGTAGTAATTTGTAGTGAGATTGCTAAGTCGTTTGGGGCTAGAATATGAATGGCCTTGTGAACCAAAAGGGAATTTTACCAGAGGTCAAATAAGATTGGCACTTCAGAAAGTCAATTCCAGGAAGATAGGATGAATAGCCAGCTGACCTACTAGATCTCCCTACCCTAAAGGAAAGTGAAGGTTTAGTTCCAAAGATGGCTACCATCTGCCCCACAGTAGGCTCAGCCAACTGCAGCTGCCCTGACCCACTGGTTGGGAAACGTTAAGGAAGGAGAGTCAGAACAACCCTCAGCTTAATAAACTCCATGGAGTCAAACAAAATCTGCAAGGTTCCATAACTGGGTTGTCAACATGATAATATACCAAGAGGCCTTTACTTATTTATGGTCTAGACACCCCATCCCTGCTATAGCATTGGTGGGGATACTGTCTGCCTTGGTCACATTTATATTTCTAGTGCCAGGCAATAGTATGCATTAATAAATTCACCATGTAAATGCCCATCACTAGCCCTGGAGTTCCACCTTGGCTGGTGCTCCCACAGCTGAAGATTTCATTAACAATCAAAAGAGCTATCACCTAGCTATCAAGAATCTTTTCTCTGTCAATTATGGGCACAAGCATGTGGGTATCTCTATTCCTTTCTTCTCTTACCATGTGAGCTCAGCCATTTTACCATAGAGTAGTGCAGCCAACACAACAATAACCATGGCTCCCACGCACTGCACACCTACTTCATACCCATTCTCAGAGCTTCACATATGGTGACTAAGATCTATGAAGAGATTCCACTGCCACCCTCACTTTACAGGTGAGGAAACTAAGCTATAAAGTAGCCAAAGACCTTGTCCAAGGTCACACAACTGTTAAACACAGCCTTAATCTTCCTACCAGTGCTTCTGAAAGCTCCATGAGCACATAAGTCACCTCGAGTTTTGTTAAAATGCACATTGCTACTCTATGTGGTCTCCAGCACTCTACTGTGTGTGTGTGTGTGTGTGTGTGTGTGTGTGTGTGTGTTTACTGGGACTAAAACCCAGGCACTTGCTCTTGCTGGACAAGCATGCTACCACTGATCTTCATACCCAGGCTTCAATTCAGCGTTTGCAGTAAGTTCACAGCTGCTGTCTGTCTGTCTGTCTGTCTGTCTGTCTGTCTGTCTGCTCACAATGCTGCAGGCACCATATCATGCTTCTCACCTCTTTCCAGCAACCTCTTTCGGACTTCCTTTGTCATAAGCTGTAAGAATCATTTCCTGAATCTGTTTAAAATAGTTTTGTTAACCGTCAGTCATCTTTTAGAAGATGAAGGGGACTTCCAATCGGTTAGATGTTCTGACCTGTGTGAAGATCTGAGCCCAAATGAAGAGAAAGCAGTTCTAGACTTACTGGTCATGGGTCCTGCTTACTTACAGGTGTCACATCAACTGGATGATGGCTGCTAGAGGAGGCTCCTCTACCCCTATTCCCCTGAAGATGTCAGAAGTTAAATCAGACCTAGGTATTTAGGTGAAAGTGCTCAGCCCCAGGGCTTCTGCCATAGACTATCGATTAACGTGGTTCTGGAATTCCCAAGCACAGATGTCTGGGATTCTTTTTGTCAGCACCTTCCAAAGGTTGAGCAAGTAACAGCACACAGAACAGCACAGGAGAGGAAAGTTTCATGACAAGAGTCAACTAATACGTTTATTAGCAAGAATTCTAAGATCCAGTCATTTTATCCCAACTTCTGATCTCAGAGTGACTGCAGGAGTAACGGAGAAGACATTCAATGCCTTCCAGTCTCACTGCTTTCTTAGCAAAGTATATTGATGAGACATCGTTCTTAACCCAGATAACTGAGATTTGACACAGTCATTTTAGATAGGAGGTGGAGTCTCTGATGTTCTTTCTCACTTGCGAGCCCTGATTCAATTTCAACCAGGTCTAGGCTTCTTATAGCTGGGCAAAGCAGTTACAGCCTCAGAGGAAATTATAGCTCTCCAACAGCTTGGGCTTTCTCTTGGGAAACCTTAGGCAGGTCATCTCTTGGGGCGGTGGAGCAAGGGTAGGTGGTGACGGTGTGTGGGTGTCTGGGATGCGATGAGTTATTAAGGAGATTTTTTGCACTTCTCCATTTCTTCCTGTCCTCATGGCTGTCTACACAGCCCCCCAAAACAAGCACTTAGCCAGGACTAACTGCTTGAGTATATAATCTAGGGGCTTTTCCTTTCTTATTCTAGTAAATTTAGAGGGAGGAAAAAGGATTTTTCATTTATCCAACAATCGTCTCTTTCTTGCTTGGTAGCCCTGGCAAACCTGACACTCACTATGCAGCTAGCTCTCATTAGCTTTGAACTTTTGTCAGTTCCCACAAGTGCGTGCCACCACAACCAGTTCAACTCACATTTTTTAAAAAAATATCCATTATAAATAACACATTAGGCTATTTGCTGCAGAATAAGAAATGATCACTGTCTTGAAGACAAGGAGACGGTCATGTTAAGAGAGAGGCAAAGATCTAGGTGATGAATTTTGAGGCTGAGGAATGCTTAAGACTTTAGTTATGCAGCAGTTTCTGGGGAAGTTCACACAGTAGATGTCCCTGGTGGGGTTTGGAAGGGACCTTGACCTTGGACTTCTCTATTCTCCAGAATTGGAAAAGAATACATTTCTATCTAGTTTATGTTATTTTGATATAGTAACTCATGCAAACCAATAAGGATATTGACATATGAAAGGAATAAAACCCACTAACTCAGTAGAGTAGTAAGTTAGGGGATATGGTCCATGAAAAAAGTGCAGAAAAAGTTGGCAGCTCGAAGAAGGGAGGACAATTTAAATGATGTACATGAAGGAATTTCTTTAAACCCTGTAAGTATAGGGTAAATGCAAAATTTTAACTTGTTCAAGAAAGGAAAGGGCGATGAAGAGGCATGACCCCAAGAGTTGACCAATTATAGTTCAAGCTTTTTTTTTTTAAATAAACCTTAAGCTAAGAATGGTTTTAACATTTTTTAAATATATTGAAGGACAGCAGACAGCAGTGCCCAACTGTGAACATGTGCAGCTTGTAAATCTGGAATATTCACTATCTGGTCTTTGGTGGAGAAGGTCTGCCAGACCCTGATCTGAGCCAAACTTTGCAATAATTATGTGACTATAGACTTTGTCCTGAAAGTAATGGGACCAGCCAGGGAATAAGCTCTCAGGAGGATGAACTGGAATGGGGATAGTACATGGAGATGGTTAGGATGGAACATGAGCATCAGGCAATGATGATTAATACGTATTACATTCAAAAGCAGGAAATTGAATAGGCCAGATTTGGTGGTACATGCCTGCAGTTCCCACACTTGAGAGGCTGAGACAGAAAGATCAAGAGTTCTAGGCTAGTGTGGAATGTACTAAGACTGTCTCAGAAAATTAAAAGGAGGAAAGCACCCAGAGAGAAGGCCAAAGGTGTAAACCTAGGACCACTTACTTACCTTACAGGGAAAAATGAGAGAAAACAAAAGATTGAAGAAGATTGAAAAGTCATCTGAGAGGATAGGAAATGAAGTTTTGTTCATTTATTAAACTACACATGGAGCAGGTTGCAAAGTGATGTTAAATGCTAACGAGTAAAGTTAGGAAAGAGGACAAGAGCACTTTGTAGAGTTGTGGGTGGGACAAATTGAAGGGTGGGAGGAGATGGTAGCACAAGGGTGGCAGTCGGTAGAAGTGGGCACCGTGCACTGTGCATCCCGGGCAGGAGAACGTGGGCATCATGTGCTGTGAACTAAACTCTCTGGTTTCAAAAAACTAGTTTTTTTGTTTGTTTGTTTTGTTTTGTTTAAAAGTGCTTCTGTTCCACTGCACCAAGTCTAAGCTTTCTATTCTTTAGGACCCTCCTTACAGCTGAGAGTGCCTGTTTTTGTTTTTGCTTTTTTGTTTGTTTGTTTTTTGTTTTTTTACTCCCCAGTATTGAACTATCTGCACCAATGAAATGAATTTATTTATTTTTCATCTTCCTGGAGACCTGTTCCCTCCCCTCCCCTCCCGCTCTGCCCCCCCGCCCCCCGGCCTATCTATATCTTTATTCAGGTCATGAGTTATAGCCTCATAGAATGAGTTTGTCAATGTTCCTTCTGTTTCTATTTCTATTCTTTGGAATAGTTTGAGGAGTATTGGCATTCGTTTTTCTTTGAATGTCTGGTAGAATTCTGCACTAAAACCACCTGGCCCTAGACTTCTTTTGGTTGGGAGACTTTTAATAACTGCTTCTATTTCCTTGGGGGTTGTAGGTCTATTTGAATTGCTTACTTGATCTTGTTTAACTTTGGTAAGCGGTCTATCAAGGAAATCCACCACTTTGTTTAGATTTTTCAGTTTATCAAATACAGGTTTTGAAGTAAGATCTAATCCAAAGAAGGATTTCCTCGGTGTCTGTTATGTCCCCCTTTTTATTTCTGATTTTATTGATTTGGACACACTCTCTCTGTGTCTTTTAGTTTGGCTAAGGGTTTGTCTCTCTTGCTGATTTTCTCAAAAAATCAATTTCTAATTTATTGATTTCAGCTGAATTTGATTATTTCCTGCCATCTACTCCTCTTGAATGTGCTTGCTTCTTTTTGTTTTAGAGCTTTTAGGTGTGCTTGTTAAGATGCTAGTATGAGATCACTCCTATTTCTTTATAAAGGCACTTAGAGCTATGAACTTTCCTCTTAGCACTGCTTTCATTTTGTTCCATAGATTTGGGTATGTTGTGCCTTCATTTTCATTGAATTCTAGAAAGTCTTTAATTTCTTTATTTCTTCTTTGACCCAGTGGTCATCGAGTACAGAGTTGTTCAGTTTCCCTGAGTGTGTAGGCTTTCTGTTGTTTCTGTTGTTGTGGAAGTCCAGCTTTAATCCATGGTGATCTGATAAGATGCAGAGGTTATTTCAGTTTTGTTGTATCTGTTGAGGCTTGTTTTGTGACCAACTATATGGTCAGTTTTGGAGAAGGTTCTGTGAGGTGCTGAAAAGAAGGTATGTTGCTTTGTGTTTGGGAGAAATGCTCTGTAGATATCTGTAAGGTCCATTTGATTCATAACCAGTTAGTTTTATTATTTCTCTGTTTAGTTTCTGCCTCAATGACCTGTCCATTGGTGAGAGTTGGGTGTTAAAGTCTTCTACTATTAACATGTAGGGTTAGATGTGTGATTTGAGTTTTAGTAATGCTTCTTTTACAGATGTGGATGCCCTTGCATTTGGGGCATAGATGTTCAGAATTGAGAGGTCATCATGGCGGATTTTTCCTTTGATGAAAATGAAGTGTCTTTCCCCATCTCTTTCGATTTTTTGTTGTTGTTGTTGTTGTTGAAAGTCTATTTAATGGATGTTAGAATGGCTACTCCAGCTTGCTTCTTGGGTCTGTTTGCTTGGAAAACCCTTTTCCAGCCCTTTACTCTGAGGTAATGTCCATCTTTGTCACTGAGGTGTGTTTCTGAGAAGGGGAGGGGCTTGTGAAGGTGGGAGGGGAGGAGGGAGGATGTAACATTAATAAATAAATGCATTAATGAAGAAAAATTAATTTGTTAAAAAAACAAAACAAAGATGTAAGAGTTGTGTGCTTTAGAGTTTGGCTGATTTGGCCAACAAAAATACAGGCAACCAGTGAAACTCAATTAGATAACAACAAATATTTTCAGTGTATGCCTCATTCAATATTTCCCCATGAATATTTTGTATTTTACCTGGCAATTCTGCTTTTCTCTCGTTCTTTCTTTGTCCATTTGTAAGTCTTCTGAATGCATCTGAAATGTCGCCGCCCCTCCTTCATATTGTGATTTAAAACTGTTTTGTCTACAAGCCCTGGTTCCAGTGGAGATCTTCTCTTTGTGTATTCTATGACCTGAGACTCTTTTGGATTGTTTAGTTTCTCCAGATTCATAAATTACCTCTCAAGGCTCTGATCAGGACTAAATGTAATGCTTGCTATGTTTGCATCTTTTAATGCAACTCCTCATCCAGCAGGTGGTTCCGTACACTGCATGCCCTCGGCTCGCACGCTTGCTCTGCCCTTCAGTTGTATTGCTGCATAGGTTTAAGTCAGGGTCAGAGCCATGGGGATTGAGTCTTGCCTTTGTCACCAAGGGATGACCTATCCAGATCATTTCTTACAACATTTAGAGCTAGTATCTACCCACAGAGGCCTCCTTGAATAGGACACTCTGAATCACTTGGAAGGGGTTCCTTAGGGATTTCTGGGGTGAGTCTCCCAGCCCACATTCTCTCCCTCTGCTGTGCTGGCTTTGCATAGGTTTTCTGAGTAGGTTGATGGCAAGGACGTATTTGTCAAGCCTTTGAGTGAGGGGTGGGAAATGTGTGTGGGGGGGGAACCAGAGTAATCATCATTATCATTCTTCCCTGTGACTCAGATTAATTATAAATACTGAGATCTCGGGGACAATGCAGGTAGCAAGAGGAAGCCTTCAGACGATTAACGTTTCAACTCCCGGCCATGGGACATAATTTGATTTGCCCAGTTTGGCTTCTGTGCTTGTCCTAGATAGCCCTAAGTGGCAGGTGTGCAGGAGAGTCAGGTGCTCCTGCTTCCTCTAGCCTGAAGCTTACTCCCAACCATCCCTGCTGTAACTGTTTATCTATGTCCTTTAGCCCAGCTGATGAGGATATGGCTAAGCAGACAGGTTACGTCGATCTCCCGGCTCTGATTTTTATCTCAAGCCCTGGAAAAAAAGAAAACCTCACACCTGATCAAACTCGGTAATAGAAGATGTTTTTCCCCCTTCCCTCCTTGGTCCCCTGGAGCTTATTTCACTGGAAGGGAACGCAGGTTGATGTATTTTTAAATGGCTTTGATTTTATCACCTTGCTTAATGATTTGGTACGTTATTTATTAGACGGGGAGCTTCCCAGAGGGGCCTGGCCCATTAACGTATAAATAATGTGGCAAATAGTTCAATAGAGCTGTAAAAAATGTGATTTAGAAATAAATTGACCTCTGTTTGTTACATGTAAACGAAGGCCCAGGGTCATAATGTATTTTGTGCCCTTAAGCTGAGATGGTGGGTTGGGGTAGGGTGAGCAGGGGTGGTACAGACGTGGGTGTGGGTGGTTCTTCATCGGTCCCCTTTTCTCTGCCCTAATTGAAGGTGTGGCAGGTGTGATATGGTGTTGCATGGTGTGGATGTGTAGCTGAGTGAATTGTATCAAGCTGTGGACCAGGTCAGCCATGTGGTTGGTAGTTCCTGCAGGACACAAATCCCTGTGTGTGCAATTCTGTCACTGTTGAGGAAGTAACAGCTCGGAAGATTTGATGGCTTCTTGAATCTGAAGAGAAGCTGGAGTGATCCCGAGTATGTTTAGGTCATCCAATGAGCTCCTTTGATAGAGCTCCTGTACAGTGTGCAGCCCATAATAGGCGATCTGCAAATATTTATTATAACTATTAAACACAGGCTGGAGATGTGGCTCAGTTAAAAAAATAAAATAAAAAAGCTTGCCTACAATGCATAAAACCCCGGGTTCCATCCCCAGTCATGAATAAAACCAAGGTGCGGTGGCACACATCTTTAATCAGCAGTTGGGAGGTGGAGACAGGAAGATCAGGAGTTCAAGACTACCCTTGGCTACATAGTGACATATGAGTTCAAGGCCAGCCTGAGATATATGAGACACCCTATCTTTCAAACAAACAAACAAACAAACAAATGGCCAACCCCTCCCCCCCAAAAAATATCATTAAGTACGTGCTCACATGTGTAGTATGGTTCGTAGAGGGAAGGGATGGTATAGATAACTTAGGTAAATAATGACTATTCTAGCTAACAATTTATTGAGAATTTAGTGGGTACTAAGATACCTAATTAAATCCTTCACATGTTTTAGGCTGTGGTGTGACACGTATCCAGACGAGCACACAAAGAATATGCGCGCACCGTTAACAAATAATGTGACAGATGGGAACATAAGTGCCAGGATGATGAAAGTCAATAAATGAAAATACCTGTAAAGCAGCCTGAATCTCTCTTCTGATCGCAATCCTTTCCTTTCCCCTGAGGTCAGTATCCTGTCCTTCGTGACTGCTTGCCTGGCTTCTCCTCATGGTTAGTACCATGCACAATGCCGTCTTGCCTGTCTTGTGAATTTTATATGAATTCATTCAAACTGTTCTCTTGTGTCTTCCATGTCTTACTCAAGGTCTTGTTATGAGATTCATCTACACACGCATGCAGCTGGGATCTGCTTGTTTTCACGGCAGGGTGTATTTCACTGCCGCAAATCGTGGGACTTCCTACGGGAGAAGGCACTTGCCTGCTTCCCGGTTTTTATCAGTTGGAAGACATGCTGACTGGATACTTGAAGCATACATCTTAGCATCATGTGCCTGTGCTTTGCAGGATAGGAACATAGTGGTGGATACTCCACATTATAGAGTATGTAAAACAAAAATCAAGTTTATTCAGGACTTGCCTTTCACAATGTCTGCCAAAGTAGTTTGTACCACTCACTCTGGCCAGGACATGTGAGCACCCCTGTTGAGCATCTTTACCAACTCTTGGTAGTGTCGACATTTTCTAATTTAATCTCTGTAATGTTCTACGGTGTTAGAATTATTATTGTTGTCATTTTCAGATGATCACACTGAGGCTCGGGGTATTTAAATTTAAACTACTTCCTCGATATTCTGTAACTGAAATATAGCAGCAGTAGCGCTTGAATTTAAGCCCGAGTCTGTAAATCCAAACTTTAATCTTAATATTTATACTTTCTCTTCATAATAAATGCCTGATAGATTTTTTTTTGGGTGGGGGGGATAAATGATCTAACTTGTAAAGCACACTTAAGTTTGTTAAACATTAAAATTTTTGCTGTTATGTATTCCGTTCATTTTGCTCCCACGGTGCTTAACTGTGTACTTATGCATTGGCTGGTGGCTTTGTAATATAGAGTTGACTGTAAGGCATCCAAAAGAAGCTTCTGGAATGGTCCAGAAAACCCCTCTGTATAGATAGGTAAAGGATCGGAAAACAAGTCCAGGAAAGAGGCTCCACCCAGGAGCCAGAAAGTCTTTTTTTTTTCACCCCCACCCCACCCCCGCCACCTTAACTCCTGCTGCTGTTTTAATTCAATCCCTCTCCTTCATTCTTCCAAAGGCAACCCTTAATAAATGATCAAAGGCCCCTTTCTGGTTTCGGGGTATCTTGTTGGTTGGGCAGAGTTTCCAATAGAGTCAGGGCTTTAGGGTGTCTTTCATCCCAAGAGCTCAAAGCCTCCCACGGACATTAACCTATTAATCACCAAGCTGCTCTGTGAAGTTGAGAGCTAGTCAGTGGGTGCCTCCTCCGCTTCCCAGGTAGAGAAACTGAGTCCATGACTTGTCCAGAACTGCCCATGGAGTCAGGGTGGAGCCAGGCAAGGATCCTGGGTGTCCAGGGAGACCAGCTCCTCTATTGCCAGCAATTCAGGGCTCCAGCTCCCTGCACATTCAGCAGAAAAGAGAACTCACTGGAAAACGGAGAAAGTTGAGGCTGGTGGCAGTTTAGGATACCATGGTCCTTGGTTTGATTGCCTTGCCCAAGGAGCTGTGCACTCCTCAAGGTCAGGGCCAGGCTGGCTCACATTCATGTCTCCAGTTCCTAGACTGCACTTTACACATTGCAGACCCTTAGTAACTGTCTGCTGAATGAATGAGTGACTGACTGACGGAAGGAGTGAGTCAATGTCTCAGTGAACGAATGACAGGTTGCTTAAATTTGTCTTACTAACCCTGGCCTCCTCCTCAGCCCCACCTTTTCATAATATCAATCAAGACCTTTGGAATGGGGTATAGGAAGGAGAAGTCAAACTTCTCTGGGTATGGTGTGAGTGTGAATGCAGCAGAGAGAAGACATGCCTAATGTGGATTTCCCAGGAAGGGAAGAAGGCCCAGGTAGAAGGCGCCCCAGAGACCCATATCTCTTGCTCAATGGAATTTACAAATGAAACCAAAATTTCAGCTAAAGCTGGGAATTCTGTGAGTTTCTATTGTTTGGGCAGCTATGCCTTCTCCTTCCACTGGACTGGCAGAGCTCTGGATTGTGTAACCGGATTATAATGCGATCGGTGTCTCCAAGTATCCGTCACCTTGTGACATCCTTAATGGGTTCCATGTAGGGGAAGCAATGAGTGTGCACCCTTCTCAGGGTGCACAGAGGTCACCGGAGCACAGGCGTGGCTTAAGGTAGAGAAATTTCCCCTAGGTTAGTTTTCAGAAGTCTAACTCAGTAGTGGGGTGGGTTAGAAGATGATCGTGTGGGACTTGTCATGCGTATTCCTGTATAAGGCTGTGCTCATCCCTAACCCTAACCCTGATGCGCTTAGCTGTTCTACCTGAAGCTTCGCGAGTGGATGCGCTAGGAGTGGGAAGATTCCCATTTGCTTGTCCTGGGTCTGGTGCAGCTCTTCTCCATCTCCAGACCTTCCTTTCCCCTCACCCCTCTCTTGTTTTCAGCCGGAAACTTCTGGAGTATATTGGATTTGGAATGAACGTTCGCTCCCAATTTTCCCAGTATGCCTTTGTTTCAGTCACCCATCTGATCCCATCTCTATCCCTAGGCGGGCTTCCTGCTGCCTGCGTTTATCTCCCTGTTTTATGATGTCATTTAATTAGCTCACACACGGTGGTTTTATGGGACAAACACGGCCTTGTTTGCCTTATAACTGGATTTCATGACTCTGTGGGGATGGGTCAGAAAAATCCCAGCCCAGCCATGTTTGGAGCTCAGGAATGATGAGTGACTGGGAAGCTGGGAGTTTGATATCAGCTGACACAGAGTTAGGTCTACCTTTGATAAATTGGGAAAGAGTCACCTCTCCTGTTCTGCTTCATGCAACATACGAATAAACCACCTAGGAAAATTGGCAGACTGTGTCAACCTTAGGGATGAGAGGAAAATCATTTCTCTTGCCTCTTCGATCTTTGTCAGTCATGTGACTGTCACGCTACTTCAGCCCATAGGCAGGGTGGCCACTCAGAGGGTAGTTAGCCTCCTGAACCTCAACTCTAAGAGAATGTGATACTTGCTTTTTGAAGAGAATCATTAAAATAGAACTTATGGGTTGACAAGATGGCTCAGTGGATAGACTCTTGGTTCCCATCTATGAAAGGAGAGAACCAACCCCAGGAAGTTCTCCTCTGATTGTCACACTGTGATGTGGCACCCATTCTTGAACATAGATACACGCCAACAGGAATCGTTAAATCATAATAAAATAGGGCTTGTGAGAAAAGGTAAAAAGAATCAGATACGCTTGATTTGTGGATCATGAGAGACATCTGGAGTATTGAAGCAAATAGTATGTGTCCAGGTGTTAGTAGAGAAATGGAGGCAACCATTTATATTTAAGAAGTCCTGTTTACATTAGGAACGTGTGTGTGTGTGTGTGTGTGTGTGTGTGTGTGTGTATTTGCGGGTTTTTTTTTTCTGAGAATGTAGGTTGTTGTTATTGTCTTATTAGTAGGCTAGGTCAGGAAGCTCTGGGGAAATGTAAAAGCAAGCTGTCCAAAAGCATCCTAGAGAGTGAGTAAAGACTGTTCTAGTATCTTCAGTGAAGGACTGTGCCTTCTGCTGCCACGCATGACACTCCTTATTTCCAAAACAGCTTTCCATCTTCTCTTGTCCACAAAGTCACTGGTGTCCCCTACACACAGGTACACACAAACTAACAAAATCTGCTTTTAAATTTTTATATTTAAAATTATGTCTATTTTGTGAATATGTTTGCATTTAGGTTTGTGCACAGGGGTTCCATTATCCATGGAAGCCAGAGGTGTTAGATTCTCCCAGAGGAGCTAGAATCACAGGTGAGCCCGATATAGGTGTGGGGAACTGAATTCAAGTCCTCCTCCTGTGGGTGTTTTTAAGCCCTGAGCCACATCTCTAGCCTCTGTAAACTACTTCTTGATAAATGAATGATTCTTGGCAAGATATTTTCTTTGCTTGTTTGTTTGTTGAGATTGGATCTTATGCATTTCAACCTGATCTTGAACTTAATATGTAGCTAAGGATGGTAACCTTTCGTGATCCTCCAGCCTCTAACCCTGAGTACTAGGATTATAGACCTACACTAGTGTATTTTGTTTGTGTGGTACTGGGGGGGTCCAACTCCACCGACTTAGTTACATTCCTGGTGTGATTTTCCCCCTCAGCTTTTGACAACATATTTCTTTGACTTGTGGTTTATGAGTAACTCAGATGATGAATATGAAATACAGACTGACATGGGTGGCTCAAAGAGCCAGAGGAAATCATTGCTTCTTTCTTTTCCCTCTCTCCTTTTCTGACCCCTTTGCTCTCTCAGGGTAAGACTGTAGGCCTTGGCTCTCAGGCTTGACCCTCTCCCCCTGCCACCATCTGTTCTCTCCCATATCATTCTGGTTTGCACCATTCTTTCTTTAAATGGAAGTATGGTCAACACAATCTTTGAAGTCGTTCTGAAATCCATTAAGCCATTTTCTCTAAAATCACAGAAGAGAGAAAGATCTATGTGTAAGGTGGCCTGAAATGGTGAGAAACTGTGACCAACCCAGGAAAGGGGAGAGCAACTGAGGAAGGGTTGGCTCATGAATCAGTCTCTTTTGCATATGTGAGGCAGGATAGGTCCATGGTCCATGGCTCATTGGTCACCTTTGCATCTCTGTGACTAAGTACTTGACAAAAGCAACCTAAGGAAGGAAGAATGTGCTCTGGCCCATGACTTCAGAGGACTTTTCTGTTCATCATGGCAGAGAAGGCACGGTGGCAGAACATGCTTCTAGGACCCCTCACATCAGAAGAAGCAGAACTATGCCAGACACAGACTCAGGCTATACCATTCCACAGGCTGGACCTTATGTCCCAAAGATTCCAGAAGCTATCAAAAACAGTACCACCATCCCAGGTCCAAATGCTCAAACACATGTGACTGTGGGGGCATTCCACACTCGAACCATATGTGGGTTTGGGAAGGATATTACCAAGCATACTGATAAAGGATGTTAAGCTAAAATATTAACCATAACTAAGAAGAAATAATAGAATCCTAATTTCAGACATATGGACTTGCATAAATTAATATGTTATAAAATTGAGATGGGGGTATTTGAAACAGCGCTGCCCCCTGTCCTTCTGGACTGATCTGGAATGGTTTAGCTTTATCTGAAGGCAGATTTAGACTAAAATTTTCAAAGCAGAGGTGAGAATTAATCTCTCTGATGCCTGTCTCCAGACTCTACCTGGTCAGGGAGTCTTCAGTCTAAATCTCTCCTGCTGCTGCTTGCAGAACCTTACAAGTCTAGTGATGCATACAGTGTCCCCTCCTCCCTGGGAGCTTGTGACAGCACATCACACCTGAAAAACCATTAGGCACAGAAAGTTTGGGACTGGCCCCAGCACGCCTTTGCCATTCTGTGTTGTCCTATCTCTGGATGACTTCAGAGAAGGTGAGGGTGGCGTTCAGTAGATGCTCCAGCCTCCCCCACCTCTTTCTCTGAATTGCCAATATATTTTCTCTGACAGTTTGCACAGATAGTTAAGATACCGTGTAATTACAGTTGCATTTGAAAGCCAAACATGATTTATTTCTGACAAGCTCAGTCATCTTTGGGATGACTTGGGGTGCTTGTGTGCATGAGTGCATGTGTGTATGTGTTGGTTATCTTTATGAAGTACAGAGTAGGTTGTAGGTCCTATGTCTGTGTCCCATTCAGGCACCTTATTTGATTGAATTTAGGAGATATTAAATTTTACAAAGCACTGGAGTGAAGGCACAGTCTTCACCCCTAGGAGGCTACAAGATGGGAATTTTATGATATTCACCCAGGACAATGACAAACACAGAAGTAACAAGGCAAGGACAGAGATCTGGGCAGTGGTAGGGAACAGAAGGAAGCCACTGGCAGTCCAGTGAATGGCTTATCAACAGAAATTCCCCAAAGAGGGACCTTGTGGGGAGAGTGTTTAGAGGAAGAGGATAGGGCTGTGGAAAAAAGAAGAGTGTCTCTTAGAGGAGAATGAGCTTGAAGAAGGAAGCAATTGCTGAGAAGAAACTGTTCAGCCCAGTTGAAGATTGTCTGGAGGAAGAAGTCATAGGACCATGGAAGAAAGGGAAGAGATGTCCAAAGGTGTTGACTGGTGTTCTGTCAGACTACTCTTGGGGCACATAGAGGTAGTGACTTCTACATATCAGGTTCAATGGGACATGGGACTTCCCACCAGCTTCAAGGAATCAAGCATGAGAAAGGCAAGGACTGGATGAGGTCAGGAAAGAGGGGAGTGAGTGCAAAGAGCTGTGAGTTCACTACCAAGCCTCTCTGACTGTTGCTACTGAGCTTGGAGCAGTGGGAAGAACAATGGAATTGAGTTTCCTTCTGATTCCAGGAGAGTTTAAGGTTGAAGAGTCAAAAAGCACAGTCTCTCAAAGTGAAGTGTACCGCTGCATTGTCTTCTGTGCCCTGAAGTAGGTCTGGGCTGTGAGGACACTGTTGGCTGCAGTGCAGAAAGGTATGCAGTGATAGGGCTCACCTTAGCCACTGGGTAGCAGGGGAGTGGGGAGGAGTGGATGTGCTTGTTTTGCTCTGGGCGTCTCTCTCTAGCTCAGGCTTCTGTCAGTACAGACCTGCATCCCAGCCCCGCCCCAGCTGTTGATTATACCCCTTGGGATGTATCAGTGCTAGGAAAGCAGATGTGCCAGATGTGACATGTTTGGAAGAAAAAGAACCCTTTCGCTTAGAGCCTTGGGGAGAGCAGCTAATCACTGTCTTTGCTGTTGCTCGTGGGAAGGGCAGGGCTGAAGTTGGATGGATGGCAGCTAAGTGCCCCCAACACCTCTGCAAAGGACCTCACTTCCAATACTCAAGGAGCCAGATTATGGGACAGGGGAGTGAAGAAAGAAGAAAGAGAAATGGAGACCCCTATCAAGTGAAGGAACTTTGAGTGCATAGTAGTGGGTGGGCTGGCAACTGGTTCATCTCACTGGGTTGGGTTCCAAATACAAGGGTGTGTGTGTGTGTGTGTGTGTGTGTGTGTGAGAGAGAGAGAGAGAGAGAGAGAGAGAGAGAGAGAGGTTTCTAGGAATTCAACCTAACAGGATCACCTCAATCAATCTACAACCTTCTCTTGAAAGACCCCAGGCTTCCTGGTCTACATTTCACTGTTACCCTGCAGTCATTCAGTTTATTTTTACTCTGTCCTCAGAAGCAAAGCTCAGGACTTTCTGTGTGTCTGTGTCCTTTGCCTGAGGGAATCCGATTGACTGTTGTTGACAGATGTCTCAGTCTGGGAATTCCCAGCATGCTTTGCTTAGTATTTCTTTGCCAAGACATCGCCTAGGGTGCCCAGACACCATGGCCTTAGTTGTTCAGCTGCTGCCCAACCTTCTCTAAAGTTGATGAGGTAGAGGAATAATTCCTTTGATAAGAACAGGATGGGGTTAGGGGGAAATGTACAAGAAAATCTTATGGGCATATTAGAAACTGCTGTGAGACCAAAGTGAAGTCAAATACTGCTGCACAAACCCAGGGCATGAACATGCAGTTTTTTACTATCTACTGCCCTTAGAAAATCAGTTAATTAAAAATATTCTGCTCGGATCCCAAGGAGGTAATTCTTGATTCTGTTTTTGTTCAAGTGTTGATATTTCCTATTGTGTTAGATTTATAACTCTTCCCATTTAAACCCAAGGAAGGCAGGCCTATGACCAAGACATTTACTAAGAGTTAATGCTATGAACTTTAATACTGGTGCCTCAGTAGAGAGATATGTTGTCTCTATTAGCTAGAAGCCCACCAACTAAGCCAAATCCCAAAATAGCATTACCCCTAATCTATCTTTCATCCCGATCCTGGAATTTATTCCAACTCAACCTCAACTCTAGTCCTTCCCTCCCTGCCCCCAACTACCCAGAATGATTTGGGGGTAGGAGGATGAGGGAGGAGAGGATAAGATGAGCAATGCCTCTGGGGAAAGAAGGAGGAGGAGGAGGCCCAGCCGGAGAGACCTGGAGGAGCCAGTGTGGTATCTGGGAGCCCCAGGCATGATCCTGGTACTTGCCAAGCCATGACTCACAACTTCGTTCTCCATGGCATTTTGTTGGGGGTGTGTCTGGGCTGGCAGCTGGTAAATAGGCTGCCTTGGGTAAGGTTCTCCATACCTCGGCCCTCTCCCTAACTTCTATAGACCCTCTTTTGAGAGGGTCCGTCCTTCTTTTGTATATCCTGATTTCACAAGACCCAGGCAAAGCAAGAAAAAGAAAATGCTTGCTACTTAGTTCTTCATCTTTAGTTACAAAGGAATCATGCAGAGACTAAATTGCTATACAGAGTCTTGAAGCTTCCAAACATGAGAGGTCACCTTGTCCAGCCCCTTGGGAATCATCCCCCTCAGGGACGCTGAGTTACCCCATTCTGCCCAGTGTCCTCTCATGACAGGGATCACACTCTATCCCAACCCCTCCCACTGTAGTCATTGCCCAAATCCAGATAGGCATCCACTGTGGCTGGATAGGGATCTTTATAGGGGTGAACTTGTGCTTGTGGATGAAATAGCAGTTGCAAACACCTGGAACATCTCCTCAGACCTAGTATCTAGGCTCAGTTGGCTTCAGTCATGATGTGTCAGTTTCCTATCTACAAAATGGGACCGGGCCTGACCTTCCTCCTGGGCAGAAGGGGAGCAGGGCCCTGATGACTGTTTCCTGATGGTGGGGGGTGATTGGGATTATTATTATTTATTAAGTGAGACAACCATCAGCCTGACTCCAAACCATATAGTTCAGCACAGTTGCTGTTCTTGGACTCATGGACACCCAACTCCTTCCCTCTCTATCCTCGGCTTACATCTGCCAATCCCACTGTAACTGCTCAAGATAGGGCTTAGGGGAAGGATGGTGCCTTGCTGCCTTCCCTCTGGGCCTGATCTTCACAGCTTGGAGCAGGATTTACCTTCTGATTATAGATTTAGCTACTATACCAGCATCCTCTGCTAGGTTGGGAGGGTGAAGCCACGAAAACAGAGACAATCGTACTACTTCATATTCACTGTGTATAAGAGGACTCTAATATTCACTTAGCTAAGCTGGATTTGGGGAGTGTTAAGTACATAAGTTTTTTTTTTTTTTTTTTAAAGGTGTTGAGAGTCAGGATCCCAACGAGCTGTCTCAATACCAAAACATTGCAATAACTTTTAAATAGCAGCCTAAAGTTGTTACGGTGTTTTTCTTTTGTAATCATACAATAAGCTCGTGTGCTCACAATTCTTGCCCTTGTTTTACAGAAGAGGAAGAGGTAAAGGGCTTCCCTCCAGGGTCATCGACCTAGTCCACAGCGGAACTGGCACTTGACTGAAGCCCAGGGAGAACTTCCATGGAACTAAAGCTCTTTCCGTTTTCAGGGGAAACAAACCAAGCTTCACTCTTGCAGGCCTGTTCCTTACTCCCAGGTATGGGGTAAAACATTCTTGACCAACAGAAATGACATTAAATAAACATATAAAGGAGATCGAGGCCAAGGAAACACTAAGTAAACTCGGGAAAGAGGTGTGGTCCTCTACAGACAGCACATTTTATGACTGACAATCTAGGTGTTCCAGGAGGGATCTCCAGCCCCCAATGATACCAGTTCTCCCCTCCCAGCCCAGTCAGTCTATGTTGGGCTCCTCAGACCTCAAAGACATCAGAGGAGCAAGAACCGTTGCAGTATCTGATCAGTCTGGTTATTATGGATTTTCTCTTGGGCCTGAGTTGTTACATGGCTGTCCCTTTAATTCTGTTTCTAGAGAAAGGAGAAGGAGCTATTTTATACATGCTACATGTGATTCAGGCATGCAGCAGTCACACATAGGGAGAGAGGGAGTAGGATTTGGATGTCGGTCTGGAAGCTACCAGTGTAATTTCCATTCATGGGTTGAGAGCACAAATTCATAATCTTTAGCCTCAAGAACACAGAATCCCTTGGCCTTTTCTTCTCACATCCAGCTTTTCAAATTATACTGGCCATTCAGGTTCTCTCCAGGAGGTCAAAGCTCCAAGAGTATGAAAAGCTTGTGTCCTTCTACTCTGATTCAGGCTGCTCTTGTGTTTTTGCTTCATCTGTAGTACAACCTCCTCACCGGGGCCCCTTTCCTTTAATGTTCTCTTGCAGCCATTCTGTGCATGTTTGCCAGGTCTGTCTTCCTAAAACACAGTTCTAGTTATACCACCTTTCTGCTTAGAAGTATTTACTGGCTTCTTCGGTGCCTTGGTCAGAGCCTACCTGCCACATATACCATCTCAGTTTCTTTCTTCTGCTGTGATAAAACACAGTTAACCAAACGCAGCTTTGGGGAGGAAAGAGTTTATTTGTCTAGCACATCCACATCACAGTCCATTATTGAGAGACGTCAGGTCAGGAACTCAAGGCAGGAACTTGGAAGCAAGAACTGAAGCAGAAGTCAGAGGTGATGGAGGAATGCTGCTTACTGGCTTATCCCTCCTGCCTTGCTCCATTTCCTTTCTGATATACCCCCAGGACCATCTGCCCATAAAGTGGACCAGCTCCGTCTAAATCGTCTATCAATCAAGAAAATGCCCCCAACATTTTTGCCTACCAGTCAGTCTGACGGGAGCATTGTCTCAACTGACGTTCCTTCTCAGATGACTCTAGTTTGTGTCGTGTTGGCAAAAAGACTAGCAAATGCTGGCACTCTGTGCTTTCTGCTCATTATCTAATTTTACTGCCATATCAGCTCTTGATTTTTTTTTCATGTAAAGATAAGGAAACTGAAGCATGTAATAGTGAGATAATCAGTCTGACTACGGGAAAGAGGGAGAGCTGAGACTTTACTGCACGTGCTTGAGTCCTGGTACCCACACTGTCCATTCTGGTGCCCACATACAGCCAACCAGACATCCTCCCAACTACCACACACAGCACTTGCTGTGGTAATGCTCATCAAATGCTCGTCATAGAGATTCGGACATCCTTGGTCCTATAGGTTTTGTTGACTCGTGTCTGGGGCTGGGAGATGGCTGTCAATAGCCAGCCTGCTCACTAGGGTTCAGATCCCCAGGAGTCACATGAAAGGCTGAGGAAGAGGCCAGGCTGTGTCTGCAGTCCCAGTGCTTGTAGAAAAGGTCAGAGACAGGTGGATTCCTAGATCTTTTGGTCAGCTAGCCTAGCAGAATCAATGAGTTCTAGGTTCAGAGACCCTGTTTCAATAAACTAGGTGGAGGGCAATTGAGGAAGGCACCCAGTGTTGTCCTCTGGCTTCCACATGCGCGCGCGCACACACACACACACACACACACACACACACACACACACACCCCTACACCTGCTGAATCCTATAAGGATGAGGTTTGATTCCTGTCCACAGGGAACATTCAAGCTAGTGAGTACACTCATATCTAAGACAGATATTATGTTAGGCTCTCAACAACAGCTTGGAGACTGTGGCTTGCCGTAGTGGGACTTGGGGACTCTGGTTCTTTGGTGTGTCTGTTGCTCTTTAAGATGTGTGACCTGGTTGTGTCACAGAATTTGGCTGCTCTGTATGGTGTGCCTCCACAATGTGACCTTTAGGGAGCCACTTCACAAAGTAAGAAGCAGCCAATGGCTTATCCATAATAAGGCAGAGGACAGGAAGAAATGCTCCTAAGCCACAGGACTAAGAGCTGAACTGGAGCTCAGACAAAGGATTCAAAGGAACCCACTTAAATGCCTCAGCATTTCAGGATCAGGCTGGAGAGCGGCCGTTTCAATATCAGAGTAACTTGGTGCTGTGGTTTCTTGGCTGTGCCCCCCTGCCCTGGCCACCTGCATGTTGCCTAAACGCCCTACCCTGAAGCAAGAGCTGAGATCTCAGTTTTTTGGGGAAAGTGAGATGCAGCGTCGCCTGACAAATGGGTGGGTCCCCCCACCCACCCAGTTTACGAGCACAGGGTGGCTCCCTCCTCCTTAACATCCTCCCTCTCTTTATGGCCCTGCGCAATCTTTGATGTCTTCTTCTAGAGCAGGGGTGGTAGGGGAGAAAGAAACCAGCCTTAGCCAAGGAGAACCTCCCAGGGAGTTCTCAGGTGAGGGAAGGGGCTCCAGCAAGCAGGGTAGGGAGTCAGCATAAAGAACCCTGAGCCGGACAAACAGGCATACAGATCCTTCCCAATCTGTATCTCACTGAGACATACCTTTGTTGTGTCTAGTCTCTTTAATAGTGTTAGAATACACGTGGGCTTCAGAGTGAGCAAGATCGGGGTTCAAATCTTGGCTCCTGACAATAGCGTTTCACCCTAGGCAGGTTGCTTAAGCCTCTGAGCTTCGGTTTCCTAATATAAAATGGGTTTCATACCACCGTGCATCAAGAGGACTAACTGAAACGTGCATGTGAAGGAGCTGAGTTCGTGTGTTGAAGCTAAGCCTGCCCACCTAACTTAAAGATAAGCTCCTTGGACACAAGCCCCCTCTAGCCTGCTTCTTCACCTCCTCTGACGTGAGTCTCTCAGCCCCCTTCTACATGCTGGTAGAGAAACAGTTTTGCTGAATCGTGCTTCAGTGTCTCACTTTCCTTACAAATGTGCAAAGCGAGGATGCATACCAGTTCTCTCTTCAGACCTCTGGGCTCTCCAAAGCCATAGATGAAGAGGGTGAGCAGGAAGTCTCTTCTGTCCGGGGAGTCCTGCAAACGGACAACTTCACGCACGCTTGACAGTTTTCCATCTCTTGTCATACACCCTCTCTCTCCCTTTATGTGATTTTATTTGCTTTGCTCCTATTCTTGTCCATCTCTATAATTTTTATTTTATAGCTGTACCATAATGATCTTGGGCCATCCCTACTGAATCACCAACTGGTCTTACTTTAGAATTTAATTTGGTTTTATTAAAATTACCAAAATTCTCCCTGGGCAGGTGGAGACCTGGGTAGGGCACTGTGTTGTTGACTGTGGGGCCCCTCCCCCACGGGTCCATTTCCAGACTCTTTAGCTTTGGTTCAACCATAGAGGGTGAGTATTCCTCGTACAGACAAACTGTGTGTGTGTGTGTGTGTGTGTGTGTGTGTGTGTGTGTGTACACATGCATGCCTGCACTCGTGTGTTCACTCATTTGTCTAAATGTAACTTGAAGTAGATGTTTTCCAAGTGGAGAAGTTCTTTGGGTTTCTAGAACTGTGGAGTTTGCACAGCTTAGGGAATGAGATGCATCTTAAAGGGCTGTCTGCAAGCCATCTCCCTAACCTGTACCAGGAGCACAGACATATCCTGACATGCAGGCAACACCAAAGGTAATTTTCAGCATGAACTCAGACACAGTCATGGCCTTTCTGCTTTGGACCTTCACTCCTTCTTCTAGGGAAGTAGAGGAGCACAGCTTGGGAGGAAAATAATGCACTGCCTGCTTGGATTTCCCAGTGCATCCATTCCTGCTTCCTCAAACAAAGGCCTCTCCATCAGGACTCCAAGTCTTAGGATGGGGTGGGGCTTAGGCACAGAAGCCATAGAAGAAGGAATAGGATCCAAAGAAAGGAACAGACTTAAAAAGAAACTTATATAACTGAAGTCCTCATTTTTATCGTATGAGGGTAGATATGGGACTTGGCTCCCAGCTCCATGGGCATCTTCAAATTGTCCTCTTGCCTGAAGAGAGGTATTTTCAACTAACAAGACCGTATGCTTTCCTCTGCCCTCCCAAGTCCCCTCCAGCATCAACAATATGGAAGAGTATTTTTCCACTTCTATTTGTCTCCCAACATCCCAAGCATTTCTCAGGATCTGGGAAGAGCTGCCAATTGGGAATATAAACCACACACTTCCTTATTAGAGAATCTCATAAAACTGGGCCGGAGAGAGGCTGCGATTCTGTTCAGGAACCTCAAGCAGCTCCCCGTGCTGTTCTGCTTAACGACATCAAATCTGCCTGTTGCTTTCAAGAGAAGTAGGTATAAAGATTGTTTTTAAAAGAACTGGTTTTGTACTGGGAATAAAGCTGGGACTCAGTTCCCCCTTACAGATCTAATTTCAAATTTTGAAATTAAACGAGAAGAGAGGCCCTTTGAGGCCCCCCAACACTGGCGTTTGAAAATGGACCTTTTCTCATCATTCACCCTTCCTTTCTTTAAAAAAAATAAATAAATAATGCAACTTGGAGAATATGATTATCCTAAAACACTTTATTTTTTAATTAAAGAGGGTTCATTATATGGCCCGTCTCATCTCGTCCCAGAGGAGGGAAGCCCTATGCTCAGCAGGTTTGCTAAGAAATAATTATAGGTTTAGCTCGTCCCCAGGCCCCGAAATTCAATTAAATTTTTTTTGTTTCAAGTTGCTTGCAGTCACATGGTGTGTGTGTGTGCCTGTGTGCCTGTGTGTGTGTGTGTGTGTGTGTGTGTGTGTGTGTGTGTGTATACATGCATGTGTGTCTTGGATTTTCTCATAACTAGTCTGGGAATAGGTCCTGACATCTGTCACCACCAACCCTGACCATAGCTCAAATTCTTTGGTCCCCTGTGTAAAAGGGATCTTTATTTTTTTCGGTGAGAATCACTCCAGTTGTCTATCATTCCTGAGGCTGAGCTCCTTCACAATTATTCTGAATTAGCTTAGGGTGAACTGTTGGGTCTTGATCACCGCTATGAATCAGAATCCATCTGGGGAACTTAGGCCCAATGAAGATGCCTCTCAAATGCCTGGGTTCAGCTGATGTGGCATGGGACCCTTCACAAGTCTCTTTTAAGAGCTTCGCCAATGATGGTAGCATGCAACCTGGTCTGAGAATTACTGAAGAGATGGCTGAGGTCAGATCTCATGGGTGAGATGGGGAATCAGGTGATTAGTAAGGATAACCAAACAAGAACATGAAGTCCAGTGTGGCTGCCTCCGTGCTCTGCTCATAGTATAGTTATTTTAAATATGTAAGCATAGGGCTAGGGGTGGTTTCCTGCCACTTCTATGCTGACTCTGAGTTTGTATTTAAACCCAGGAAGCTATAGTCACCCATAGTTGTCCCCATCACTACCTTTTTTCTCACCCCTAAGAGAGGCAGCAGTGATGTGGGACTGCCCTTATTTACATGGATAAGAGTCTTTAGGAAGGACAGTAGATGCTCTGATAAACCAGGTAATAGTATGAGCTGCTGGCACAAAGCTCTTGGGATATCCTTGGAGATGGGGCAGTGTTTATGGGTGCATTTAAGCCATGGTTGACCTCTCCTTTCATTTAAAGAAAATAGCTGCTCCAACACCTTCAGGCTTCAGGACATAAGCCCTCCTAGCAGCCAGGAATATAGAAAGAGGGAAGGTAGTGCTGTGTGCGGCCAAATTCTAACCAGGTAATAAACCAAAAGAGACATGTCTAATCAAAATCTAATAAATGAACTAATAAATAACATAAATGTGCCTAAGAATCCCTATATATTCCATCACATAAATACATATATAGGCTTATATATTTTAAGCTTATATAATATACGTGTGGATTTAAATAGAGAGGTATAAACTTATTTATATAACTACCCTAACCTTGCGGGTCATGGATGTTATTATGCAGATATCTGAAGCATATATTTGAAAAATTATAGCCATTTTCTTGGAAAAGTTCGCCAATATCCTAATGTCTTCAAGTATGCTGACTGAGGAAATATGTGTTTTCTACTGATATATAGGTGTTTATTATGGCATTATTTATACTAGGTTTTTCAGAGGGAAGAAACAGAACCTGTGCAGACAGCCGGAGTAAGCAATTAGGACTTGAATCATTCACTCTGTCCAGGTCTAGAACCTTTGCCATTTTGGTGCTGCATAGATGTGACGACCAACAAATTGACTCAGTTGAGTGCACCCCGGTTTACTTTTCAGGATACAGGTGGGTGGTGAAGATCCAAGGACCCTTAAGTCCATCTCATGTGTGCATACTTTCAGAGAGAAGAGTGGAAAATACTCAAGAAATAGCTAGGAATATATGGGTGTTGCTCTTGATCTCACATGGGCATCAGGCATGCAGATGTGCACTCTTTCTAGGCTTTACTGACAACAACTTGATGGACCATGGAGTCTGGGGAAGAAAATGAGCTGAGGTAGTATCCAGAGACAACAGACATGTACCTGCTATCTATGTACAAGACACACTCCAGCATGCATTTGTCACAAAAGAGCTCAGCTAAGAACTTGTTTCCAAGCCAGTCTTTACTGAATTTGACAATGTCCCTTTATCCAGAAGCACCGTGTGAGTCTGTGTCAGGGCCTGTAAGCCAGAGCCATATCTCCCCATATTACCTGTGAGAGCTGGAGTCCAAGATTCCACTATGGACAACAGGGAGTCCCAGGAAACATCCACTTCTGTCTGCCTTCCCTGTGGACCATCTGGGCTGATATGACTACTGTGTGTCTCTCTCTGCTTTACAGGCCCATTTATGAACATTTTTTATGAGCAGGAATATTGATGAGTTTAAATAAGACTCCTCTTTTCAGTCTCTCTCCCTCTCCCTCTCCCCCCACCCCCCAACTACTCTATAACACCATGGCTTTAAATACGCATCTAATTCTTCTAGCTGTACCTCTTGGTGAAGTCAAAATGAGGCACGTGAGAAACAAAAGCAACCCAACCTTGGAAAAGGACCACCTGGGTTACTCATGGACAAAATGAAGTGAAGTGGAGTGGAGTTCTGTGGATTTCTTGGTCTTGGTTATCCCATTGTACTAAGTACAGATGAAAAGAAGTTGTTGTTGTTTATTCTAAATCCATTCCTGAAGACAGGCAAAATGGTTCTGTGAGTCTCATGGTTGTTGTTGGTTTAATCCTCACCAGCTCAATGGTTCTTGGAGAACCAAGGGTCATGTACCACTCCAGAAAAATGGCATGAGGCTAGGAGTATTGGACTTGATATTCATATGCTCAAGGGTTTTGATCCCCTATATGTATCAGGCACCATGCTGGAATTATCTACAAGATATTTATAGTACTAATGGTGGAACTCACATATTAACAGGTAAGCATGATATGTTTGAAATGCAGTTGGAATAATACAGAAGATATGACCATGCAAGGCAGAAGAATCCAATCTTATTTGAGGCCTGGGATGGTGGAGGATGGAATCTCCAAGAGATGCAGATGGGAGCTGGGATTCTATTTTAGTCTCTCAGTCTGACCATAATGTTGTGTTTGCTGAATAAACTAATGGAGCATTTATTAAGTGTCAGGAATGTAGTGGCAAAGCATTGGATAGGAGTCAGAAGGTCTGGGATCTGGTCTGGGCCCTGCCCTTGCAATCTGTGGCTTGGCCATGTCACTACTTGTCAAGGTAAAATTAGAGGAAGATTCAGGACCAATACCAGTCCACCACATCCCTATTGAGAAAGTATATGGTTTCTCCTTTCAGTGTGAGAGAAATAAAATCAAGGTTTTCTTTCTAAAGCCCATTCATAAATTACTTGTTAACTTTATTTTTGTAAAATTGCCCTTTTTCAATTTTCCATGACACTTTTTAAAAAGTATTTAAAATTTTCAGAAGAGAGTAGGTATGGCACTTAGCTTGTTTTGTTTTTGTTTTTGTTTGTTTGTTTGTTTGTTTGTAAAACTTAAGACAGATTGGATGGCACTGAAGAGACTCACTTGGCCTAGAATCAAACATTTGGGAGGCTGAGAGGAGAATCAGCATACATTCAAGGCCAGCCTTGTACACAGTGAACTCCAGGCCAATCTGGTCTATAGAGTGATAGCCCTTCTCTATAAAACCAAATGAAGGTAGAGAGATAGCCCATTAGGCTTGGTCCTCTTGATGTTAGAAAATAAGCTGAAAGTGTTGGGGCCAAGAAAAGTAGGTAGCAGGCAGGGCCTGGGAGCTACATGGCAGCCTCTGCACCTGAGCCTGGCAAGAACCTAGGTATAAGCTAAAACATCCTGCCCATGAGGGAACAGCAGAACCTGCCTCCCTTTGATCATGCTTTCGCTTCCTTTCCCTTAAAGGCAGAAGGAGAAGGTGTAGACCTCCTCTGTCTGATCAAACAGCTCCTAGTGAGAGCTGGAGGCCTGACCCTGGCCAGAGGAGCCTTTGCTCTCTGCCTCTAGATGCTAACACTCTGGTTTACCACGGCCTTCTCTTCTGAAAAATGGCCACGAGAGTGCCTGCCCTACTTACTACTGCTCAGTGTGCTTTTTGTTGATGGTGTTTATCATGGTTATTCTCCATAATGATCAGAATTATAAATTCTGTTTCCTAATCGGGTAGTACTATCTCTGAAGGGAGGACATGTCTTCCTTCCCACTTATTTCTACTTTAGCATATTAGTGACTTCACGCTACTTTCACATAAATGAATAAATGGTGTGTGAGGATCTCCAGTTTTGTCACATGATCAACGTACTTGATGCTGATTATGGCTGATCCTCATTGTTTGTGAGTTCCATATTTCTGAACTTATCTGCTTGCTAACATCTGTTGGTGGCACTAAATCAATTCTTTGAGAAACACGTAAAGCTGAAAAACTTTATGTGTCTCTATGTGTCTGTGTATGTTTATGTGTGTGTGTGTACCATGTGCTGCTTTAATACATATGTGCACCATGTGCTGCCTGCTACCTGTGGAGGCCAGAAGAAAGCTTTGGATCCTCTGGAATTGCAGTTACAGATGGTTGTGAGCCTCCATGTGGGTTCTGGGAATCTAACCCAGGTCCTCTGGAAGAATAGCCAGTGCTCTTAACTACCCAGTCACCTCATCAGCTGTCTTTCATATAATATTATTAGCTGAGTGGAGGAGTGTGCATATCTACTATTCTAACACTTAGAAGTTGGAGGCAGGAAGATCAGGAGCTCAATGTCATTGATAGCTACATAACAAGTTCAAGGGCAAACGAAGCCACATGAAACTATCTCAAAACAATGGGGATAATTAACTTGAGGAACAATAGTTCCACCTTATACATGTGAAATATAAAACAATCTAACTCGAAGATGCAGAAAGTAAAATGGTGGTTATCATAGGCCAGGTGTAGAGAGACTGGGGAGATGGTTGGGAGAGATAGAGTCCAGATATAAGTAAAGTTATAAAGGATATAAATAAATCAGAGGAATAGGGTTTTATGTTTTCTTTTTAAAAGAAATATTGCATAGCATGGTATAAATAGTAAATAATAATGTATTCAACATTTCAAAAATGTTAGGAAGATAAATTAAAATATTCATACCATAAAAATTTTTGGGAGCTAGGTATGTGCTGCAGTGGTAGCGTACTTGTCTAGCAGATATGAAGCCTTAGGTTCAGTTCCCAGCACCACAATAAATGAATTTATATATATATATATATATATATATATATATATAAACAAACAAGCAGGTATTCAAGTTCATAAATATGCTAAATAGGCTTTTAATTTATTTTACACTGTGTCAATAAATCAGACCATCACTTTGTACCTATAAATACAACCATTATTTTTTCAATTTATAATTAAAAGTAAATTGCAAAGAGTAAAAGTATAAAATGTTGTATGTCAATCAACTAGACTCTAAGTTCCCTGCATTTGGGAAAGAAGATTTTACTGTCTACTCTCATCTAACCCACCAGAGCACACTTTTGGTTTGCTGCAGGTAAGTATGTTTAGCACTTGCTGAAGTACTTTTCTTAAATTTCCCAAAGGCTCACGTGTTGGTCCCAAGTGTGGCCCTGTTGGGAAGAGGAGTGGAACCTAGTGAGAGGTTTTTTAAGTAGTGAGGGAAGGATGCACTTAAAAGGGTTGGCTGGAGCCCAGTCTCTTGTTCTTTCTCTGCTTTGCCTCTTAGGAAGGAGGTGAGCAGCTTGGCTGCACCCCAGGATTTCTGCTATGATATGCTTCCTCAACACAGACCCAAAACATGAAAACCAATTGGCCACAGACATCAAGGGCTGCAAGTTAAATGGGAGACGACTCCTCTTTGTAGTTGACTGTCTCAGATGCTGCTATAGTAACGGAGAAATATAGCGCCATAGTGTTTAAAAGAAAATTATAATACCTGCAGTAAATGATCTGAAAAAATGGACTAAAGACAATGGCACTTGCATTAGCATCAAGAATAATGAATTAATTACTTGCCCCTGAAAATGGTAGAGGGGAAAACATACAATAAGATGGTTGATCTGTAGTGCATTGTGATGTTCTGCTATGAGTTGCTGGTGGGGAAGCCCCGCTTTGACAGCACTTCCTCCAGTGAGACATACAGATGCATCTGCCAGGTGGACTTCAAGTTTTCTTCATCAGTGCCTGCAGAAGCCTAGGGCTTGGTCTCCAAGCTTCTTAGGTACCCTCCCTCAGAGCGGCTGAGCCTGACCCAGGTCCTGAAGCACCCCTGGGTCAGGGAACACTCTTAAAGGATGCTGCCTTCCTGTGTTCAGATGGCTTCCTGAGCCCTGTCTGTCTCTATTCCTATGTGTTTCTTCAGGAAGCTCTCCAGGCCCTGTTTGTTACTGCATGTAGTTTGTTTGTTTTCTCTTTTATGAAGTGATGATAATTAAAACTGATTAATTTAGCATCAAAAAAAAGAATAATGAATTAAGAACAGAGGACATCTAAGACTCACGCTCTGAAAACTATAAAATACTGTTGAAGGCAATTAGAGAAGACCTAAATAAATGTGAGACAGCCCATGCTAGGTTTGAGAGATGACCCAGTAGTTAAGAGTGGCTCCTCTTACAGAGGACCTGTGTTCAATTCCCAACATTGCAAATTCCAGGCAATCTGAGGCTTTCTTCTGTCCTTTGAGGGCATGTATGTGCATGATGCATGGCATACATGTAAGCAAAATAACTACACATAAGATTTTTAAAAGAAAAATGAATAAATAAATAATTTTAAAAGCCCATGTTCATCACAGTACTTCCTAAACGAACGGACATACTCCTTTCATATCTACTCTGGCATCTTTGCAGAAATCAGCAATTGGAACTCAGAATTCATACCACAACCTAAAGGATCCCACATAGTCAAAACAATCTCAAAAAGCTAGAACCAAGTTGTTTTCTAGTTAAATTTATGGTTGCATTAGGAGCTAACAGAGCTTGTTTAGTAGAGAGGTCTGGCTTGGAAGGCTGTGTCAGTATTGGAGGTAAATTTTGTCAACTTATAAAAAAACAATTTTATATTTCTTGATATTAAAACTTAGTAATAAAAATAATCATGGGAGAGGCATTAGGACAGAAAATCTTTACTCAAGGAAAGAATAGAGAGTATAAAAGTAAGCGCTCACATTTCCCATTCATCGATTTCTGACACAAGTGTCATGACACTCTAATGGGGAATTTAATAGTCTTTTGAAGTAGTCCTTGGATCATTGGATAGATGCATATAAGAGGATTAAGCCAGAGTTCTACTTCACATTTCATGCAAAAATTAACTCAAATGGTTCGAAGACAAATGCCCCCATTAAAAATGACAAAGGATTAAAAACTTAGTAATTGGAAATGTAGAATAGACTCCCCCACACACACCCAAGCAATACATTCAAATAGCAATGAAGTCACAAAAATTTTCATCACTAGCTTTCAAGGGTCTGTAAACCAAGACTACAAGGGGCTGGGGAGATGGCTCAGCCAGGAAAGTACCTATCATGCAAGCATGAGAACCTGAGTTCAAATCCCCATCATTCATGTAACACTCAGATGTGGTGGTACACACGATAACCCCAGAGCTGGATTAGCAGAAACAGAGGGATCCCTTAGACTTTCTGGCCACACAGTCTAGACAAGAAACTCAATGAGATTAACCTGTTTTAAAAGTAAGATAGAGAATAGCCAAGGAAGACACCTGGCATTGACCTCTGGCCTCCACATGCGTCCACACACAAGAACATATATACACATGGACATGTACAGACACAAATGGCACAGTAGAATACTATTTCACACCTGGTAGGGAGGTTGTGGTAACAATAACAAAAGTGAGCTG
The DNA here is from genome assembly GCF_000001635.26 of Mus musculus. Classification (NCBI taxonomy): domain Eukaryota; kingdom Metazoa; phylum Chordata; class Mammalia; order Rodentia; family Muridae; genus Mus; species Mus musculus. The sequence goes on from NC_000081.6 coordinate 102,853,730, forward strand.
ATAGCAAATGCTGATGAGGACTTGGAGTGGTTAGTGTACATTGCTGATGTGAACATTAAGCCATGTAGCTCTTTGGAAAATCAGTCTCATAGCTCCTCAGCCATTCAGCTTACCACATGATCCAGAGGTTCTACTTTCCACCCAGGAGGAAAGAAGCCCTGAGCCTACCTAAAAGCTCGGTCTGAATATTTACAACAGCTGAAAGTGGAGGCAACTTACGTCAGCCGGTTAGAGACATTGAAATAAAATATTATTTGGCAATAAAAAAAAGTGAAGTGTTGACACGTATCACAATATGGACTTCTGAAAACATGCAAATTCCATGTGCCATATGATTCTGTTTATATGAATTGTTTCGAGTAGAGAAACATCTAATGAAAGACCACCTCAGTGGCTGCTGAGGATGAGTGATGCTGAGGGGAAATGGGAAGTGACTGCTAACAGACACAGGTCTGTGAATATACTAGAAACCACTGAATTCTGTGTATACTTTAAATGGGTGAATCATGCAGTATGTGAAATACATCTCAATAAAGCATTTTAAATCCTTATGATACAGTTCCTGCCCTCAGGGGCCCTCCTCAGGAACTGGAATTTTATAGTTATTGTTCTTCATTTTTAATGGCTGTTCCATTTTGAAAATGTATTTATTTTTCCATCAGTCACCATAGTACTGGACTTTGTTGGCTTGGGGTGAAAGTTGCAGGAAGAACATAAGAGCAGATAAAACAAGACAGAATGTGGCAGAGGGAAACTGAAGCAGGTCTTGAGATGGGCTCTGGGAAGTACCCTCATTCCTGGATGGTGGATCTTCAAGGACCCTCATTCCTGGGTAGTGAATCTTCAAGGATCCAAATGCAAATGCTCTCATTGATTTCTGGTTGTGGTGGTGTCTGGGATTGAATATTTCTTCTCTGAATCCACTGACATTAGATGGGTGAAAGTCTGACCTTCTACCTGAAGGTTTTGGTAGGCTCAAGGTGGAAGGAATGCTGTAGAGAACCTGCTACCGTCTGGATGATGGAAAGGAGCCCAAGAGCTGGGGAGAGTTTCCAGAAGTCGGGATGGACTCTAGAATCAAAACCTTCCTCCATATACACGGGGAAGGAATTTCACCCCTCCTATGCTGATTTTGATTCTAATCCTGGCTTCTTTTCTTCCTCCAGAATCTTGGCCTGTTGCATCCTTTTATTCTGAACAGCCAGGCTGACAGGATCCTTTCTTGACAGAACAGATATGCAAGAAGTGGCGAGCTCTCCAAAGCAAATGAAATAATGTGATAGAAGAGTTATCTCTGGGGTTCCTGAGATGGCTCAGTAAGTAACGGTGCCTGCTACTCAGCCTGACACCCCAAGTTCAAATCCCCAGAACCCATATGGTAGAAGGAGAGAACTGACCACCACACACATGCACCATAACATAGGTACCCATAGATGTACAATATGTTTAATTTTTAAAGAATGGCTTAGCTCTGGTCATTTGGAAACTCTTAGCCTGATGAGCAAGCAACACACTGGAGTGGGAGCTAAGGGGCTGACTTGTGGTAGAAAGACTCTTATTTAAAAAAAAAAAAAGTTCTCTCATTTCAAGAAATGTTCTCAGCTGAGAATTACAGAGCTGGATTCTAAAGTAAGTCCTGAATGCTTGTTGCAGGGAGAAGAAATTCCAACCACGATGGGGGTGCACAGACGTGGCTGAGAAGGTCGTCCTACTTTAGTTGCGGGAGCATACTCTACCCTGTGCTGGTCATGTGGCCTTTGCCTGCACATTTAGAGCGATTTTGTGTGACTGGCTGAAGCCCATCTCAGGGCCAGCTGAAGAAGCAAGCATGCAGAATACGAAGAAAGGCATACTCTGTGTCCTTCTGGCACATCTGGAGAATTCCATGTGCTCATGGAGAATCAGTGTAAGAGTGAGTTGGGAGCCTTTGCTGCCTTGTGGGTTGCCTGTACCAGAGCAGACCCACATTCTGCTCTCTGGCCAGCTCTACTTTCTGCCCTTCTTATCCCAACTTGCCTAATTGATACCTTGGCCAATGGTGTCATTAACAATGCTTGAATAATAGCTGGACCGGCTGATTTCAAAATGGCAGAGGTGATTAATATGTAAGAAATCCAGTGGGGGGCAGGGAATAGGGAAAGGGATGTGTTAGGAAATGGAGCACAAGGAAGCTTCCTTCTGCAGCCCCTCGCTCACTGCCCATCCATCACCATCAAGCAGAAGGACAGGCTTGGGGGTAGGAGTCTAACTCCCAGCCCTGGGTTTGCTGATCCCCTCCAGTTTCCCTCCCCTGCCTCCCCCAGCAGCACACGTTCTGACACCTACAAGCTCGTTACATGATGATGACCTATATTTTTATCTTTTTTATGAGCATCAAACACACATCGTCTTGCAAGCACATGTGTTTTTCCCCTATTGACGTGTGAGTGCCTTTGATGGTAATTTATTGTAGGGTTGAGCAGCCAGGTCTTAATTGTACCCTAAAATTGCTTACCATTTTGGTGCCTCCAAACCATCCCAAAATGTACCTTTTTCCTACAGAAGGGTGTGGGGCCATCCCTTTGTGTTATTGCCTTCTGCCGTGGAATGTGGAGATTAGAGAGAACAGGAGGGAGAGATTCTCCAGCTGGGTTTCAGGGACGCCTTGGTCCCCAGCTTCTAATTGCAGTTGGGCAGTATGAAGGTTTTGCTATACTCAGCAGAAACAAACTTCATTCTTCATGGGATCAACACAGCTTTACCGGTTGCTCAGAGTGGTTGGTTGATAGCTTTGGAGGACATTTCCACTGTGGTCACCTGTATGGATGAATCTAGCTGGCATCACAAAAGAAACTGTTGGGCACTCGCCTAGGGAGTCTGGCAGCTCACCCAAAGTGAGTTATACATCTTAAGTCATTCTATAACAGCTGCCACTTCCACAGCTGACCACTCCCTCCCCTGGCTTAAGCTGGTTTCAACAACCCTGTAGAGTGTCCAGGGGGCAACAGAGGAAGAGGAAGACAAGGAGTAGAGCCCAGAGAATACAAACAGAGTTTAGTCTCAACTATAATTTCACTTTGGGCCTAATAGCCTCCTTCGCTCTACCTCCCTTGTCCCTCGTATGACAGACAGCATCATACTCCAGGAGACTCATAATCATTACGGAAGGATGAGTCAAGGTTCCAGAACAACTAGAAATGTAAGCCGTGTCTCATGAAAATATAAGGGGGAAATGGAGGCTGACACGAATCCTTGCCTCTTTGTGAGGAAGCAAGAGAGGGTCTGGTGTTAGAGCTGGCCTTCTGCTGCGGTCCAGACTATCCATGGACCAGTCCTTGCTAGCTCTTGTTGCAGACTCTCCATTTGTGCTCATCGGTCCCGTCTCCCACACTCATCACATGTGCCTGCTCATACTTGTCTCCACACATTCATTCAGGCTGCTGCCTTCCTCCTCCCCAAGTCCAGCTATGGCTTCTAGGTCCTCCCTGTTATCCTTGTCCATTTCTTCCTGGTGTTCATGGTCCACAAACTTCAACCAGACAAGTCTTAACTGACGTGCAGAACTCTATCCTTCCAGAGCTCATGTGCTTGTCTCTGAGTCTCATCACCTTTCCTAATGTCTCTGAAGAGACTTTGCACAGCCATGAACCTTTAGAGTGAGTATAAAGCTTGCACTACTACCTATGGATGACTTTTAAAAATCTCCTTTGCTAATTGCCTTCTCAAGAGATACTTTGTAGTTTCTTTGATCCCTCATTTTTATAACCATGGCAATAAAAGTTGTAGATGTACAGATGGACTTTCTAAAAAGAGCAGCTTCCATGATCAATTTAACATGAAATATAATTTTCCTTGGGACAACTGCAAGACTACAGGTCCTCAAACTTTCTAAAATCAGTTATCTGGGAATTTCCAAGAAATAAAAGGCATCTATTTCAACTATCTAGTTCTCCAGTACAAAAAGAATAAAATTCAAATACCCAGGACCCTCTATGCTGACAGGATCTTTATTTACACCTACAAATCTTTATACAACCTAGACTATGACCTTATGAGTTTTACTTTGAGGTTAAACTGCTATCCTCTTTTGCCTCAAGACCTTGGCAATGGTATTTTTTCTGTCTGGGATGCTGATCCTCTATATCAATGTATTAAAGTTTGATTACTTTAGTCTGGTTGGAAATCTTACCCCAAACTGCATCCCAGACCTCTGATGAGAATTTTTTTTTTTGCCCTTCCTCTAACTTCAGTGCTGTATTATTTGAACTTCTGATTACAACACTTTTTTATTGAAGTACTTTTATTTGTGTTTGTATTTTTTACTAGTTTGTGAGATTTGGAGGGGGTGAAGATTATGCTCTTCTTTCTGAACTGTGTATTCCTATGCTCAGCATGCTACCCTACATAGTAGGTATCCAAAATACATAGATGAACTAGGAAAAGAGAACCAAACTGTTCACTCTGTCTACACTTGGTTTTCCTCATGGTTTTGCTCTGTCCAAGTCAGGCCTGAGTAGTCTCCATTTTTGTATATGATAAGACAAGAGACTCTAAAACAATATGTTTGGCAGACCGTGACTTCATGAGTTCTGAGAACAGATTCTAATAGAACTCTCCTTGGAAAGTTTCTGAACTAGGTTGATATGTTCCTAATTGGCAAAGGAATTGGAGGAATATGTGCAGGGGTCCACATGGAGAGAAAGCAGGACGAGCAGAGGCAGCCGAGGATGGAAAGGCTAATAGCTCAGAACAGGGTTTTATATGTCAGCAGAAAGAGCCACGTACCTGCTTAAATGCGCCCATTTCACTCTTGGCACAGATCTTGTTTCTGGATGCTTCAATAATGTCATTGGCAGCAGTTTTCCTGCTGGAGTACTTAAGGAAAAGCTGACTGCTATACTTCCTTCTGGTTGTCAGTAGGAAAGCGGTTTCTGTTATGCATGTCCTGTGTACACAAGAAAAGACAAACTCAACCCTCCTGGGCGTCCTGTTAGTTCTTCCTGACAACTGCTTGCCTCCACCATATCAGTTCGGACCTCCAACAAAGCCTTTTATTCTGAGATAAGCTATCAGGTTGTCCCCTCTGTCCATAATTATTTGAGTCTGTTCCTGATGGTTGACATATACAGTTCCACTTCTCTGCTCTCAATCCTGTGGGTTTCAACATGCCAGACTCTGAGGTAGTATGTCCTCTTCTACCTCCAGGAAGTCTTCCTTGATGGCATCTAGAAATGACCCAAACCTGCATCCTGCCTAGCTCTGATTCTTTGTGTTTGTCTGTCTTGCTTCCTATCACATGGGGACTTCCTCATATGGATACCAGTTTTCTTAGATGTTTCTCCCATCTCCCTCTGGCTTCCAATGGCTTTCTCTTGCTTGGAGAGTCAGCCCACCTTAACAAGTAAATAGCAAAGAGAAATTCTGAACCCGCTGATCTCATGCTCTCTCTGTCTCTCAGTCCTATCCTAAGTTCCTGCATTTCTCCCCTGGATAATAATGTGAAGAGTAGAGAGATCTTCTGGAGTACAAAGTTGGGGTTTCTCCCCTCTGTTAGTTATTTTTATCTTAGCTGAGACTCGAGATCTGAAAGGAAAAGTTTAAAAATGGGTCCCAGTGAGAATTATTTTCAATTGGTAGAAGAGCTTAATGTCTATTCTGGGGTACCCACTCATAGCCGGAAGCGAAGCCATAAATAAAATAATTCCAGGATCGGTGAAGTTTTATTCTCTTCTTTTTTGAGGAAAATTGACATTTTTGAGGACTCTATGACTAAAGTGCTTCACAAACACTGAAGTAAAAAACAGATCAATTGAATAAGCCTGGTTTAGCCTTTTCTGAACTATTGCTTAAATGGCAATTGAATTATTTGTCCTAATGGACTCGATGCTTCCTCTCACATGGTTCTAGTCAGGAGCTGTAAAGTGACCTTCTAAAAATATTAATCTGCCTAGCTACCTGTTTTTGGTACCCTTCTGTATTTTCTTTTTCTTTTTTTTTAATTAGGTATTTTCCTCGTTTACATTTTCAATGCTATCCCAAAGGTCCCCCATACCCACCCCCCCAATCCCCTACCCACCCACTCCCCCTTTTTGGCCCTGGCATTCCCCTGTACTGGGGCATATAAAGTTTGCAAGTCCAATGGGCCTCTCTTTGTAGTGATGGCCGACTAGGCCATCTTTTGATACATATGCAGCTAAAGACAAGAGCTCCCAGGTACTGGTTAGTTCATATTGTTGTTCCACCTATAGGGTTGCAGTTCCCTTTAGCTCCTTGGGTACTTTCTCTAGCTCCTCCATTAGGGGCCGTGTGACCCATCTAATAGCTGACTGTGATCATCCACTTCTGTGTTTGCTAGGCCCCGGTGTATTTTCTGTATAATAAAATTTCATGTCAAAAAACGAAGACTCTTTCACTCTTGGTGTCTGTCCAATGAGTTTGCATCCCTGGAGTGAGTGTTGAGAAGGAAGAGCCACCTAGGAACTGCCTCTGGAGTTTCCCAGCATGCCCCTGAGTAGTCTCTGACTACAGGAAAGAAAGGTTCTTTCTTATCTCCCTTTAATTATATTTCCACCTTGGACATTTATTGGAAGTTCTGAAGCAGAAGGAAATTTTCCTAAAATGAGGAAATGTTATAGTGTGCCTGGCTCTTTCCTTTGTCATATTTAGATATAAAAGACAGATTTCTAAGAAAGAATTTTTCTACTGTAGTAAGAGAAGGAATAGGATCCTCACAGAACTCTTGGAGAGATTATTGAGACAATTAAAGGGAACTGTGTGGTTCCTCCCCTCCTCTGAAGCTAGAGGGGTGAGGCGGTTGCCATTGTCTTTATTATTTTGGAGATAGTATGGTGCATGAGTAGATTCTCATATGTCTGACTTCAAGCTCAGGGCTCAATCATTTCAGAATGGGACATAGAAAAAGAAAAATAGAATAAGTTCAGCCCATCTCTTCAGATAGCTCCTCCCCGTAGTCATCATTCCTTTTATATTAGCTCATATTGTGAATAGTCTTTGTTCCTACTTCACATTAGTGGAGCAACTTAGTCAGGAAATAACCAAAGTCCCTCCAAACCTTAAATCTCTTTTTTCTCAAAACCCAAGGAGGTAGACAGATGGCTTAGTGCATAAAACCCTTGATGTGTAAGACTGGCAACCTGAATTTAGACCCTAGCACTTGCATAAAAATGGAAAGAGACTTCCATACATGCACTTCATGCACACACACATACACACTGATGATGATGATAAATATTATTTCATAGCTAAGAAGAATGGCTTCTCGAGTAATGTGTGTATGCCTTTAATACCAATACTCAGGCGATAGAGGCAGGCAGAGCTCTGTAAGCTTGAGGCTAGCCTAGTCTACCCTGTCTCAAAAAAAAAAAAAAAAAAAAAAAAAGGCATCAGTGCCAGTGAGATGGCTCAGACGATAAAGGTGCTTGCCACAAAGCCTGAGCTCAATCCTTGAGACTCAAATGGTAGAAAAATAGAGCTGACTCCCAAAGGTTGTTCTCTGACCTCCACATATGCACCCATATGCATACACACACATAAATGCACACAAAATAAGTTAAATATATTTTATGCTATAAGAAATACAGAGTCAGAAAGCATTGAGGATAGACATAGCTGGTGAGAGAGAGAGAGAGAGAGAGAGAGAGAGAGAGAGAGAGACTTTTTGCTGTTGTCCAAAGGTAAAGTAAATGCATATTATTTCACATTTTTCCTTCATTGCATAAATTACATTTTTGAACCTATACAGTGTTTTTGTTTGTTTCTTTTCAAGACAAGGTTTCTCTATGTAGCCCACTGGAACTATCTCTGTAGACCAGGCTGGCCTCTAGCTTGCAGAGACCCTCCTGCTTCTGCCTCTTGAGTGCTGAGGTTAAAGGCACATCCCACCATGCCCAGCTTGAATCTACTCATGTGAAACTATACATGAGGCTTATGTTTACCTTTTACATCACGATACCTCACATAGAACTGGGTACATGGTAGACACTCAACAAATAAGAAAATCAGTTGTGTCTTTGCTTAGAGAATGAGAAGGGCTCCTTACTTAGCTGTTAAGAGGACGCTGTGCTCTTCACATACAAAGATGGAGATGAACCACAAAGCCTGGCAGCCCTTGGTGAATTCCTTGTTGACCATCTAGCCTCTCCCTGTTTCTGGAAGGATCTCATCTTAATACCCGGGACACAGTCCAGGGAGTGATCCAGAGCTGTGGATGGAAGAAGTGGGTCATGGCTATCAAGACAGATACTTTTATTCCAGCTGCTGTGTCCCAGATACAGCAGAGTTCTCAGCCCACTAACTTACAGGACACAGTTGGGGGTTGGGAACGTGAGTCAGAGAGGAATGTGGAAGGGACTGGCAGTTGGGAATTTTACTCTAGGGACAAGGTCGTTAGTTCTTTATGCTTATTTTTGATGGCATCTGCAAGGCCTAGGAATAATATCATGAAGAAGGTAGGTGGTCACTTCTGAATCCCCAGGATGTTGGTAGGAAAAGAATTTGAAAAGATTTCAATGGGAAGAAAACAATTCACAGCTCAAGAAAGAATCATAGAGCGATACACTTGAAGGAGGTCTGACTAATCCCATTGCCAACACTTCTCCCTCCACCTGGATACATAAAAATCTGTCCCTACGGGAGACCTCTTGAAAGTGAGAATATTGTGCTCTCAAGTTCAGTCCAACCTGCTCTGCAACATGGAGGCAATGACTTGAGCGGTGGACATACATGGAAAATTCTCCAACCCTCTGGCTGGAATGAGGGGACACAACAACAGCTTCTCAGCTCCAGTTTCTTGAGATTCTGCCTCTGCGTACAGTGGGGGTGGGGCAGCTGGTGGCAGCTGTGAAGAGTCCTTCATTCCTGAAGCCTACCTGAGAGGGTACCTATGACTCTTGTAAATGTGATGACATCGGCAATGACAGACTCTCCAGTCGCCTGGTAGTCTGTAATTGAAGCCAGGAATTCAGCACACGCTCAGACACACCCAGACTTTACCGTGGTTCCCAGAAGTGAGTTTTTGAACAGCTAGGAGGCTGGGAGGACCCTCACTTAACCCATCCTCCCTCACAAGCTCAAGGCCGTTGAGCTGAATTCTGGATCCTCAAATCCAGAGAAATTTTCTCTCCTTTTAAATCTCTGTCTCTGTTTCTATCACTAGTGCTGTCTACACTATTCCTTCTGGTGACTTCTAGGGCTAATCTCCTCAGTAAACCATATCCAGGCTCTTTGGTGTCACAGCCAATCCTTTCTGGTTTAATTGAAATCTCTTCTTGTTATAACCAGGGTCTAAAATTAATCAAGCCAGAAAACTTCTGCACTACTTGGAAGCCCCAGGCAAACAGGTCAGAGCATTTCTTGCTGTTCTCAACCCCTCTCTATAATGAGATGCTTTGTTTCCATGAATCGGCCTTGATCCAGACTTCCAGACTCTATGACAGGACACTTCATCCCTCCCTCTGCCTCCAGGCAGGACTGAACTTAACTCATCCCAGACTGAAGGGTGTCTCCTTTAGACCTTGTTTCAAGGTGTTCTGAGTTCTCAGCTTCTTTTAGTTAAGAGTGCCCACATGATTAACACTGCTGCCTAACCTCATCTTAATTTCCTATAGAATTTCCAGTCTATTTCTCCTCTCCATAGAAAGGAAAATCCACATGATTCTTATGCATTCCAGCCAAATGTGTCTCCTTGCCTTTACAGCTCTTCTCAAATATTAGTCTGGCTCTACAGATTCTTGTTGCTTGAGGAGTGCCATCTTTCCCTGGGCACCTATGGCCTGAGCTCTGCCGTCCATATCATCGCTGTTATTAACACATCCCTTCCCCAACACATCTCCTTGCTTTGTACGGAGTCTTCAAATCCCAACCTTCTCCACCTCAGCTGCCTTTCCTCTTTATCCATTCTACCACTTACTACTTCAAAATCTTGCCCCATTGACCCTTTAGAGACTGGATTTCTTAACCCTCTGTTCCCTTTACACCCCCAGTCTTTCCAGATTCCTCCAGCAAACGTAGAAAGAAGTTTATTTAGTCTGCTCCTTCCTGCCTCACTGTCTCCAAATATGAAGTGTGAGCAAGAAAATCCCCAAGAGGGATGTACAGGGAAGCAGCCATACAGTACGGTGTGATGTGTAAGAACTGCAAGTCCCCAAGCTGAGGGTTCTAGGGTAGGCTAGTGACCTTGGGCCATCTATGACTTCTCTGGTCTTCCATTCTGATTATATGTGCAAATATTGAATGAGATTACCTATACGAACTCTCTCATAAAAAATAAATAAATAAAATTATGAATTTGTGTTTTCCTATTTTTCTTGGCCTCTTCCAACAGCACAGGCAGAACTTTACAAGCAGGGAAATCACAGACTTGGAGAAGAGTGAGTGAAAGACATGCCTGACATGGAAACATTCCATTTTAATATGTGGGTAGAGCCATCCTAATATGGAGGAATGAATAGGGAAGAGGAAAAAGGGATCCCACACCTCCCCATCCACTTGAAAAAATGCTATCATGGGTTCAAGGGTGGGAAGGTGAGTCCAGCAGAAGCCTGAGACCTGGTATCCTGTGCACAGCTGCCTTCAGGAGCAGCCTAGGGATATTCCTTGTTCTACCATAGAAAGACTGGCCCATGCTGGTACAAGCTACTGAAGAAAGTCCTTCAGTAAGTTTTTACTCATTTCCCCCCTAGAAATTTCCAGACATTATGTGAGAAGAATAGAAAAATTTCTATGAGGAACCAGAAAGTTTCCACTTTCTAAACAGAACTTACTTTTCTTCTACAATGTGTTGGTCGTTATACTTTATAACAATCGTCGTAAAATGAAAAGTCACAAGAGCAGTAATTTATAAGGTTGTTTGGTCATGCGTATGTGTGTGCTTGTGTGTGTATGTGTGTGTGTGTGTATGTATGTATGTATGTATGTATGTATGGGTGTGTTTGTGTATGTGTGCCTGTGTGTCTCTGTGTGTGTACCTGTGTGTGTGCTTTCTGTGTGTCTGTGTGTATGTTCGTGTATATCTGTGTGGATGTATAATTACCATCACTGTGAACTAGAAAAGAGTAAGGAACATTGACTGACTGGATCACTTACCTTGAACAGGGACAGAAGTGCTTTGTTCTAAGCAGCTGAATAACTTAGGGTATTTTTAAGGGTTGGGAGGGAGGAGTAAGTCCCTAAAGAGTCAGAAGAGAGATAAGAAAAGACTAATGTTAAACACTCCCTTCTTAATTTAATTTGACATTTACTTGTGTGTATGTCCATGTGTGACAGTACATGTGTAGCAATCAAAGGACAAGAGGCAGGATTCAGTTCTTTCCTTCTGCAGTGTGGGTTCTGGGGATTGAATTCTGACCATCAGGTTTACCTACAAGAGTCTTTATCACTTGGATGGTAGTGACACACTTTTATACCCAGCACTCTGAAGGCAGAGACAGGAGGATCTCTGTGAGTCTAAGACCAGCCTAGTCTACAGAATGAGTTCAGGACAGTCAGGGCTACACAAAAACCCTGTCTTGAAAAAAAATCTTTACCCTCTGAGCCACCTCCTGGATTGTGAAATATTTTTCACTTTCCATGTGGTGCTTAAATATCAGGTGAAAACTTATCTTCCCCAAATAGATTCTCAGAAAAGAGGAGGTTGATTTATATCTAAACACTTATAAATTGCTATATCATGGAGTTCTTTGATAATACATTAACCTGGAAGCCCAAAATCTCTCATTCTGTAACAACAAAAACTCATAATCATCATTGGATTTCATTACTTATAAGGCTGTATATAAACAGATTGTATTATAAAACATATTGGCAGAATATGGTTGGTTTTCATTTTTTTTACAGACTAGGTTATTCAAATCAACTTTCCTGCTGAAAACACCTAAAAATGCTAGATAAAATATTTAAAAGATCTTAAAAGCATCTAAGCTGACAAAATGCTATGCAAGCTAATGGAAAGTAAAAACTCTAAGTAGTAAGCAGGGCAAAATGACTACTTCTAACCAGAAGGTATTTGCTGATGGAAGCAAACTTGGACTTTAATTCTGAGGCCTGGACTCAGGAGCCACAGCTCAGGGTTGGCCAGAATTGAGTCCCTGATGGGAAATTTCATTCCTAATGAAACTAAAAACCAAAGGGTCTGCCCTTAGGCGGCTCCTCCCCAAATGACTGTAAGAAAGATCCCCAGATACTAAGCAGAGCAAGTCAGAGCTGCAGCCCAGATTTACATTAAATAAGAATCCAAAGAAAACCTCCAGCCTTGAATTAAGTTTTAAATTATTCTAAATTTGCACTTCCCATAGGTACCCAGAAAAGGCTGGCAAATCGTCCTTCATTGAAGATACCTTTATCTCGAGCCTCAAAATCTGCACAAGTGTTTCTTCAAAGGCATCCAGCAAGCACACATGTAGAGAGGTCATTGTGATGAGACTCTTGAAAATCAAAGATGGCAGAAACAGGTTCATGAAGGTTTCAAAGATTGGAATCACTAGAAAAAAAAAAAAAAAAAAGCTTGAAAAGACTGTCAGGGAAAATAAAAGATGACCCAGTGGACTAGAAACGGAATAAGTAGAAGGCATCCAACAACAGATTTGGCCCATTTGAAGACAGAATTAGTAAAATAGAAGATGGATCAGAAGAAATCCAGAATATAGCACAGAATGTCAAAGGTATGAAAATGTAGAAAGGGTGTTGAGAGATGTGGAAGCTAGAATAAGAAGATCCATTGAACAAAAGGATTAAAGGGGGGAGCAATAATTGAAGAAAATAACGATGGAGAATTTTCTAGAAGTAGTTAAAGTCACTGGGAATCTCAGTGAATCTCAAGCAAAACCAACAAGAAGAAGCCAGTACTGTGGCACATGCGTGTAATGTGAGGGGCTGAGGAACAAGGAGCACTTGGGACAAGGATCCTGCTTGGCTACATTATGAGAGACTCCTATCTCACAAGACAGAAACAGTGTGTGTTACTGAAAATGCAGAGTGTAAAAAGTATGAGAAGAAGAAAGCAAGGAGCTGGGAAACAGACTTATACTTCAGGTCATAAAAAATTTTTTAAAAAGCATCTTATATGGATTTTTTCTCTCCACCACAAAAAATTAGAATACATATAGTCTAGAAGCAGTGTGGAACTGTTATTGCCTTGAAAGAAGAAACAATGCAGACTTTACAAAATCATCATGACTTTTGCTCCGGAGGCAATTTTCAAACAGCAGCAGAAAGAAGTGTGCCGGCAAAACATGGCAGCCTTTCTAATTTGAGGAGAAAGAAAAGGGAAGCTGAGGCGGTTAGGGCTTGTAGACCATTGATAAGAGACAGCTGTGCAGAGAAAGACAATGCAGAAGAAAAGGTCATTGAGTTTGAAAACATAAGAAGAAAATATACAGAAAGAAAAATATTAAAACACACATAGAAAGAGCTCCCATACCAGCTGGTAACATCAAGAAGTTTATTATCTGTATAATGAAATAGAAAAAGATACTACTGCTGGGCAGTAGTGATGAACGCCTTTGATCTCAGCACTCAGGAGGCAGAGGCAGGCAGACCTCTGAGTTAGAGGCCAGCCTGGTCTAAAGAGTGAGTCCCAGGGTGAATGAGTTCTAGGACAGCCAGAGCTACATAGAGAGATTCTGTCTTGAAAAAAACAAAAACAAACAAACAAACAAAAACAAAAAAGAAAAAAGAAAAAGAAAAAGGAGGAGGAGGGAGAGATCTGACGAAACAATAGCTAATTCCCTTCCAATTTAATAAAAACTATAAAATTGAAATTCAAGAATATCACCAACCTAACCCAAATCTGGCTAAACATTATAATAACTGCACTGAGAGACAGAGGAAACACTAAGTTTAAGAATAGTCACTAGAGATGCTTTGTCTGAATCAAGCAGACAGAGAGAACAGAAGACAAGGGAACAAAAAGTGCAAGGGTTAAAGAAAAATATATTCCAACCTGGAATGCAACATCCAGTCAGAATGGTTTTTTTTAGAATGAGGATGCAATGAAGAATTTTTATCTAGACAAGCAGAATCTGAATAAAATTTGAGTGTTAAGGGAAGGTTTTTTGACTGAAGTATAAAGACTACTACTTGGAGATCCGGACCTGTGAGAGTTTGAGAAGTGGGGCTGGGAGATGACTTTGTCAACGCAGTGCTTGCCATGCAAACATGAAGGCCCAAGTTCAAATCCCCAGAACCCGGATAAAAAGTTTACACAATGCATATGTCTGTAACCCGAGGGCTGGGGAGGTAGAAGCAGGATGGTCTCAGCTTGCTGGCCAGTCTAACTGATGGATAAGCTTATGGGTTCAGTAAGGATGCTGCCTTGGAAGAGGTACAGAATCATCAAGGGCAGCAGTGACCCCTCGTCTCCACAAACACTCACACACATGTACACACACATACGAACACACACACACAGTGTACATACCTACCTTCATATAAAAGTGAGTTTCAGAAATGATACTTATGTAATAAATATTACAAGTCCTTTTCTAGTTTTAAAGGTTTATTTAGAATATAACTGACAGTTTAAAACAGAATGAATAACCATGTATTAAAGAATTTATAACACAATAAGAATAAGATGAATGACAGTACCACCAAAAAAAAAAAAGCAGTAAAATATTGCAAAGTACTTCCATTATATGTGTCAGGGTATGTTGTTAATATAGACTTAGATAGTTAAAGATGTTGTTAATTTTTAACAGTACTTGTTAGGAGCAACAGAGCAGCAACCAAATAAATGATGTACAGCTATGGATGCAGTAATCAAAATCAAAATGAGACCTTAAAACTTAATCCAGAGAAGAAAGGAAAAGCAAAGAATACAAATAAACTTAGTCTCAACTCTATTGATGATTACACTAAGTATAAATGGTCTAAACATTCCAAATAAAAGCTGGAAATGGACGGGATTGAAATGTGTATAGAGACACACATAGGTAAAAGTAAAAGGTTGGAGAAATGTAACATGTAAACACAGTCATAAAAAGAAGTCAGAGGTTGTATGATTCTTAACATAGATGCCAGCACATGGACTCATAACAGAGATTAAAAAAAGATTTATTTTTTATTTTTATTTACTTTGTGTGCAGTGTGTGTGTGTGCGTGTATGTGCATGTGCAAGTGTGTGTATACATGTGTGTGTATGTGTACATGTCACAACACATGTGTGGAGGTTAGAGGACAACTGACAAGAGCTGGTTTTCTCCTTCCATCATATAAGATTGAACTAGGTTATTAGGGTTTGTGGCAAGTACCTTTCTCTGCTGTGCCATCTTGCCAGCCAAGATGACCTTCCATGGTCATAAAAAGGCCCACGTCATCAAGAAGGCATAATAATAATGGACAAGTAGCTGACAAATTACATCAAGATATATGACATAAAAATCATAACTATAATAAAAAAGAGGCAAATCCGTAATCATATTCACAATAGATCTTTAACTCTATCTATAGAGAACAAGCAGTCAGAATGTCAGTAAGGATAAACAAGGTTGAACAGCGTCACTAACCCACAAGACCAAATGGTCCTTTACAGAACATCACCTGCAGTAACTGTAGAATGCATGCAGTCTTCAAGCACAGGCAGAGTAGTCACTAATGTAGGGCATAAAACAAACCTTGCTAAACCTAAAAGGACTGAAATCACAAAGGACGCTCTCTGACCATAGCAAAGTCGGACTACAAATCCGACAAAGAGGATATCTGAAAACTCTCGAAGCTTTAGAAGATTAAATGTAACATCCCTAAATGTTTATGAACGAGATACCAGAAGATAAAACAGAAAATACTGTGACTGCTAGAAAATGAAACATACATATTAAAGTTTGTGATGTGTGGTTAAAAGGATCCCTACAGGGAACCTTACGCCTGTGAATTAGAAAATATTAGAAGAGAAAGTCCCGAATCAGTGGCCTGAGATTTCATTTTAAGGATCTATAAAAAGATAAGGGAAATAAATCTAAAAGTAAGGATAAGATCATAACAGTGAATATTAGAATGGAAACCAGTGAGAGAAGAAACAGAAGTTACTGAAAGGTAGTGCTAGAAGTATATCAGTAACATTGGAAACATCTGCAGCTAAGAAGTAGATCAGTAACATTGGTAACATCTGTAGCTAGGTTGATATTGAAAAGTATGGGAAGGCTGGGGATGTATCTCAGTGGTAGAGCATGTGACTAGTGTGCATGAAGCTTGGTTTTTATCCGCAGTGCTGCACAAAACCTGCATGGTGATACACACGGGCACTTCCCAAGACCGGGAAGTAGAGGCATAAAACCAGGAGTTCAAGGTCATCCTTGGTTACTTCCCGAGTTCAAGGCCATCCTGGAATATATGAGGCCCTGACTCAAGAAAACAAACAGGAAAAAAGACACAGAAAAGAAAAGAAAACCAGCAGAAGACACAGATTCCAACCATCTTAGGGTTTTTATTCCTGCACAAAACATCATGACCAAGAAGCAAGATGGGGAGGAAAGGATTGATTCAGCTTACACTTCCACATTGCTGTTCATCACCAAAGGAAGTCAGGACAGGATCTCACACAGGGTAGGAACTTGGAGGCAGGAGTGGATACAGAAGCCATGGAAGAGTGCTGCTTACTGGCTTGCTTCCCCTGACTTGCTCAGCTTGCTTTCTTATAGAACCCAGGACTACCAGCCCAGAGTTGGCACCAATCACAATGGGTCCTTCCCACTTGATCACTAATTGAGAAAATGCCTTACAGCTGGATCTCATGAAGGCATTTCCTCAAGGGAGGCTCCTTTCTCTGTGATAACTCCATCTTGTGCCAAGTTGACACACAAAACCAGCCAGTATACTAACTCTCAGGAGTGAATTGGGAGACCTACAGGTTCAGTATATTTAAAAGGCTAACGAGAGAAATATCGTGAACATTTTTTTTAATCAATAAATTTGACAACCTAGATGAAAGACTGAAGTTGTTCAAACTGGCCTATTAGTAGAAAACGTGAAAAGGGTGAAACATCTCTTACAAACTTAGGGGAAAAAAAAGCAAACTAGTTTAAAAAATGGATAGAAGATGTGAACAGGTGTCATATGCAAAGGTGTGTGGATAGACAGTAAATGAAATCATTTGATATCTTTAGTAGTGGCAGGAAGGGGTAAGGTAGTGAGAAAGGAAGGAGCTAAGGAGGGAGGGGTGGAAGGAGGGAAAAGGGAGAGAGAGGGAGGAAGAGAGGGGGGGTGGGGGGAAGGGGAGCAAGAAAGGGAAGGAAAGGAGAAAGGGAGGGAGGGAAGAAGGAAGGAAGGAAGGAAGGTAGGAGGGAGGGAGGGAAGGAAGGAACGGTGAACAAATAACACAATGAACCACTGGACCGGCTCAAAATAAAACTGACAGTAACACCTGTTTATGAAGATACAGAGCAGCTGGAACATTCAAACCCTCTGACTGGGATGGAAAACAGTGTACCCACTTTGAAAACAGTTTGAGTTAAACATACAAGGTTACATAAACTCCAGCATTTGCAGTCCTAGATAATCATGGGCATGTATGTCCCCAGAAAGAATCATTCACATGCATTCATGTTAAATTAATTTATAATTGTTTAAAAAAAACTGGAGACCATATATCTGCCAGTGAGTGGAGACACAGATTTTATTACATAAATAGAATGAGCTACTTTCCAGCAATATAAAAGAAAAAAACTACCAATGCACACAATATAGATCACCAGAGACCATGTTAGCATGTTTCATTATATTCTTCATGTGATTCTGCTGAAGTTAATATCTCTCTCTCTCTCTCTCTCTCTCACTCTGGCATGCAGTTGCTTCACATGGCCCCTTTGAAGACATTCTTTCATGTGAAGCATGAAGCTTTTGACAAAGCTGTGGTCAGGTATGTAAGGCATTCGTGTTCTCCCTTATTCTTTGTTCTTGCTCCCCAGGGCTTGTGTGTTTCAGTAAAGTATTGCTACATCAACTTTCACTTCAGGCTCTGACTTTTAGGGAAAGTGGGCCAAGATAGGAGAGTAGAACTGAAATGATTTTAATATAAAGGAATGAGAGGTTTTGTACGGGCTTGTTTATGTCTGGCAAAGGTTGGGGATTGGGGTTCAAATTAACTGATAGTGTATAGACCTGGATATCTTAGGGGGTAGAGGTGTGATAAAGATACTTTCATAGAAGAAAGGAATAACTTAAGAGTCACTTTATAGGGACTTTAGTGATGGCTCAGTCAGTCACCTGCACCAGCATGAGGACCTGAGTTCAAACACCCAGCACCCACATCAAAAGCAAGATTCTATGGCATGTGCCTTCAATCCCAAGTTTTGGAGAGGCAGGGAGAGCAGGATCTGGGGGCTTCCAGGCCAGATAGTCTAGCTGAATCAGCAGGCTCTAGGTTTGTTGAGAGACTCTGTCTCCAAAGGTGAAATGGAGGGCTGGAGAGATGGCTTAGGGGTTAAGAGTACTTGCTGCTCTTGCAAGGACCCCAGTATGGTTCTCAGCACCCACATGGCAGCTCACAAACATCTGTAGCTCTAGTTCCAGGGGCACAGCACTCAAGTGGTGAACATATAAATGTATAGGCAACACGCAAAAAAAAAAATTTTTTTAATGGAGAACATTAAAGGAAGAAAATTTCCCCCATATTGACCTCTGGCCTCCACACACACACACACACACACACACACACACACATATGCACTAGCATACACAAGAGTGCTCACACGAACACATAAATACACATACAACATTCACACAAAAAGAATGAAAGGAGAAAATAAAGAAGAGAGAGAAATTGAAAAGGGAGGACCCCAGAGCTCATTGGGGTGTGCAAGGGACTGGCCTATATCTCAGGTCAAGGGTTCAGGAGTCTCTGGTCTCTTGGGTCAGTCAGCATCCTTGTCTGACACCCTCTGATCACTGTTTATGTCTGTGCTCGAAATAGCATCAAAACACTCAGTTTGGCTCTTAAGTCATCCATGTCATAAGGTTTAATGTTTGAAAAAGAATGCAGTCAGAATGAAATGGCAACCCTAAAAAAATCATTCCTAAGGGTTTTATTTTAATATATTGTCTAAAAAACAGAAAAAATGAGAGAGATAGAGAGAGGGAGAAAGAGAGGGCTGAAATAATATGCTAAACTGGCTGTGTTGGACAGAAGAATGGCTCTCCCCACCCCCTGCAAACAAAGACAAAAAACAGGAATGCAGTGTGAGTAAGTTTCTCTGTAGGATCCCCACTGTGAATAGAACACCCATGAAGTTCTCTACAGGTGGGCACTAAAGAAACACTAGACATCAAACTTACACTGTGAGGACATGACCAAGAGAGGTATGGGTGACTAAACCAAAATACTGCAGTGGTCAAGCAAGGCCATAGAGGCAGAGGTACCAACAGCTGTCCACCATTGTCTTAGGTAAGGTTTCCATTGCTGTGATGAAACACCATGACTAAAAACAAGTTGGTGAGGGAAGGGTTTATTTGGCTTATATTTCTACATCATAGTCAGGACAGGAACTCAAGCAGGGCAGGAACCTGGAGGCAGGAGCCGATGCAGAGACCATGGAAGGGTGCTGCTTACTGGCTTGCTCATCATGGCTCGCTCAGAGTGCTTTCTTATAGGACCCAGGACTGCCAGCCCAGAGATGGCAGCACCACAACGTGCTGGGCCCTCCCACATTAATCACTAACTAAGAAAATGCTCTACAGGTCTGCCTATGACCATTCTTATGGAGGCATTTTATTAATCGAGGTTGAGGGTCCCTCCTTTCAGATGACTTTAGCAATGCCAGTTTCATCTGAGGGCATCCAGGTCCCTGGCCACTCTCCTTGACTTCTTCCCTCCTTCCCTCTCCACTGGAACCAATCCAGATGACCCAATCAATACTCTCAGTTTTAACTATTTCTCTAGCACTTGTCTAGAAGCTTGTACTGACTGACAATAGTCCGAGATAACCATTTTCCAGCCTAAAGCTCTATTATGGGGAAACCCTTCAAACTCTTGTTCCTCTTCTAGGTCAGTGGAATACAGTGCAGTAGCCCAACACATAAAGCCAAGCATGTGTCTGTAACTTCTCCTCACAAGAAATTGACCATTGTTGAAGATTGCTGGCAACTTCACACCAACGGCACAAAGAAAGTGTGACTGAAAAGACTCTTAAGTATCCTACCTGATGTCAATAGTCATTCTGTTGCTGTGAAAAGATAACATGACCACGGCAAGGAAAGCATTTAATTGGGGCTTACTTACTGTTTCAAAGGTTTAGTCCATTATCAGCATGCTGGGAAGCATGGTGGCATGCAGGAAGACTTGGTAGCTTGCAGGAAGACATGGTGCTGGAGAAGGAGGTGAGACTTCTACACCTGGATTGGCAGACAGCAGGAAGAGAGAGACACTGGGTCTGGCTTGAGCATTTGAAACCCGAAAGCCCACATCCAGTGACACATTTCCTCCAACAAGGCCTACTCCAACGAGGCCACACCTCCTAATCCTTGTCAAGTAGAACCACTCCCCAATGACCAAGAATTCAAGTAGATGAGCCTGTGAGAGCCATGCCTATGCAAACCACCACATATGGTGGTCTTGAGAGAGTCAACTGCTTGTCTTGGGCTGCATAAAATGGGTAGATACATTTGTTTAGTCAAGTAAAATAGGACAAACACATAAACTATCTGGATAATTGCCTCCTTGTGAATTATGGTGACCCGGCCTCACACTTCAGAAGCCACCGGAAACAGGAGCGTCATAATCTATGAAAAACAGAATGCAGTATCGGAGAAAGTGCCTGCAGAGGAAGAAATAAAAACAGACTGTTTGGGCAGGAGAGATGGGTGCATGCTTAAGAGTGCCTGATGCTTTTGCAGAGGACCCAGGCTTAATTCCCAGCACCCACACGGTATCTCACGACCACTTGTAAGGTCAGCTCCAGGAGATTCAGTGCCTTCTTCTGACTTTCACAGGTACCAGGCATCTCTGTGATGCACACACATACAAGCAGACAAAGCACTCATACACACAGCAATAAATATAAATATCTTAAAAGAACAAAGGATAGCTGACTGGTTGAAACAGCTCGTGAGCAGAATGCTCACGGTGGCAGGCAAAAGCCAGCCCAGTCTGGAAGCCAGTCAAGGAAGCAAATTCTGACTGGCCTTTGTCCTCATATACCTGTAATGTCTTCTTAACCAGTAGCCATCCTCCACCCTGCTACACAGGAGGACATGCCAGGCCTCAGTTCCTCTTATCTGGTATCAGCTTCCCAGGTTTGGTTTTGTTTTGTTTCTGTGTGCAGCACTGGGCTCAGGTTGGACTGCCTTTGTCTGCACTCCCCATCAAGCCGGTGGTGCACGGATTTTAGTCACTTTCTCACAAGTACTCCACGTTCTCTTTCATCGATTTAATGTGGTTCTTTTTTTTCCAGTCTCTTCAAAGGTCATTTCCCATCATTTCTTATTTCTATTCTACATCTCTGTTTACTTCATATTGTCTCGTAAAGATCTCCATGTGACCTCTTGGTGCTTTTACACACACGTTGCCCCCTTCCTGCTTTTTACTAAGAGTACGGAAGTGTGTGCTGCCAGGACAGGTGTGCTGATGAGATGTTGCTTTATGTCTTGACTGACGTTCCGGCTAACAGCCACAGTGTACAGCCCTACTTGCTTCTCCTCTGCACAGAGCTCTGTAGGTTTTATCCTGCCCTGTGTAGAAACCACCCTGCCCTCCCATTCTTGGCAAATGAGCAAGAGCTCTTGCTTCAAACTCTAGTTCAAGCGGTCAGGCATCAAGCTCCACTCCCAGGTACTTATTCACTTACCTCCTCTGTTCCCATAACGTCCTTCACAAACCTTTGCTTAGGGCCTTGCCCATTTCATAAACTGTGCATCTCACCAAAATGCATACCTCAGAATCACAGCTTGTCCACCTTTATGGTCACTCATGATACATACTGGAAGGCCATAAAATGTTGGAGATTAAGTATTCGGTGGATATGTTCTTGTGTGGAATATTCCGTAGGCCCATCCCTCCAAGGATCCTGCCTGCACCGATCTTTTCAGCTTTGTCTCTCATATATCTTTTCTGCCTTAGGGATGTGGATCCAGGGGTCCTGGTCTATCTTTACCAACATCGTTTCATGTCCTCCTTAATGGACAGACCCAGAATGGGCACAGAAATGGTTAAAATAAGCCATTTATTTATTTATCCTGACTGGTTTTTTGTTTTTTTGTTTTGTTTTGTTTTGTTTTTTTGAGACAGAGAGAGGCTCTCTCTATGTAACTCTGACTGTCTTGGAACTCACTCTGTAGACCAGGCTTGCCTCAAACTCACAGAAATCCACCTGTCTCTGCCTCCCAAGTGCTGGGACTAAAGGCATGCACCACCACAGCCAGCCTATCCTGATATTTATCGCACTATTTATGTCACATCTACTATACGACATACACGATTTGTTTTCAGCACTGAAGATGCACTAGCTTGCAGGGCAGTTGAGGTCTCTGTCCTCAAGAGCTTACATTTTGTTGGCCGGTGGTGTCCCACACCTTTAATCCCAGCTTTTTACAGGGAGGGGCAAGCAGATCTCTGAGTTTGAAGCCAGTCTGGTCTACAGAGTGAATTCCAGGGCAGTCAGGGTTATGCAGAGAAACCTTGTCTCAAAACAAAACAAAACAAAACAAACAAAATAAAACAAACAAACAAAAAAAACAAAACCAAAAAGAGCTTGAATCTTAATGGTTTCACTTAAAGATTCCCCTGGGAGACAAATCAAGAATAAAGGAAAGTGAGCTTTTGCCTGCATTGTGTAAAGAATTAAATTCAATTTTCCTACTTTGGCTTGGTGATGGAGTCCTATGAGCATGTAACTTTCCTGTCACCATGTTTTCCAGAAAGGAAGATTGGGGATGTGGCTCAGGGAAAGAGAATTAGCCTCACTTGCCTCCAGCTGGGAAAAACAGCAACATTACCACCTCCTAATACTTTCCAGCAGCAAACACTAACACATATGATACACCTACTTGTCCCTAATACCTGGCTATGCTGTAGATAGACACACTATATCCATGGATGCAACAGTTATATGAGATACGTGCCATCTTCCCTTCCACTAGCAAATATTGACTCGTGTGTGTGTGTGTGTGTGTGTGTGTGTGTGTGTGTGTGATGCCTTTGAGGCAGGGTCTCTCACAGAACATGGAGAGCAACAGTTTAGGGCTGGACTGATAACTTCAGAGGCCCTCCTGCCTGGTTTCTACGGCTATATCTACTTTATGTGGATGCTGAAAACATGAATGCTCAAAAGCTGATATTTGAACATCATGGGCTGTTACCCACTGTGCTGACTCTCCAGTCTCAGGTGCATATTTAAATGATTGTGCTGTGGAACACATCCGCAGATTATGGCATCCCCTTTCCTTCCTTAGCAAGCATGGAAATGGGGTCCACTTTAGCAGGATCAGACTGTCCTTTGAAAACTATCTGGTACTTACACTGAACCAATTTCCAAAACAAGTTGGGCAAGCCTTAGGTGAAAGTATCTTCTGTTAATTGCCAGCACTCTCTCCTATTTCCCGAGACAAAGTAGGCCCCAAAGGCTAATTTGAGGCTAGAAACCATTTAAAGTGATTCAATCCCCAGCATGTGATGGGGGCATGAGAATGGATAGTATATAGTACTTAACACCATTTCATGAGTGAGGCATCCACAGTTCAAAGGCATTAAGCAATAGTGGCATTTTGGGACGTGAGCTCAAGCCTGATTCCCAACGTTGTCTTTCTCTCCCATCCCAGGAATAATCTGCTATCAAAGAAATTGGAGTAGTAGGGTCCTCCCATCTAAATATTGTATGGATATTGTGTGAAGCAGGGGCTAGGGTCATGGATCTAGCATATATTTGTGAGATACATGTGCTGGCATGTAAGAAAAGGAGTCTGTAGTAAGACTCCTTCATATATGGATGTATACCTTGGAAGCTGGTGAAATGGTTTCACAGAGACATGCATGCATGCGCATATGTGTTTCAGTTTGTAGAGTCTAAGTGTTTTCTCCTTTGTGCAAACTCTTTGGTTTTCATATCAAATCCTCTGTAGAGTGCCATCTGTATCATTTATATTTAAAGAAACTGAGGGGAAGGAAGAAAAACGAGTCTGATCAGTATTTTCTGAGGAAATCACACACATATGCACATACATACAGACATACACAGAGACACACACCCACAGACACACAGATACACACACAGACACACACAAAAACACACACACAGACATGTACACAGACACACAGATACACAGAGAGAGACACACACACAGACACAGGCACACACAGACAACCCCACAGACATGTACACAGACACACACAGACACATACATATACAGACACACACGCAAAGGGTCAGTGATAGGGTTCTCCATTTTCCATCTGCTTTCATCTCAGCTAGACATTATTTCACCCATACTACAGATGAGGATGTTTTAAAATGGCTGTTACCTCCACTCTTTCCTAACAAGCTCAATTAACTGGCATCACTGAAGCCATCTGTATCTACAAAGTCTACCAAGAAAGGAAATAGATTCCTTTGGGAGATTTCACCTCTGTCTAATTTGGCTACTGTTTCTGTAGCTTCATCTTGTTCTTTGTGCTTTTCACATCCCCAGGAAGAACAAGGCACAGTTGTCCTCTGAGTAATAGCCCTCCAGAGATCCAAAGCTCACTGTGCTGACGGTGACAGTCAGCTCCTGTTCCCAGTTCATCTCATCAGAGTGGCCCTCAAAGTGAAGTGTTCCTCAGGAGAGGCGCAAAGCCATAATAAAAGGGAGATGTTTTTCTCTTCTCTTAGCCCTGAAGACATATTTCACATTGGTCAAATAACCTTGCTAGAAGCTTGTGACCTGCCCACTAATGGTGAGCATGGATTTATACAGGCAGGGAAGGCAGGAGTGGGGCCTAACTTGCTACATTTTTACAGCATGGCTCCTTATCCTGCCCTTCTTCTGAGACTTAGGGTCCTTTCTCTACGTCTCTCCACAGATTGCATTTGTGCATATGTACACACACACACACACACACACACACACACACACACACACACACAGTGTCTTAGATGTGTTCTTCGTTTTAATTCTTTCTCTCTAAATTAGTTTGCTTCTTGCTTTCTTTATATCTTTCTAGCAATTACCTCTGCCACTTTGTAAAGTGTTTCCTGGTTCTCTTTGTCTTCACCTCATCTCTGCTTCCAGAGTGCTGTTTCCTCTCCCACAAGGGACTAGATAGTGAGAAGGGGCTCTCTCTCTCTCTCTCTCTTTCTCTCTCTCTCTCTCTCTCTCCCTCTCTCTCCTTTCCTCAGACAAGTGTTTGTCCATCTCAGCAGTGACACTTTATCTGACAAGCCTTTCATTTGAGGGTTGTTTCCTGAGCTTCTGTTAAAGCATGCTGTGATTGTGGGTATGAATTTGGCATCAGTGTCTTATGATCCATCTGAGGGTGACAGGGGACATGCAAGGGGGAAAATGTGTGATTCTGGAGATGAACACAATTTCTTGGGCTAATTAACTGAGACAGTTCCCATGTTTATTATGTTTAAACTATTGGGTGATTAATTTAGGGAGTTTTATAGACAGTTTAATACTCCCCCAGCATAAGGAAGAAGCCAGTTTATATAAAAAAGAGGAAGGAGGAACTCTGGGATTGTGAATGTTACAAGTGAAAGGGAAGAAGAAATTGTTCCCAAATTACATAGTTCAGAATTACACAGTAGATTAAATAACTGACTCTAAAAATTGGCATGTATGTTCTCATTAGGAAACTCAAAATCTTACCTGACCATGGCCACCCAGTCTGTCATTCTCAGGTTGTATTGTAAACCTTTTCCAATGAATACTTGAATAATAATTGCAAAGGTTAGTCATAGGATAAAACAAAATTTTAAAATTCGTGTGCTATAAGCTGGAGCTGGAGCTCAGTGGTAGAGTGCATGCTTACCATACACAAGGCCTTAGGTTCAACCCCAGCATCACCAAAAATATTAGCCTGATCATCTCCATTCTGTCACTGCCCATGTTCATGTCATTAGCACACCTGATCAATAGATGCCTAAACCTCATCAGAAATTGACCAAACCAAGATAATTTTCTAAATGGGAGTGAGGCATTCTGGACCTTCCAGAGACCTTTGCTTACTGCCTGAAATGTCTTTTCTGTCTGTGCAACTGGCTCCTGGTCACTTGATGCCACTTGATGCATATTTGTGGTGCTGTGCATATGTGTAATGCTGTGCATACGTGCAATGCTGTGCATGTGTGGTGCTGTGCATGTGTATAGTGTGGAAAGTGCCTTTGGGTGTCAAATCAGGCAGCATCTGGTGCCTTTGATTGAATAGGATGGTGCTTCCCAGAGTCTCTGAGTTCAGTTGTTCAGTGTAGGCATTCTGGTAGCCTATTCTCAAGTTACGTGTTCCTGCAACCTGACCTCCAAATGCCTTCATCTCCATTTGTCTTTCTGCAATCTTTCATTTATTCAACAAACACCTATCAGGTTCCTTGTGATTCCAAGAATTACACTGTAACTATGTTTTAATAATGACATGATATTGCTACCTCTTTCTCATTATAAAGCATTTTAAAGCCTAATGGATAGCTTGGTGTGTTGGCTCATGCCTTTAGGGATGCAGAGGCAGGCAGATCTCTGACTTCAGGGCCAGTTTTGTCTACAAAGACAGTTCCAGGATAGCCGGGCAACACAGAAAAGTCTTGCCTCAAAAACAAAAAACAAAAACAAACAAACAAACAAAAAACCCACCACTACCACCACAACCACAACAACAACAATAATAAAGTAGCCTAAGAGACAAAGTCATATTAGGAGGACAGCTCTAAGTTGATTTTCATAGTATCCCTTGGGGGCTTTTATTGTTCTGAGAGGGAGGGCAGTAGTTTGGGGCCCAACATCAATGGTCAAAGACTCCTTCCTCACACTGGCTCTTGTCCAGGGTAGTAGGGAAGTGGGTAAAGGTGGAGGTTGCCTGCAGTCACAGTACCTTCCCTCACTTTTATTTTCTTGTCTCAGGTCCCCCTAACCAAGAATCTGTCACTGTAATTAAGCAGTCTGTAATCAACGAAGTCCCATTAAGAAATAATGAGGCCCGTCATGCAGCAGGCATCATTGATGGGGGATTAGTGAAACTCATGTGGTTTCCTCAGCTCCCCAACTCCGAGGAAGTGGAGGTGGATAAGTTGTTGATTCAGCACTGTGAGCATTAGCCCCATATTTCCTGCACTTTTAAATTCAGCTCCTGATTGAAGTTGGGTGTACTGGGTAAGACATGACTCCCCAATTCTGATAACTGCTGTGGGTAGGTACCTGGATGGTAAAGTTGCACGTATCACAGTCATTCTGTGTTTCCAGAGCCTGCACACCATAAGTATACACGTTCCCTACCGAAAGAGAATGAGTTGGGCACACGTGTTGAAAATAATAGAACCTGAGTAGCTTGTCCTACTCCAGGTTTTCTCAAGTAATCGTAGCTCCATCTGCATCGGAGCAAATCCGTAGGAGGGCATTTGGCACTAGAGACAAGGAATGTTCTCCATAGTCCTGCATTCCAAGGAGCATGCTGAGTGTTCCCCCGGCTCATCTCACATCAGCAGATGTGGGATGGATACAGAGAAAAACTGACGTTGTAGAAAGTCTGAAAGCAGGGCAGGAATGTGCTTGCCCAGCATACATAAAGCCCAGGGTTCCTTCCACAGCAACAAATAAGCCTGTCATGGCAGTACAGGTCTGTAATTCCAGTACTCAGGACATAGAGGCAAAAGGACCAAAAGTTATCAGTCATCTGACTATATAGTGAGCTTGACTATAAAGGCCAGTCTGGGAAACATGACTGCCTCAAAAAAAGAAAGAGAGAAGTCTTCTTCCCTCCCTCTCTCCCTGTTCCCCCGCCTCAATCTTTGAGAGTCTTTCTCAAAAGAAGCAGAGTCCTTCTGAAGGAGGCAATGGTGGTAGGAATTGGTTCTCCTTAGAAGCTAGGAGAATTTAAGTTCATTCTCCTGCTTATCTGGGCGAGTTACTGAAAGTATTAAGTAACTTTTCTGAAATTATAGTAAGAAAAATCTACTGTGAGAGTTGGTAGAGATTAAAAGAAGGCACAGAACTATCCGTATACCCATAGCGAGCAATCAAAATGATTAAGAGAACAGACAGAACGAGGGGCTCGTGAGATGGCTTAGTCTGTAAATTGCTTGCTGCAAAAGCATAAGGGCCTGAGTTTTCTTCAGTGCCAACCGTCTTGTATGCTTGGGAAGGTGGAGACAGGCAGATCCCTAGTGCTCAGTGGCCAGCCAGCTGAGCCCTAGGTCTCAGTAAGACAAAGTCTTACAAAACAAGATGGAAGGTACCTGAGGAATGATACCTGGTTTGATGTCTGACCTCCATATACACATTAACATGTACATGCCTATACAGACACATATACATGCATGCATGAACACAGACATATACACATGCATGCACTATATACATACATGAACAGAGCTGGGAGTTGAGGAGTTGGCTCAGTTGAAAAATTGTTTGACATTATATATATATATATATATATATACACACACATACATGATAGAGTATACCTGTAATACCAACACCAGAGAAGGAAGGCAAAACCAAGCAGATTCCAAAGGCTTGCTGGTAAGCCAGCCTAGCCTAATTGTAAGTTGTAGGCCAAATGATAGATAGACTCTGTGTCAAAAAACAAGATGGATGACTCCTGAGGAACACCTGAAGTTGTCTTTTGGCTTCCACATGCATGCACATATATGTACATTGCACATGCACACAGATGTGCACATACAGACTGAGTTGGGCTGGGGACAGAACTCAGTTGCATGTGTGAAGACATGGATCTGACCCTCAACGCTACAAAACAACAGAAAGGAAAGAGCTACCTCTGGCTTCTATCCCATCTTTCCTGATAGATAGGTCCTGCATAATCTTGTTCAGATATAGTGAGCCTTGTGCTTATCTCCATGATTCTGTTTTGCTTCCTTATAAGCTCCTCTGACCATGACCTACTCTTCTGAAACGTTAATCTTTGCTGTTGTGGAAATCCACATACATTTCTAGGACAGGATCCCTGCTCAGTATCAAATACTTATTAATGGGCCATCTGCATGTCAAGTTCAAGAGATAAATTATTTAGATTTCCATGTCAGGAAAACTTGCTCTATAGCATTTGGTTTAAGTCAGGCATGATAATCCCATGCTTATAATCCCAGTGCCTAAAGAGTCAAGGGTATCTCAAGTTTGAAGCCAGCTTCAGCTACCTAGTAAGATCCTGTCTCAAAACAAAACAAAATATTTGACTGACTCCTTTCCAGTTGAGTTTACAAAGCTTGCTATGTAGGTTTGGCAATATCCATGCACACTGCAGGTATTCAAGATGAGAGTCTTCCAGGTAGAATAGGGCTAGTAGAAGATCAGGCTTCTTAGACTTGTCTTGACGGTCCCTTGGGCTGTGTAGAGTCTTCTCTTTCAAGGTTGAAGGCAGATGAACTCCAGCTTCAGACTGAGCCTGTTGCCAGAATTGTCTTCACTAGCAAATGAGTTCCTTTGCCCTTGGTTTTGTTGTTGTTGTTGTTGTTGATAAGGAGGATATAACCCTGGCAAGAGGTGACAATTTGTTCCACTAATACCTACTGGCTTTTGCTATTATATTTGTGTATTCCCCCAGGGGGATTACTGGCAGCTTCTGGTTTTACTTGATTCACTATGCTTAGTTATCCCACATCCTTGAACACAGCCATCTGTGTCCTCATGCTATCATTTGATAAATCCAGAACGAAACAAATTCCCTGAAGATCCATTCTTCTTGCTGGGTCAGACCCATCAGAGACTGCCTTCTCATGACAAATCTGAAATCCCTGTTGTTTCCACCAGACAACTTGCAACCAGATATATGAATAATTGAGACAACAGTGAGCACTTCCTACTTTGATAACAAGCCACAAGAGTCTTCTCTTTAAAGGATGCAGAAATTAATTCCTGGGATGTTATGAGACTCGGATGTCTCCCTCAGCCCTCATCTTTCTTAGTTCATGATGTTCTAGCGTTTGCATGTTTGAGGCATGGACTAAAGACTATGCAACAATTGTCTGTCTTTACCTGGAAAATATGTTCAATGATCCCATGACATGTTTCACAAGAGGAAAGGTTGATTTGAGCTATAGAACAAAGAAAGTCATTGTTAGGGCATGAAGTTGAGGTATATAAAACCAAAAAGTGTTTTACAGAACACTGACAGAATCAAAGTTAGCAAGACTCAAGGGAAAGTTTACCTATTTAAAAGCAGAATATATGCCCAGTGGTGGTGGCGCACACCTTTAATCCCAGCACTTGGGAAGCAGAAGCAGGTGGATCTCTGAGTTTGAGGCCAGCCTGTTCTACAGAGTGAGTTCCAGGACAACCAGGTACACAGAGAAATCCTGTCTTGAAAAAGAAAGAAAGAAAGAAAGAGAGAGAGAGAGAGAGAGAGAGAGAGAGAGAGAAAGGAAAAGAAAAAAGAAAACAAAAATCAGAGTATACTTAAAAGACCTCAGAGGACAGGATTGTTTGGTTTTGTTGTTGTTGTTGTTGTTGTTGTTGTTTGGTTTTTCGAGACAGGGTTTCTCTGTATAGCCCTGGCTGTCCTAGAACTCACTCTGTAGACCAGGCTGGCCTCAAACTCAGAAATCCGCCTGCCTCTGCCTCCCGAGTGCTGGGATTAAAGGCATGTGCCACCACTGGCCAGCTGACAGGACTGTTTGTAATGTGAGCAATGAATATAAAAAGTGAGAGAGCCCTCCTTTCAAACAGGGCTATTCTTAGGTCTCTAATCAAAGGAGAATTCACACTGCAGAAGGAAGTTTCTATAGTGTAACCATAATCTCTCCAATGCTATTTTATTTGGACGTATGACTATGTGGCTCTGTAATTGTCCATAGGTTGCTTTTATTGTTTATGTTTTGTCTTCCTGGGAAGAACCTGACTCCTCAGAGGGATCTTTTAAACCTCTTTCCAGATCTGCCTGTGTCAAGGCCATGCTGGAGAGGAAGCTGAAGAGTAATTGTTAGTCAACCACAGCTGGAAGCCTAGAAAATACAGCGATTGGTCTTCCTGCAGACCAAGAGGCAACCTGATCCCTTCCTCCTTTAAGACAAGTGCTATCTGGAGTGCCTGTGTATGATTTTGGGGGACTATGAACTTGATGTTCATGTGTCACCTGTGAAAAGAATCAAGCTCTTGTATAAAAGGTGACTGTGGGTCAGAAGAGTGTGCTCTATAAGTTTATGGGATAAAGATGCTGAAGGGTCCTCCTTGGAGCCACTCAGCCATCCTAGTTTTAACCTGTTCTTGTTCCTCATCATTCCCACCTGTAATTCTGACTTGGCAACAACTGCATACTGAATGTTCTCAAAGTACTTTGTAGACTTTAATTAGTTCCGTGGGAAGTAAGGCAAAGCCCAACCTTCATTTTGCCAAAAGATGATGGGGGTGGGAAACAGGGAAGGACAGCTAGATAGCCATGCAACTCTCTGAAGGGTGTGTGGTGTAAGAGGGTGTGTGGTTAAACCCCTGAGTCCTGAGTCCTGGTAGGAATGTTTTAGCCTTCCATTTCCAAACAGGCAGTGGGCTCATCCTACTAACCTACTTTGCTAGGGTGTTGTTGATGAATGCTTATAAACCCTATCCTAGATGACAGGTTTGAAAGATAGTTAAGGAAAGCATGTCATTAAGTCCCTACTCACCCCCTCCTCGACAACTAGCCCTGGAGAAATGGATGATGGCCAGAACCCAAAGGACTCATCAACAGCAAGGGAATCAGGGATGTAGGCTGAGGGGTGAACAGTGAGGACCAAAGGAAGTCTGAAACCAGTGACACGTGACCAGGTGGTCTCCAAAAGATGGTTACAAAATGTCTGACTCCTACTAAGGTTCTATGGATGGCTACTTTCTTAATATACAGGAAATAGTTTTTGTGGTATTTCTCCTTCCTCCTTTGGTAAGACTAGAAAAGCTCTGAGGCCTGACACAAAGTATCTTTTTAGTTAGGTTACTGTTATTGTAATAAACACCATAATCCAAAGGGAACACAGGGAAGAAAAGATTTATTTCAGTTTATAACTCTCAGGGCAGGAACTCAAGGCAGGCACCTGGAGGGAGGAATTGAACAGAAACCATGGAAGAATGCTTCTTACTGGCTTGCTCCTTGCTCAGCAGGCTTTCTTATTCCATCCAGGACCACCTGCCTAGAGATGGCACCCCACAGTGAGCTGAGCTCTCCCACACCAATCAGAAATCAAGACAATACTCTACAGATTTGTCTAAGAGACAAGGTTAGCGAGGCATTTTCTCAATTAACATTTCAGAGGGCTAGAGCAATGGCTCAGAGGGAAAGAGCACTTGCTGCTCTTTCAGAAGAATCCAGCACACATGGCAGCTCACAGCTATCTGTAACTGCTGTTCCAGGGGATCCAGCACAAGGCACACAGATACACAGATATACAAGCAAACAAAATTTATGCACATAAAATAACAAAAGTTTTTTAAAAGATTTCATCTTTCTGGATATATGTCTAGGCTTGTGTCAAGTGGACAAAAACAATCAGCACAGTATCAGAGATACATTTCTTTCCAAGGACCTGACTGAATCTGGGTCACTCTAAACTTCTCTGAAAGAACCAGTTAAGAGTTTAGGCTCTTACTTAAGATACCAGGACTGTAGCACTTGTCACCTTCCATTCCAGTTAAGTGGGGTAAGTTACTTCCCTAAGCCTTGTTTTGCTCATCTATAAAAAGTATTGTTCCTATCTAAAAGAAATTCAGGGACAAAAATGGAGCAGAGACTGAAAGAAAAGCCATCCAGTGACTGGCCCAACTTGGAATCCATTCCATGTTTGGACACCAAACTCTGACACTATGTTTTTTTTTATTATTGGATATTTTCTTTATTTACATTTCAAATGTTATCCCCTTTCCCAGTTCCCCCATTCCCAGAACCTCCCTGTCCCATCCCCCTCCCCCTCCTTCTATGAGGATGTTCCCCTTTCTAAAAAGGACTGAAGCACCCACACGTTGGTCTTCCTTCTTCTTGAACTTTATGTGGTCTATGAATTCGGATCTTTTGGGCTAATATCCACTTATCAGTGACTGTATACCATGTATGTTCTTTTGTGACTGGGTTATCTCACACAGGATGATGTTTTCTAGTTCCATCCTTTTGCCTAAGAATTTCATGAAGTCATTGTTTTTAATAGCCAAGTAGTACTCCATTGTGTAAATGTATCCATTCCTCTGTTGAAGGACATATTGGTTCTTTCCAGCTTCTGACTATTATAAATAAGGCTGCTATGAACATAGTGAAGCATGTGGCCTTATTACATGTTAGAGAATCTTTTGGGTATATGCCCAGGAGTGGTATGGCTGGGTCCTCAGGTAATTCTATGTCCAATTTTCTGAGAAACCGCCAGACTGATTTCCAGAGTGGTTGTACCAGCTTGCCATCCCACCAACAATAGAGGAGTGTTCCTCTTTCTCCACATCCTTGCCAGCATCTTCTGTCATCTGAGTTTTTGATCTTAGCCATTCTAACTGGTATGAGGTGGACTCTGAGAAACCCTGACACTATTACTGATGCCATGCTGTGCTTGCAGATAGGAACCTAGCATGGCTATCCTCTGAGAGGTTCTACCAGCAGCTGACTGAGACAACTATTGGACTAAGTTCAGGAACCCCTATGGAAGACTTAGAGGAAGGACTGAAGGAGCTGAAGGGATGGCAACCTCATAGGAACACTATCAACTAACCCAGACCCCTGGGAGCTCCCAGAGACTAGGCCACCAACTAAAGAGTATACATGGGCTGGTCTATGGCACCCAGCACATATGTAGTAGAGAGCTGCCTTGTCTACTTCAGTGGGAGAGGATATGCCTAATCCTATAGCGACTTGATGCCCCAGGGAAGGGGGCTACAGGGGGTGTGT
Source organism: Mus musculus (assembly GCF_000001635.26). Classification (NCBI taxonomy): domain Eukaryota; kingdom Metazoa; phylum Chordata; class Mammalia; order Rodentia; family Muridae; genus Mus; species Mus musculus. Next base: position 102,887,688 of record NC_000081.6, read on the forward strand.
GATGTGGGACTGCATGGGTAAAGGGGTTGGGTAGGGATAGGGGTATGAGGGAGTGAGGAGCACCCTCTCAGAGGCAAAGGAGATGAGGGAGGGGTGAAGAACTCTGGAAGGGGGAACCAGATAGGGGGGCAACATTTGGAAGGTAAATTAATAAAATAATTTAATAAAAGAAAAATGTGCCCAGTAACAGTCTCTAACCCAGAGGTTTGCTATGATGTTTAAATGAAATAATTCAGATAAACCTTAGCATGGGACTAGTATGGGGTAAGCACTTGACCCATTTCAACCCTGACTATTTTATCTGAGACCATCCACAATACTTTCCTTTGTCAAGTCCCAAACCCTTCCCTGGCCCCACATCTATCCCCATCAATGGGAAATCAAAGCAGACACCAAATTCTTTCCCATGCCAGTTAGAGCAAAGCAGAATTAAGATGGCCGCCCCATGTATGTGGACATAATACACAGATAAATCTTGCGCTGGATACCTGAAGAGTACCTGGGTTTGCTCATTTTTTTTTTTTAATGACTGTCTTTGCAATGCTTAAGCAAAAGTCACAGTTAGAAGTAGAGGAGCTAGTGTTTGAACACAAGATGCTTTCAATTTCCAGACCAGGGGTCCAGTCAAAAGGTCTTGTTATTTCCATGTTGTTGGGGGAGGGGGGGTGGAAAGCTCAGAGAGATTAAAGACTACACTCAAAATCTCTCTTCTAGGGATGGTGGAGCCTGGCTCTGAGTGTTGTTCTGACCCTTACACCAGTCCTTTTTCTACACCCAAATCACACCCAAAGTGGGGAATCTACTTTTGCTAAAGGTCAGCACACACACCTTTACATCTCTGGCCATCCCTGCAGGAAAGCCTTCCTAATGTCCCACACCCTGTGGAAACATGTTCTTCTTTACATATTGGTTCTTCTGTAGGATGCTTCTCCTTTCCCCTATGAACTTCTCATCTGGTCTTTGAAGCTTAGTAAGTTTCATCATCTCTGAGATGTCCAATGAGCATCTCCTTCTAAAGAGTCAAGTATTCCTTTCTCCATGCATCCACAACTCATCTTACTACTTATAATCTTGTTTTTAACTCTCTCCTTTCCAGTCTCCTATAAACTATGACCTTTGAACACAGGAATCAACATCTTCTGTCACTGTTCCTCTATGCCTAGAGAAATGATTAATACCAGAAGTTGGGTGAGTGATGGAAACAAGCCATCCAGTTCCAGGAAGGTGGTATAAAGTTAGTGAAATTGCTTCTAAAAATGCCCGAGAGAAGGCTGGTGAGATGGCTCAGTGGGGAAAGGCATCTTCCCCCTAGCCTGAAGACCTGAGTTCTATTCCCAGGCTTCACGTGATGGAAGGAGAGAACTGGTCCTTGAAAGTTGTTCTCTGACCTCCACACACACGCCATTGTACATGCACACGAGCATGCATACCAGTGCATCCGTCTGTCTCTGTCTCTGTCTGTCTCTGGCTCTCTGTCTCTATCTCTGGCTCTCTGACTCTTTGTCTCTGTCTCGCTGTCTCTGTTTTTCTCTCTGTCTTTGTCTCTCTCTGTCTCTCCCATCTCTGTCTCTCTCTCACACACACATACACACACACACAATTTTTAAAGTTTTTAAGATAAAAATACCTTAAGTGACTACACTACACCCATGGGATAAGGTCCTCCAAAGACAAATGCCAGTGGCATTGACGCTTTCTGTTATTTGGGTTGATTGATGCATTGTATAAACTATTATTGGCTATTATTGGCTGGCATCTGTCTGCATCCTCCCAATAGAGTCCACCTGGTTGAGTGTGTAAGCCTGTCTCTTAGACTGTCCACATCATTGTCTCTTGCCTAGCATCGTTAACAGGAAGCTTATTATAAATACCATGCCATTCTTGGCCCACAGGTCGAGAGTGCTCTCCTAGTCATTGTGGCTCATGCCCGATAGGATTAGGTGTGGGTTTACTGAAATCCCATTGGCTGGAATATTTGTTGATATTTCCACCCCCTAGCTTGAGAAATACTTCTTTTCTCTTTGCTTTAATGCTTATTCCTCTCAGGCTCTTTCCACAGGGACTGATGCGTAGTATGCTTGAGAAATTCTGTTGGGTGTGTGAACGCTTTCTATTTATTGTCTTCAGATATTTCATACAGAGGAAGCATATGTAATGGAAATATAAGATAAAATAAGTAAAACACTCCTGTGTGCCTAATACCTTCGCTTAAGAACTAAATTGTTGTTAAGATGGCAAAGCCTCCTTTGTGTCCCATACTAATTATGTTTATTTTCTCCCCCTCTGGAGGAAACTTCTATTCTACTGTCTTTCTGCATTTACCAACACTAGCAGTTTAGGATGCTCTGTTACATATAGTCCTTAGCCAAGATCCTATATGGCTCAAAATATATCTGAACTCTTGTAAAAAATACACACACACACACACACACACACACACACACACACATATCAATGATGATGAATATATTCTAATAAGTTGCTTTTTTTCTCTCAACATTTTGCCATTTTTCTTAATGTTCATAGACTGCAGTTCTTTTTTATTGATGTGTTATGAAGAAATGACTAAACTACAATCTACTTAACCATGCTCCAGTCAAGAAATAGTCCAGTTGGCCACAGATAGTGTTTGTTCAGTGCTGAACACCCCTTCCCTCCCCAGGCTTTCTCTCTAATGTCAGGAACAAGGCAAGAGTGTCCATTCTGGGAGTTTTAGCTAGGACAATCCAGTGAGAAGAATAAATAAAAGGTCATGAGGTCCTCAAAGAAGGTGCCAGGAATCCCTAATAGAGAAAGATTCATCTCTTCAGCAAGCGGTGCTGGAAAAACTGGACATCTTCACAGTCCAGACAAAGAAGCTGGACTCTTAGCACATTCTGTGTACGAGTCTTAACTAGAACTGGACATCGTGGCACATCCCTGCGGCCCTACACTTAGAGGGATGAGGCTGGGGGATTACAAGATGGAGGCCATCCTGGGCAAGACTGTCTTTAAAAAGAAAGGAGGGAAGGAGGAGGGAGGGATATAGGAAGAGAAAGCACAAAAAAAGAAAACAAAGATTAAGGGCCTAGACTAGAGATAATACAGTGGTATAAAGGCCATTAGCCTAGCATGGCCAGACCCTGGGTTCAATTGCCAGCACCATCAGAAACAAAAACTATTGAAATGCTGAAAACATGTCCATGACCCAAATGTAAGACCCAAAACAACAAAACTCTCCTGCTCCCAAAGTGGAGTACAGGGGAAAGCTTCCTGAGTTTGGATTTGAGAGTTACTCCTTGACTCTTGACTCTTGACACCTGAAGCTTAGCTCACAGAAGCTAAGACAGACACATGAAAACACAGCAAAACTCAGACCTGCCCAGCACAGGAAATGAGCAATGCAGCAAACACGTGGCCTGTAGAATTGGAGGGTGTTGCCAAGTATCTGGAAGGGTCAGCTCTGAAAATCTCTGGAGAAGTCTCACAACTCAACAGCAAACCCAAGCAACCTCAGTTGAGAGTGGGCAGAGGGGCTGGTGAGATGTTTTAGCGGTTAAGATCGCTGAGTGCTCTTCCAGAGGTCATGAGTTCAAATCCCAGCAACCACATGGTGGCTCACAACCATCCGTAATGAGAAACAAACTAACCAAAAAACAAACAAACAAACAAACAAACAAACAAACAAAAACAAAACAACCTATCCCCTCTCTCGGGGGTAGGGGGAAGAGAATGGGCAGAGAAGTGAGGTAGAGATTTATCTGGCCGGAGAAGGCACATAAGAAGGCACATAGATGACCAGCAAGTGGACGCAATTGCTCTGGGTCATTAACCATCAAATATCTGAAAGCCACAAAGATCCAGCACCTCGCACTCGATGGCCACAAGTGGGACCTGGGAAAGTGGAGGTGGCTCAGCAGCTAAGAGCACCGCTGCTCTTGCAAAGGACCTACATCTAGCTGCTCACACCCACCTGTGACTCTGCCTCCAGGAGATCCCTCTGGAGGAAGAGGCAGGAAGAGGAAGGCACCTATATGCATACTCTCCAATACACATAAGTAAACTAACACTTTTTTAAAGACAAGTGTTGGTGAGGATATGGAGAAACTTGCCCCCGTGCACTGAAAAATGTGAATATAAAGAGATAAAGCCATAAATGAAAAGTTGTATTTAGGTTTCTCAAAAATTAAAAATAAAATAAAGCTGAGGGCATAACACATGGTAGAGTGCTTGCCTAGCCTGTGTGGGGCCCTGAGTCCACTCCTCAGCCATTTCCAAACAATTTTCACTAGAATTGCCACATGACCTAGGGACCTCATTTCTGGTTATTTATCCGGAAGATTAGACAAAAGCAGATATTTGCATCCTCAGTCTTGTTCACCGTGGCCAAAAGGGGAAGCACCTAATGCCTATCAACTGATACATGCATAAAGAATGACATATACATGTAATGAAATGTTACTTGATCATAAAAAGGCCCTGTCATCTAAGTGAAGCCTGAAGATATTGCGCCTAGTGACATAAGCCAGTCACACACAAATAGCATGTGACTCTTGTGAACTCTCTAAACTTGTCAAACTCTTAAAGAAAGAAACAGTGGTTAGCAGACCTGTGAGGACTAATAGTTATCTTGTTCAATAGATGGGTCTCAGTTTTACACAACATAAAGTTCTAGAGATCTGTCCCTCAGCAGTTCACATCCTGTCATCACTGCTGCACACCACAGCTTAAATAATGGTGTGGTGGTGAAATTTACATACTTAGCAGTTGATAAATAAAAATTGAATGGAATTGTGGAACAGTAGAATATGCACGTCTTAAGTTGCTTCTAATTTGCTAGAATCAGTGAGTTAATCACTCCAAAGTGGCCATACCACCAAATGCGTGCTCTCAGTGTGTGCAAGATTCTAGTCTCTCTGCCCACTCATAACACCTGAAAAGCTTGCCAATCTGATAGCTGTTTCAATTGACTTTTTTTTTTTTTTTTTTGAGCAGAAAATTCAAGTGTCTTTTGGGATTTTTTTTTTTTTCCCCGCCATCTGGGTTTCTACTCAAATGCTAATCTCTTTCTGGTTGGGCACATTTTTAGGCTGTTTGGGTTGTTTTTTTCTTACTGGTGTTTAGAATCAATTATTCACATACTCTGTGTACTAATCTTTTATAAATCATTGAGTAGCTACTGTCTTCTACCTGGTGATCGGTCATCTCACTTTGTAAGTACACCTTTAAGAAAAACAAATTTGGGGCAGGAGATGAGGCTTAATGGCCGGCATACACTTGGTGTGTGTGAGACACCCACACCCACATCCCTAGAGCTCCCTACCCCGCCAGCACTCTGTGCTCTCCAAAACAGGAAACAAGCTTTTGGCATAGCCAAATTTATCTATCTTTTCGATGATGCTTTGTTCTTTTCTTTCCTAATGGATTTTCTCCTAAAAAAAAATAATGTTGTTCTGGAATAGATCATTTTAATTGCATTTATTGTTTTATACATTCACTTGTGTGTGCAGGTGCACAGTCACCTGCATGCTTGTGTGAAAGCCTGAGGCTAGCATTTATCCTCTTACTGAACCTAGAGCTTATCCTTTCAGATAGACAGGCTGGTCAGCACACCCTCAGAATCCACCTGCCTCTACTTCCCACCAGAGACCCACTGACACCGCTGAATCCAAACTCAGACCCCCATGCTTATGCCACAAGCACTTTACCCAGCGAGCCATCTCTCTGGCTTTGTAGAATAGCTTTTGAAGAGACAAAAAAAAAAAAAAAAAAAAAAAAAACGGTAATAGGAGGCAGAGAGATGTGTGAGGAGAGGTTTTCCTTGGACTGGCAATGTGGCGGTTAGCAGAATGTTTGCCTAACATGTGCTGGCTGGTGGCACGTGACAATTTGACACAAACTAGAGTCATCAGAGAGGAAGGAGGCTCAGCTGAGAAAATTCCCCCCACCCCATGAACTCCAGCTGCAAGGCATTTTCTGGATTTTTGGTGAACGGCCGGGGGGGGGGGGGGGGCAGCCCACTGTGGGTGGAGCCACCACCCACATGGCCTCTGCATCAGCTTCTGTCTCCAGTTTCCTGCTTGAGTTCAGTGATGAACTATGATCTGGATGTGTAAGTTGAATAAGCCCTTTTTTTCCCAACTTGATTTTTTAATCATATTGTGGTTGTTTTTTCTTTGTTTGTTTGTTTTGCAGCAATAGAAACTCCAGTTACGACAGCATACTCGAGACCTTGGCTATGATTCCCAGGACCACATAAACTGAATGTGGCCTATAATCCCATTATAGTACTTGAGAGGTGGAAACAGCAGAATCTCAATTACAAGGTCATGCTCTGCTACATAGTTCAAGGTTAGTCTAGACTATGTGAACCCCTGTCTCAAAAACAAACAAATAAATCGAAAACAAATAGAAGGGTTCTACCTCCATGGAGAAGGAAGGTAGAAGACTGTATGCCTGTGTGTACTCTGGTCAAGGTTGCTCCAGGGACAATGACTTAACCTGAGAAGGGCAGGCTGTCCCATGAAGGTTTGCAGAGTTTTGGGGTGCTTATGGGAGTGATGAACTCTGCAGGTGGCACATAATATTTCACCTGGAAGGGAAGTACTGTGTTTTTCCACTTCTTTGTGAGCAACATCTGATCAACATAAACCAAACCAAGTGTGCTCTGATGTGTCCAGCTTTCTACACCCATTTCTTACCTAGGACTTTCTACACAGTAGAAGCAAAGTGATTTCAAGATGATTAAAGACAAAAGCTCTGAGGATTAGAAGACTACAGGGACCGGCAGAAGTAGGAATGCCCTTCCCTTGGAGCCTATGAAAGCGTTAAGTAGAGGCCTGGAAGGAGTCCTCTGTAGCTGCTGTTTAAGCCCTCCAGGAAAGCTATTTCCTTTTTTTTCCAAAGAATTGTATTGTATTTATTATTATTATTATTATTATTATTATTATTGTGTGTGTGTGCACGTGCACATGTGTGTATGGTATGGCACTCATGGAAGGTCAGAGACTATCTTACAGGAACTGTTTCCTTCTTTCCACCATGTAGTATTTCCCGAGGATTGAACTCAGGTCATCAGGTTCTGTGAGAGGCACCTTTACCCCTACTCCTGAGAGTATTTCTTGAATTAAGTAGCTGCGCAGGCTTTAGGTGCTCAGCCTCAACCCCAGAGAGAGGAAATTCAAGGAGGAGTCATGTACAACGATTTGGGCGGAAACAAGGCTCTGAAGCCTGCCCTCTACAGCAGAACAGAGCTGGCATGAAGAGGAGCAGATCGGCAGAGAGCGTCGGTGAATGACGCTCGGGGCTCCTCCAGAGGGACATAACCATCAATCTTTAGTTTTTCATCCTGGGCAGACGAGGGAGCAAAAGAGGAAGGACTGCACAGTGTGAGTTATCACACAGCCCTTGCTTCTTGAGCTAGAGAGATTTATGGAGTGGAGCTTGGAGCGGAAAGTCCCATCACCTTCAGACACCTTTGCCAACTACATTTGTGCACAGATACTCCATTCCCCGAGTGCATGCTTACTTCCGTAGGAATCACAGTTTGCTACAAAATGCCACTGTACATTTTGTTATCAGCCCTGTTCCCTCTGTTTCCACAGGCTTCTGCCTAGATCCAGCCATTGGCAGTTTGTTCTGGGTCACGTGATTTGCTGCCATAAAACTGATGAGGACTGACGGAAGTCTCCACTAAAGTCTTCGAATTAAATGTTACATGCTCATTCTTTTTTAATTTTTGGATTATTTTATTTGTATGAAAGCTTTGTAAGGATGCATGTATGAGCATTGAGTATGTACCCATTGGATGCCTAGAACTGGTGTTACAAATGTTTGTGAAGTACATTGTGGGTGCTGGGAATTGAACCCAGATTCTCTGCAAGAGCTATAAGTGCTCTTAACCGCTGAGATACCTCTCTTGACCCTACATGCTCATTCTTAAGGAAGGACATTGGGGAATCAGTATTTCACATCAGATATTCTGTCACCTGCGTAGAAGAGTCTGAGATCAACAGATAGGAAAGACGACTCTTAGAAATGTCAGCTAAAAGATCAGGACTGTAATTGCATAGATCAGACAGACTGAACAAGAGGGAATGTGTATCTGTCTCCTCTCTCCTCTCCCCTTCCAGCATCCTAGGAGTTGATGTACAGCCAGGAGCTGGGAGAGAGGGACCTTTGATCTCACACTGTTGGGTGCTCTAATGAGGAACATGTTGCTTTGTCTGGGTTTCTTTGGAGTTTGCTCAGAATGCAAACAAGCCAAACCCATGGCTGCATCTTGGCTGGTTTAAAGCTGCCTCTTAGACTGTAGGACAGAGAGAGAGCCAGGGACCAGATGCTGAAGGAGCAACTGACTCACCCTTCTCTACTAGGGTTGGCTCATAGAACTCTACACTGAGCCTGACCACTCTTTCCCAAGGAGCCTTTCTTTCTACAGTGAATTTCAAGTGTAGTGTCGGGAAGGCATTTAGGTGTTTATCTCCACTCTTCTGTCTGAAATAACAGCATCCAGGATCAGCACACAGAAGACCTTGATAAGTTTAAAAGGAACTGCAGCCATCGGAGTTTTTGATGTTATCATTTTGGTTGCATTTGTTTTTATTTTCTGGGGTTTTGTGTGTGTGTGTGTGAACCACATGCAATGGCTGACATATCTGACCATGTTATCCTATAAAAATGATAATCTTGTGATTTACAGCGTGAAAAACTTGGGTTGGGAGTGTAGCTCAGGGCTGGATCATTTACTGAGCCTGTCTGGAAATCTGGATTCAATCCCAGCACTAAGATAGAAACAGAAACAAAATCAAACAAACCAGAAATAACCCTTCTTCCTGCTTAACATGTCTGAGGCAGTTTGGTGTACTTCCAACATGATTTTCTTCTTACATGCTATCTCTACCATCACCCTAGTCCTGAGAAAACCACTTGATTTCTCTTTAGCTCCATTCCTTCGGTCCTAGAAAGGATGATAATAATACTTCCCTGTAGGGTTTCTAAGACTATTTAAATAAGGTGGTGCATGTAGGGCACTTAGAACAACACTAATTTATAGTGTGCCTCTTGTATGACTAACATATAGTTGTGCCTTTAGTTGTACAAGAATGTATACATAATAACAAAATTCATACATAATTCAGTTCCTAATGGAACTGTGGGTATGAGCATGCACACTGGGAGTGGAGTTTGCATGCACACATGCACAAAGTTAGTTGGTAAATGTGTCTTAAGGTGAACTGAGCGTCTTCTAGAACCCTTGCTCACCTTCCAGTTTAGATGAAATCTCCTTGGACATAACCAGGCATGGTGGCATACAGGTTGTAATCCTAGCATCTAGGAAGAAGAGGCAGGAAGATATCTGTGAGTTCCAGATCAGCCAAGGGTTGTATAGAAAGACCTTGTTTCAAAAACAAAGCTGAACATGGTGGTGCTTGGCTTTAATCCCAGCATTTAGGAGGCAGAGGCAGGTAGATGTCTTTGAGTTCAAAGTCAGTTGGTTTACAGAGTGAATTCCAGGACAGCCAGGGTTACAAAGAGAAACCTTGTTTCAAAACAACAACAACAACCAAACAAAACCCCAAGTACCCTTCTCTGGTTACATTATAGTCTCTCTCTATCCTCAAAGATAATCTCCATTCTGAATGCAATATGTCTTATTACCATTAAATTTCCACTAGTTACACAGGCAACACATTATATAAGCAGTATCATATGTACTTCTTAAATTTTTAAAATTTAATTTAAAAATCATCAGAGAATTGTATATAACGAAGGAACAAAAAGCTCCAGAGAAAATCCAGTTTGGAGTTTTCCAACCAGAGGCATTTTATTTATTAGTTAGTTATTTAGTTAGTTAGTTAGTTAGCTTTTCTAGACAGAGTTTGTCAGTATAGCCCTGGCTGTCCTGGAACTTACTCTGTAGTCCAGGATGACCTGGAACTCAGATCCACCTGCCTCTGCCTCCTGAGCACTGGGATTAAAGGCGGGTGCAACCACTGCCCAGCATTGCATTTATCTTTTAAAGCAATCAACGTGACTATCCCTGAACAAATCCTATACTGCCTTTGACATGATATAACTTGAGTGTGGTTTGGAACAAGAATGGGGCAAAAATAGGTATTTCAAGCAAAAGGGAAAATCCAGAGGAGCAGAAGTCAAGGTGGATTCAAATGCACGTGCTGTAGAGAAACTCTACCACTTCACAGGGTGCTGTTTCCTAGCTGACTCCATACCAGAGTCTTCTTAGACCATTCTACCACTGTAGACAGCTAAGTGTCTACAGGCAATGGGGCACATGGGAAGTCTATGGACTCCCATGACTTTATGCCACTGCCTTACTTCTTCTAATGAAAACTGAAAATTCTATATAGAAAAGCTATCCTGCAGTTTTCTTTCTTTTTAACAAGAGCTTTTATTAGATTATGTGCAATTTACAAAGCTTTTATTAGATTATGTGCAGTTTATAGAGTCATATGAATTAGAATATAAAGTTTTGATGAATTATCACTAAGTGAACACACCTATTCATTTTTATCCAGAGTAATAGGTAAAACAGAAAATCAATTCCAGGAAAGTCTGAGATCTTTCCTAATCAGTTCTCGAGGATTTTCCAAAGGCGATCCTTTCCCAGTGCCTAATATTGACACTAATTTCTCCCAGTTTTGAACTTTTGATTTTTATAGATCTATCTATCTATCTATCTATCTATCTATCTACCTATCTATCTACTTATATTGTTTTTTTTTTTGTTTTGTTTTGTTTTTTGTTTTTTGGTTTGTTTGGTTGGTTTTTTTTTGTTTGTTTTTTTGTTTTTTTGAGACAGGGTTTCTCTGTGTAGCCCTGGTTGTCCTGGAACTCTCTGTAGATCAGACTGGCCTCTAAGTCAGATCAACCTGCTTCTGCCTCCCAAGGTCTGAGACTAAAGGTGTGCACTACCTTGCCTGGTTTTATCTTTTTCTTTAGCGAAGGTGTGTGCGCACACAGCTAAATGCGTTTGTGCCAATGTGCATGTAGGTGAATGGTTAATCCACCATGTATTCTTGAGATGGACTTCATGTTCAGGCTAACAAGGCCAGAGCTTTTACCTGCTGAACCTTCTCACCAGCCCTGGCCCTTTTGTATATGTCTATTATCGTGAGTAAGAGTTATTAAGATAGAAGATAGCAGAGTCCTCTAGGATTCACCTGTCATGGCTAGTCTGGCGTGTGGCTGGTCTCTGTTGCTGGCATTTCATCCCGCAGGAGGTCAGTAACAACACTGTCTTGGTGAGAGAACTCATTGTTGAGAATTATAGTCTCTTTTTAAATAAAGCAAGAGCTTTATTTTGGGGCTTTGGCAGGCACTCATTTACAGTAGTTCTGGAACTCCTTGGTTCTGGTCCCTTTGGTGGGCTTGGACTTGATGAAGTGCATATCTAGCTCAGAGACCTGCACTTTTCACTGCAAGGAGTGAGGAACAGATGCACAGATGTGCTCTGTGTAGGTCACAGGTGGTCACCCTTACAGATGTCTTAGAGACAACCTCAGAAGACAGAGTCCATTTCATCCTGGTAAGACAGGATCTGCATTTAGACTTAGACCTAGCAGTGAATGAATATTTCTTCTCAGTGTGGTGCCCTCCATGGCCCCTTCCAGAGTCCTTAGGTCCAAAGTGACCCTCTTATAATCCTGGGGCAGTTTCTCCTGGAGAGTGTCTCCCAGCAAGACCCTCTTCTTTGAAAGGTGTGTTGATAGTTAGGGGAGGAACTCTAGTCTGAATGTCCACCATTCTACTGGACACATGAGAAAAACAAAACAAAACAACCTTTATGCTCTTAAACAAATGCATAACCTTTAATTGCAGCATAAAGAATTCTAAGCATATTCGTCAGAGTGTCCTTGTCAAGGGTGTTTCTCAACTCTCCAGCCTCTGGACATTTTTGTCTGCCTACTTTTTAGAGGGTAAAGATATTTCAACACCTCTAATGTATTATGGTGAGTTTAACAATTTCTTCTGATAGTTTTATGTTTAAAGTGGTTGCTTAAAAGTGAAAAACAAAACAAAACAAAAACAAACAAAAAAACCACCTTTACCTTCCTAGCGACCTGTTACTTTCATAATAACGGAATGACAACCTTGTGACGTATCTTAGAGACCATTCTTTATTATGGTAAAATGTGTGTAACATAAAATAGCCCACTTTAATACTTTTAGGTGCACAGTTCAGTGGTATTAAGTACACCTCCACCATTGTCAACTGACAGCACTATCTGCCTCTATTTTTCTTAAAATGGTTCTAAACTGACATTTTACATTCATTAAATAGTATCTTCTCATTATCTTCAAACTTCAGACACTACTACAATGGGAAAGGGAGGGGCCTGGGAATTGAACCCAGGGCTTGAACATTGTATAAAGCGCATGTTCTACCATGGAGCCTCAACCCTAACCCCTATTCTATGTATCTTAAAGTAAATTTAATAATCTTATTTGGTATTTCCTCCCATTATCTCACTGTTAACCGTTCTATGTCATTATGACTTATATTAGCATTCAACTAAAAAATCTCAACCCAGTATGAGACTTTTAACTTATGTGTGCATTCATGTGCAGGTGTATGGTTGTGTGTATTTGTGGAGTGATGATAGTGTACATATGTGGGTAAAGTTAATCTCACTGTCATTCTTTGAGTGCTGGCCACCTTGAGTTTTTGTAAATTTTTGACATTTTATTTGAGGTGTTTGTTGTGTGTTTGTTGTTTGTTTGTTTTTGGACAAGATCTTACTATGTAACCTTGGCTGGCCTCGAACTCGATACATAGACCAGGATCCTCCCAAATCCTGGGACTAAAGGTGAGTGCAACTGCATCCAACCTGATGTCCAGATTGGCTCTTTTGAAACAAGGTCTCTCTCTTGGCTTGGTACTCACTAACTAGAGTAGGCTGGTTGTCCAGTGAATCTCAGAGATCTGCCTGTCTCTGTCTCCTAGCTCTGAGGTTCCAAGCCTGTGCCACCTGCTTGGCTCTTTTAAGTGGGTTTTGGGTATTAAACTCAGGTCATCAAATTTGCATGGCAAGCACTTTAGCTATAGAGCTCTCTCTCCAACTCCAAAACTTTTAACTAGTGATTTTAGTCCATTTAGATGGGATTTGTTGAGTATCTTGATCATTTTTAGATCTGAGAAACAATCTCACAAAAGAAATAAGTGGAAACCATCTTCCTGGTAGATTTTGTCTATCTTTGCCAGTGTGAAACACAGGTATGCAAATACAGTTAGTTGGCTCTGGCTTAAATCCTTCAGACCCCTCAATAATTTGTAGGCATTTGTTCCCTGGCTTCTACCTGTTGAAAACACATACCCAGATTTCTTTTCAATCCTAAATTGGCTGATAAAGCACCTGCTGTACTTCACATAATCTAAGATGTTGTCAGAGATTTATCTGACACCATGAAGTATATTGCTGAAATTAAGCTATTGAAAGTATTTCCTGGGCTGGTGAGATGGCTCAGTGGGTAAGAGCACCCGACTGCTCTTCCGAAGGTCCAAAGTTCAAATCCCAGCAACCACATGGTGGCTCACAACCATCCGTAGTGAGATCTGACTCCCTCTTCTGGAGGGTCTGAAGACAGCTACAGTGTACTTACATGTAATAAATAAATAAATAAATCTTAAAAAAAAAAAAAAAAAAGAAAAGAAAAGAAAAAGATTTTTTTTTAAAAAAAAAAAAAAGAAAGAAAATATTTCCTAATTGTGTGGTGGTAGCACACCTTTAATCCCAGCACTCAGGGGTTGGGGCAGAGGCAGGCAGATCTCTCTGAGTTCTAGGACTAGAAAGTGAGTTCCAGGACAGCTATGGCTACACAGAGAAACCCTGACTCAAACAAACAAACAAACAAACAAACAAACAGTAAAAACAGAAAAAAGTGAGAAAATTAGTTAGTTTCCGGACACATAGACTCTTCAGTGTACTTGAAGGGCTATTTTAGACTATAAACAGGTTTTTATAATTTATTACTCCTTACTAATGTTTTAAAAGTATAGGTGAAATATATTGGATCCTTCTTTCCCCCCATTCAGAGTTAAACTCTTTCAAATGACCTTAAAACCTCAAGCTCTTCCATACTGTTCTGTCCCCCACAGTGCCAAGGTTCTTGTTACAATGCTTTCTGACAAGAGTGTTGCATCTTGTCTCTCAGAGTTTTTAAAGTGTGAACAATAAATGATAGTTACATCCAAAGAGCTGCCTGGACCTATGTGCTTATAGAAGACACACTAGATTCAGAGATGCTAAAATGGGAAAAAAATGTCTCTTCGAGAGAATGAAACATGGTATTTTCCACACCTGAAAATTCTACCAGGTTTAGCCTGGTGGTGCACACCTTTAGTCCCAGCACCAAGGAGACAGAGGCAGGTATATCTCTGATTTGAGGCCAACCTCATCTGCAAAGTGAGTTTCAGGACAGCCAGAGCTACACAGAAAACCCAGTCTCTAAAGCCGAACCAAACCAACCAACCAAACAAACAAACAAACAAAAACAAAACAAAAAATTCTACCAGGTATCTTTTCCAAACTCATCCATTTTTATAGTTCTCTCTTCTTTCTTGTTGTGAAATACTCTTTTTAAGTCCCAAAAATATGCTTTATCTAAGATCCTCGGTTTTTTGGTTACTAAGATAGTTGCTATCTCCAAGCACACTCCAGTATCTGCTTCCACAGTTACCATCCTATTGCCAATTCTCTTCTTAGTTTTGGTTCCTCGGAGGCTTTTTCTTTCTAGCAGGTTCAACTACACATCTAAAGGAAGACTAGATTTTAGCTGATGAGTCTAAGTGCTCTGTAGCAGTAAAGCTTTCTTCTTTCCTAGAGTACTGGATGAAAAGGTTCGTCTTATTCCTATCTGCTACAAAGTTTCCATTTGACAAATGAGACAAATGAAGGCTCATAAAGGTTACATAGTTTTTCTAAATTTTCAGTAATAATAAGTGATAGAACCAAGATTCATTGGAAGCCAGTTGTCTCCCAAAGCTACGCTCTTAACACTGAGCTGAAAACCCTGACTACTTTCCATTCTCAGATACTCCAGCATTCTCCTGGATGCCTCCAGTTGGTTGAATTATCTTCTCTCCCACAGATGGTTTAAATTGACCTGCCCTTTACTAAAACATCACAGTGAAACTTCGATGAATTTCTGAATATTCTATTTATAAAACAAAAACTAATTTCTAGGTAAAGTGGCATTTTCGCTATACCCTTGCCCCAAACAGGGTCCTCTATCACAGTCTTTCTCTTAATGGAACCTTGAAATCTAAGGTGCTATAGAAAACAAACTGAGTTCTTTTCGTCAGATTCTGAAGCTTAATAAATCTCCCATAAGAACAATATCAAACAACTGGACCACCCAGAGTTCCCAGGAATTAAACCACCAACCAAAAGAGAATACAAGGAGAATACAAAGAGAATGCACACACACACACACACACACACACACACACACCTGCTTTCTGATTTTGGCCATGATTTTTTTTTCTTGGCTGTAACTCTCAGTGAGTTATCTCCCATTAACGATGCTGACATACAGGAGCCAGATAAAGTGCTATGTAAGTAATCACAGCCAGCTTGGCTTTGAGATACAGGTTATCTCAGGGTGCTATATTATGAGATCAGCCTCCTGTTGACATTCAGGATGAAGTTTACCAGCTGCAGACTTCTAGTCCCTCCCCAGTAGGATATTGTGATGAGTGCAAATGTTTTACCTAGAGCTTTCAAGAGTGGGATATCATTTGATGGCCTCTCTGTTCTTTTATATAGCACATATTTAAAGCATTTAGGAATATTGTTTTACAGCTGTAAGCTTTCAGGCTGTGTCTACTTCAGGACACCTGAACAAATTCTCTTACTGGTTTTTGGAGTGAAAGTAAAAAAGAGAAGGAGGAGGAAGAGAAGGAGGAAGAGGAGGAGGAAGAGGAGGAGGAAGAGGAAGAGGAGGAGGAGGAGGAGGAGGAGGAGAAGGAGAGCTCAGGTCCTCTTATGATGGGCCGGGCACATCCATAATACAGACACTGGCAAGAGGGGCTCAGTTAAAATGTTTTTTTTTTTTTTTTTTTTACTGTTTAATACCAAGTGAAGAATCACATGAAATTTCTCCACAGACTATTCCTTAGTCTTCAGATTATTAAAAAACATATATTTGGGCCAGGCTGTGGTAGCATAAGCCTTTACTCTCAGCACTCAGAAGTCAGAGGCAGATGTATTCTCTGTGAGTTCAAGGCCACCCTGGGGTTTTTTCTTAAAAACCAAACCTAGAAACTAACATGATAGTGCATGACTATAATCTCAGCATTTGAGAAGCTGAGGCAGTAGACTGCCAATACCAGACCAGCCTGAGCTATGCAGTGAAAATTTATCTAAAAAATCAACAGCTGGGCATGGTATAGTACATGTTTGGAGCCCTAGCACTTTAGAGACAGAAGCAGAAATATCAGGAGTTCAAGATCATTCGTGGCTATATATAAGACTAAGTCTGACATGGACTACAAAAGACCTTGTATAAAACAACAGCAAAACCTACTGAGAAACAGGGTTGTTACTCAGTGGTGGAGCAGTTACCTGATATACTTGAGGCTCAGGTTCTGGTCTCTGATACCACATAAACAGTGAAACAACAAAACGAAGAAATCTTTCTATGTATACATTTCCAGCATCAACATGAATGTTATTTGGTGTATGTATGTTCATGAATCTGTATATGGAGTAGGGGGGGTTCAGTATAATATATTCTGTTGAGTGTATATTGTGATTTTCTATCATTGGTCTGTCTATCAATATAATACACTGGCCTATTGTTGGTGTATTTTTTGTATGCTATTGTAAAAAGTTCAAAAGGAAGTACAGTTAGAATTCATAAAAGCACATATGTGTAACCTTTATCCCATAGATAAGGACAACACACACACACACACACACACACACACACACACACACACACCTTCCTTATCTCTTCCCTAGACACCTCTACACAACACACACACACACACACACCTTCCTTATCTCTTCCCTAGACACCTCTACACAGTTAGTTCTAATACATTGTCAGCAAGCTGGGGCCAATGAAGTAGGTCTCTCTCTCTCTCTCTCTCTCTCTCTCTCTCTCTCTCTCTCTTTCCTCTGCAGCTGACCCGAGACATCTGTATCATTCTTATCTGCTTGGACTTGACCTCTTTTCTAAAAGATAGATACATTAACAGGTATGCCTCCTCTCTCTGATCTCCTGTCTGAAATTCCTGTGCAGCTCCTACTGTTTTGGTAGAGCTCCATTGCTCAGCATTTTCTTCTGGCTCTCTGATACAGGTCAGACACTGGACTTTCACCACTTGAGCTCTGAGCTGCAGAGCCTTTACCCAAACTGTGACATAAGCCTCATTTGCTCTTGCCCTAGCTCAGAAGAGTTGCGTATGAGAGCTCCTTATCTAGCCCTTGGCCCAGCTCCCACACCTTCCCTTCCCAGTGTGCCTGTCTCTTATTTCCACTGTGGCTTAGCCTGATCACATGCCTTTCAGCACAGATCCTATGTCTAAGATACAAATCCCTGAACAGATGGGGTAAGCTCTCCACATTTGGGAACCTGCCCCACCTTTTCCTGTATTCCCTTCTCCCTGCCCTGCAATGCCCTCTTCCTGACAGGGCACTGGTTGATTGACACCTTGGCTAGACTAGCTGTTCAGCCTTAGCGTTTCTCCTATCTCTTTTCTTAATTAATTTGATGTGTTTGGCAGCAGCTCTGCTATTAGAGGGGTATTTTCTCAGAGGCAGGAGAGAGTTGGAGGCCTTGCTCCTTTCCCTTCCCTTCCTAAATGGACTAGTATTTCAACCTGACAGCTCCCAGCCATTTCTCTGCCTATGGAGCTTCGGGTGTTTATTTTCCTGATGTTTTTATTCTGAAGTCTTTGCCAGGGTCATATTGTTGAAGCCTGCTAAATGACAGGAGCCCCTGACCCTACTACTGGGTCTGATACATTTTACAGGTAAAGCTGTTGTCAGGGAATTTTAGAAGCCAAAGGCAAAAAAGAGTCCTCGAGAGGTCATCTTAGACATGCCCCTGTCTCTAGTCTAGCACCCATCCATATCTGCTTGAATAAATTAGAAAAAAAAATCTAGTATTCAAAGTGTGACAAAAAGGGAATAGATGTGACATTTTTCAACCCATTCCATTACCTAGCAGCCTACGTGGATCACCACACGGACCCAAAGCCTCTCTGAATAGCAAAGCCCTTCCCACTCATTTAGCTTCCTGAGGTGGACTTTGGTGAAACTAACATGCTGTATACTTTTTCCTTATTCTTTCTTTTATGTTTTAAGACCTATTTTTAATTGTGTGTGTGCATGCGCTGAACTGTGTGGGAACTGAATTCAGGTCCTCTTCAAGAGCAGCAAGTATTCTTTATGCTAAGCTACCTCTCTATCCCCTATATACTTTTTAAAAAATGAATTCAAAGATTGGAAATTAACCCAGAGAAATGATGCCTTGTAGCCATACATGATGGAACAATTCAATCATCCACACAATGTACTCTCTCCAAAGATGAAAGTAGTTTCCAGATGCATTGAGGTGCTAATGGTGAACATGGAAATACTTCCTGGCCTCTTATATAAAACAAATTCCCAAGTCTGGATGAATCTTACCCATGGACTTAAATGTTTTCTGTTTGCATATATAACAAGTCTCCCTCTAGCTAATCCTCAGAGAGCTCTGGTGTCATTTAATAGACTATATCTATGATAGCACACTTACGAGGAGATATAGCCCAGTTGGCAGAGGGCTTGCCTAGCATGCAGGAAGCCATGGATTCAATTACCAGCAGCAGATAAAACCAGTGTGGTGACGTATGCCTGTAATCCCAAAATTGAAGAAGTAGAGTCAGGAAAATTGGTTTAATATTGGCTACATGGTGGGTGAGTCCAAGGCTGGTCTGGGCTACATGAGATTGGGACAGAAAAGAAAAGAAAGAAAAAGAAAAAAAAGAAAAGAAAAGAAGAGAAGAGAAGAGAGGAGAGGAGAGGAGAGGAGAGGAGAGGAGAGGAGAGGAGAGGAGAGGAGAAGAGAAGAGAAGAGAAGAGAAGAGAAGAGAAGAGAAGAGAAGAGAAGAGAAGAGAAGAGAAGAGAAGAGAAGGGAAGAGGAAAAACAAAAAACAAAAAAACACCAGTGTAATGCCAACCAACTAGCTTCAAGCCAAAAGCAGAAGATAATAGTTTTCTGGTTAGCATATCCACTTAGTGCTGCCACTTGTCTGACTACTAGAATGAGCCCAGAGAAGCACTGACATTTTCTGTTATCATCCAGACAGGCTTAAAATCTGTGTCCGTGGCAAAATGGGATGTATTATTAATGGTTCCTTTCTCCACGTAACACACTGTAACTGACAGGCCTTTTCACCATGTGGTGACCCCAAGACCAGCATGACTGTCACACTGGTTATAAAGAGAGGTACAGGGGCTGCAGAGATGGCTCAGTGAGTAAAAGCATTTGCAGAGGGTCTGGAGAGGAGCTGTCTGAAAGGCGGCTGCTTTGATCTCCATAAGAGAAATGGCAGAATGAGACCCATTACTTCAGAGAGGAGGCTGCTCATTCCTGGTGTTGGCAAGAGTCAACACATTTGCTGAGGTGAATTTCACTTAACTATATATGGAAGAGGACAGATATTGGGTGAATCGGCATTTCCTCATCACTTTGGGAGAAAATATGTTCGTGTTGGCCACCTTTGCAAGAGACTAGCTGGTGGGGTTCCCAGACAATCTAGTGAAATAAATGGTTAATCTTAGGTTTGGAAATACATGGACTTGAGGAAACCTGAACATACTTAAAATCCTGAATTGGTAATATCTGTATTTCTGTCTATATGTCAAACAATTATTTTTTGAAATTTCTCTTCCTCTGGTATACATAGTTTCCCTGGTTAGTTTGGTTTCTATAAATCAAATTCCTAGAAAATTGTTTGCCTGGTTGTAAACTCTTCTCATCACTTGAGCTGCCATGGATTTAGTCAAGAATTTGAGAAGAGAAACACAACATTCAGATGGATGTAGGAAAGCCAGAATCTACCTTCTTTCCCCTGCAGGAATGAAACCTGAGCAATTCTTGGCTAGAAAAGGAAGAAGAGGTCACTGTAAACCAATTTCAGAATCTCAGTACTTCAAGAACGTTCTAACTACAGACTTGACATTGTATACGTGGTCTGATGTTGTTGCAGGACACTTCCTAGGGTCATAGGACAAGACATCCTCTATTTTAAAAACTGTATTCATTTTATTTTTAATTATGCCTATGCGTAGTATGTGTCTGTGTGGGACCTCTGTGCATAGGAATTTGTGTGTTCGTAGAGACTGAAGGCATCGGCTCTCTGGAACTGGAGTTACAGACTGTTGTAAGCCAGCTGATGTGGGTGCTGGGGATCAAATTTGGGTCTTCTGCAAGAACAGAACATCTTAACCATTATTCTATCCCCCAGCTCCTTATGTTGGCTGGAGTTTGAATCCAAAGGCCAAGAAAGTTATCTAACATTCATTGAGTATTTATTTATTTATTGCTTTTTTTTTTCTCAAGACAGGATTTCTCTGTGTGGCCCTGGCTGTCCTGGAACTTGCTCTACAGACCAGGCTAGCCTTAAACTCAGAGATTCCCCTGCCTCTGCCTGCCAAATGTGGGAATTAACTACACCCGGGTAGCTATAGATGTAGTATGTATGTATGTATGTATGTATGTATGTATGTATGTATGTTTGATTTATTTATTTACTTACTTATTTTAGGTTTTGAGACAAGGCCTCACTCTTATTCCTAATCTGACATTGAACTTCTGTGATCCTCCTGCCTCAGTCTCCCAAGTACTGGAATAGGCATGAGTAACCATACTTTCAGAGTCATTAGCATTTACATAAAATGATAAAGACAATTATGTTCCATTTTTTTCTTTTAAAAAGGATATGTTAGTGAAGGGTGGATTGGAATGTGATACACTACAAAATGTTCATTGTTTCCAACATAGTAGGTTACTTCTCCGTAGGGAAAGACCTAATAAATATATGGCTCCAGTCACTGAGTAGTTCCCCTTTATACATGATCCAGGCATCCAGACTCTTGCCATCGTGTGTCTATACTATTCCTTAAGGCCTCTGGGTCTGCATCATGGCAGAGGAAGAACATTGGAGGCATAGGAAGTAGATGTATGTCATGACATTAAACCTTTGGCCAGCCAACATACATTCCCTTGACTTGGCCACAACAAACTGCAGACAGTGCTAGGGACTGTAATCAAGAAGAACTGCAAGAAGAACTATCAGAGTTGAGAGGTGTTTGACCAGGATGGGAAATCTTCAAGGAGTACCATTAGGGGATTCCTTATAGAGGGAATTCCTTACTTGTGAAAGGGAAGTGTTTTTCTCCCCAAAGGGACCTTTCTCTGGGTGGGTTGTGGTGACAGAATAAGGAAGGACAAAAACAAACAAGCAAGCTAACACTTCTGAAAAGACCAGAAGCAAAGGGAAGGCAATGCCATCTCTCTTAGCAAGATGATGTCTCCTGTCACTAGTTCCCTCAAACTTTTCTCCAGTGGCGTTTCCCATCTCTGTGTAATGAAGATGTCCCTGAAACTCAAGGAGTTTAGATATGAAGACAGTCCTAAAAATCCTCTTGCTAGTAAAAACACAAATCCGGTAAAATTTATCACTGGATCCAGAAGCCAATAAAGTCTATGAAAACAGAATTGCTTACTCCTCGACCCTAAATATAATAAACACAGTTCACATCAGATCAATTCGAAAAGTTCATTTGATTTTTTTTAAAGGGTCTTATTCTGCTGGGATTAGAATATACATCCCGTGGGGGTGAGACCATCCTGAGAAGAGATTGACTATTTACAGAAAATAAAAGAAAAACCACCTCTTTCAAGTCCCTGCTGTGGCAAGGACTAGCTGCTTCACAGGGCTGGTCACAGAAGGCAAAGCTTCAGCAACTCCATGGACCCTGTTACCTATATTCTCAGCTTCCAGCAATCCATTAAAAATAAAAGGCCACCTCCACTCTCCCCAAAGTGTCCCATTCTGCAGCGAAACTCATTGCTTCCTTGCTATCTGTTTGCAGTGAACATTTTCCTGTTCCCTCCGTAGCACTGGAGTTTTGTTTTAAAACAACCTGGATCGCGTGCTGGAAAAACAAAGAGTGGGGAGGGTCTGACAAATTTCAAGAAAAGCACAGTCAAACCTTCTTAAGTGAATGAGAGGGATTTGGTTAAGAAATAATCCGTGTAGACCTTGCAAGGGGGGGGGGTGTGTGTGGCGGGGGGGGGGTTAAAATTGTTCACACTTCCCCAGTTCCAGTGCCATAACGGCGAAAGATCCCTTAAAAGTCCTTTGGCGCGACCATCTTTGAGGGTAACTGCCCTGCAAAGTGAGGTCTAGAGAGACTTCAGGAATCAGTAACTCCTCAGGTCACTCCCGCGTCCTCCACCCACTCCCCAAATAAGCATGAAGGCAGGGTCTCAGTGCGACGAAAGTCTGAGGGACCTGCGTTGTCCCTACAACCAGACACTAGCGGCTCTACTCCTGGCTGCCGGGACTCCTCTGTCAATTCCTGCCCTGTGACTCCACGCGGTCTGGAGAGGGGCGGTCCCTCTGAAAAACTACTTTTGGGGCACTGGGTCCCCCCGGTCGTGCGTGGGAAAAAGACTCCAAGGCGGCTGCCTCAAGCAGCGACTTTGCAGCATCCTATATCCGGGAAGTGAGACAAGGTGCTGGGCTGATGCTCAGCCCCGCTGCGGCGGAGCCAACAAACTCAAGTTCCACTAGGAACCTCCCAGCCCCCGATCGAGTTTTTTCTTTAAAAAACAAAACAAAACAAACAAACAAAACACGTGAACAGGCAGGCGCTAAGCGGTCTGGAGGTTGAGGTTCGTGACTGATGCAGATTTCATTTGATTCAAATTGAGAAAATAAGGGTCGCTCCCGTCCTTGACTGGGAGCATGGGGACCTCTGTCTGAGCTTTACGCTCCCTCGGCTCCCTCTGAGGTAGACAAACTCTCCAGGCTGCTCAAAGCTTGAGGAAGCTTTCCAAGAGGCACTGGACGCCAGATTCCTGTGCTGAGTTCCACGCACCATAACTGTATCTTTCCAAGAATTTGGCTTAAACTGGTCCGATGCACACAGCTAGTGGAAGAGCTGCCTGCCGTTTCCCTTCGCCTGCTTTCGGCTGGAGAAGGGCCTCGGGTCTCTTGAGCAAGAATAGGAAACCGCTACGGAGTTAAGAAGGCAATATTTAATATTTCAAAACTCTGGGCAGCCCTGGGTGGCTACTCTCTACAGTGAGATGCGGAGCAGGAGTGTGATCCCACTACTATCCCACAATGAGTCTGCGTGTACATCTGGGAAGGCGTGTAAAGGCACCTATTTGGCCTTGAGAAGTGGAGACTCTCCCCAGCAGCTTTTGATGATGGACTGAAGAAAAGTGGAGTTTGCAGGACATCCTAAGTGTTTGTAACCAAGGTAGATGTTGAAGTTATTGCATTGTACTGTCCATTCAAAGAGTGTGATTCTAAGTCTTCACTCTACAGGGATGAGTCACAGCCTCAAGGCTCGCCCTGAAGGGTGAGGGTGGACAATTTTCCAGTATTTTTAGAAACATTCGCCTCCTTTTGATTATTTGAATAATTCATAAAAAGACAAATTATAATATTTGGAAAACAGTTATTGCTGGATAGGGGGACACACATGTACACACTCACACGTGCACGAACACACACAGAGAGACATACATACTATGTATATATGTATGTATGTGTATACATGTTTGCAAAACATTGTGCAACCAGTCCTTACCCACAGGCTCTGCATCAGTATATTAACCAACCACAGCTCACTGGCATGCATTTTAAAAATTGCACCTATACCAAACATTTTTAGACATCTTATTTATTTATTTATTTATTTATTTTATTATTAGGTATTTATTTCATTTACATTTCCAATGCTATCCCAAAAGTCCCCCACACCCTCCCACACCCACTCCCTCACCCACCCACTCCCACCTCTTGGCCCTGGCATTCCCCTGTACTGAGGCATATAAGGTCTGTGCGACCAATGGGCCTCTCTTTCCACAACATTTTTTTATTATTATTGCTAAGTTATACAATATAACAACTATTTTCACAGCATTTATATTGTATTAGATGCAGTTAGGTTACTGTGAGTAGCTTAGAAATGATTTAAAGACTCCATGAGGATGTACTTGTACTTTTTCTATGTTATATGTATGTAGGCATACATGTGTGTATATATGTGTCCCTTTTGAGACAGGACTTTAATCAACCTTTTACAAAAATCTTCACATTTACATATATACATATACCTCCATACATGTATACATGAAGAGAGAGTACAAAATATTTATTCATATTTTCTCCCTGTATCTATTTAAAAAACATTTCTTGGCTGACAATAACATCTTCACTCTCAGTTTGCTTTTGTTTGATTGATTCCCCCCAGAATGATGAAAAGTGGATAGAGTAGCTGTCTCCATATACTCTTAGGATGAATATACACTTGTAAATATTGATATCACCCCACAGAACCTTCAGGTTAAAACCTGATGTGGCAGAATATCTGAGCAGAATATGCCAGACAAACTGTGAGGGTTCATAGATTAAAGAGTGAAGTCTGTGAAGCCAGCATGAGGACCAAAGGGGAGTTCCACGGACCTAGCACAGAGCCTAGTTCCTTAATAAATAGAGCTCAGAGGGCTAGAATCAGAGAGGATGAAGGGCACATTCATCTTTGGAAGAGAAAGAGTGTGTCTGGCTTTCTTCTTCATATTTGAGAAACAGATTAAAGAGTGGGGCTAGGCTGTGAAAAGCAGTAAGTCCAATTTTCTAACAGATAACCTTCCGGGAGAAGAAAGGGCACCATCTTTTATAATCCCGATGCTGTCTATGTACTTGATACATAACAAAACAAAACATTCTGAAGTAAGATTTAATATAGAAAGTTTGCAGACCTGCAATGCAGCAAGTTTAGAAGTATAATTGAAACATATCCAACTGTGCATGGAAATCTTTGTGGCTGTGTGATTATTATCTAACCACTCTCTAGTCCATGACTGAGCACAGGAAAAGAAATGCCATGATTTGCTTTTTCTTCACTTATTTTAGGAGGTATTGGCCATCAGACAAGAAAAAAGCCTATAAAAAGATGATTCCTGATCTTGGCAATGGATGTGTCCAACAGAAATTGGGGGGGGGGGGGCCGCGGGTAATAGTAGGAGAGGGGAGGGAGACAAAGAGCAAACACATTATCTATGAAAATGTCATGATAAACATATTATTTTGTGCAGTAGCTAAAAATGTAATTATTTGTTAAGTTACATAGAGAAGTACAGGAAAAGCCTGGAGATTTGGAGACCTAGCTCCCAACACTTCCGTTTCTGCTCACGTAGCACCCTATGAATGCGCTGTGGTAGCTGTGGTCGAGGAAGCCAGCGTCCACCTACACTCACTCCCACAGAACTCAAGGACTCTACTGGAGTCGGTCCTACCGCGCAAATTAACATGCCAATCCTCGTGCCCAACTATAGGTGCCCAGCGCTCACATCTGCGAGTCAGTGGGGATTATGCTGGGACTTGTACTGGCCTCGCTTGATTCGCTCAGGTTTGGTTAAAGAGCTGCGGGCACTCATCCCGTGCATCAGCCATTTATTGTCCTGTGTGAAAGCAACTCTCTCCAAGCTTAAGCTTGGTCAGCATTGGTGAACCAAAATATTCATTAATTGTCACGTGTAAAATTAAAAACAAATAGCATACTTAAATGAGTCTTGGGAGCTATCCAAAGGGGTGGGGGGAGGAAGCAGATTTATGCTTGAGCAAGTTCCTGGCGGGATCTCCACTGCGGCGACTCCTCTGAGAGAGCCCGCTCATTCCCAGGCTATAGAAGTACTAAAACTTCCTAATATTCGAGCGAAAACTGTTCTTTACAGTGCCAACTCAGAATTCTGTCTTCATGACCAAAAATCCCACGAAGTGAAAAGCAAACTGAGGATTGTGCGCTTGGAAAATGGCTCGTGGATTCACTCCACCCTGATGTTTTTGTTCTTTCTTAAAAAATAAAATAATGCTAAAAGAAATCCCTGCACTCAGACATGACAGAATACCATTTCTCTTTGATAGTTAATTGTATTAGGAAAAAGGGAGATGAATTTTCAGAGATGACTGTGCCAAACATATATCTTAAATCCACAGAACCACCAACCATCTCCCTCCACACCATGATCTTTAAAACCTTAATTTTAAATTAAACATGGCTATGTTTTAATAATCAAGGAAAATATTGTGTTAAAACAAAAATTAAAAGATCACCTAATGCTATGGATGAGCATCTGAGGGCACATGTCTTATGTTAGTGTTTAGATGACTTTCTCTTTACACCTAGCAAAACTTAGATTGAATACTTACTTGTTTAGAAATGATGGGTCTATAGTAGATGAACCAGAAATAAATCTGTATTGTTTCTTTAATGGAAAAGCCATTAATAAGCCATGCACTGTAAAGAGGACTATGGGTGTTTTATAACACAAATACAGATCATAGTAAAAGAAACTTTTCTGAATTATTACAGTAGGAGAGGAGTTGAACAAAGTCTTTCCTCACTGTGTCTAAGAATTAGACTCTTCTAACCATTGAGTATTGGCTTACTTGAGAAAAAGATGGTTGCCTCTGGGGAGAACAGGATCTTTCCCAAGCTTATATCCTTTCCATGTTCCATTTTGCACAGCTCGTGATGATGAGCCACAAATGTTTCCATGCTACATATGTGTAGTACATACCTTCTCTAACCCACATTCCTCCATTCCTCCATTCCTCCGAAGGAATATTGTCTAAAACCCTGAACTCAACAGCCAGGCTCCCTAGATATTCTTAACACTGTCAAATCCCAGGATCTTGAAATGGTTTCTCTGTTTTGAAAGATTATATCTTCTCTGAGGTACACTTCTCTTGGCTATGAAAGTGAGTGGAAGTAATCTCTGGGGATAGCCCCATTTTCCTTTCTAGGTCTTCAGATTCTGTTTTTAGTCCTGTTACAAGTATGGGGAAGGAGCTAGAAGAAAAAAGTGTGCCTGTTAACTCCCATTAAAGAAGGGAGTTTGCTTGACAAGAAGGCAGTAAGGAAGAGATAGTCTAATAGGCCCTCCCCCACAGAAATCAGGGTGCCCCCCATTTAGTCACTAAAATTCACCAAACTATATCTCACATTATATCTTTCCATGATCACTCCCAGCAGTAATCCTGTCCCAAATACTCAGAGACACAATCTCTTTTCTATCTTTTCACTTCATGGATCCTAATCAAAGTTGGTTATTTTAGAAGGGGTCCTCCCACCCTTCAGCTAAACCTTGAGTTTTTTGGGTTGTTTGATTTGTTTTATTCCTTCCTTTTTAGATATGGGAGGATGAGCCATTCTTCCTTTAGTTAATTTCTTGCATTCTGCTCTGTGATGTCCAGATTAGAATGTGATTTTGCTACAGCTGCTGAAAGTGTCTAATAGATAGCCGGGCTGTAACCCATTTGATTTTAACCCCTCTCTTCCTCATGTGCCATGTCTTTTAGGACCCCACCAAACTCAAGTTCCCACATCATGGTAATAATGTTCATAGAGTCCCTTGGACTTAGCAAAAATAGCTACCCTATTAGCTATAACTTTTATACTTAATCAAAACAGGTTAAACAGTATACATTGATTTGGAAGAAAGTTGCATTGGGACCTACAATTCCTCCCTGTTCTAAGAAAAATATTAATGTCCATATTTCTTTTTTAAAGTGACTGGAAGTATTTCCTCCTTTCTCTCTCTCTCTCTCTCTCTCTCTCTCTCTCTCTCTCTCTCTCTTTCTCTCCCTCTCTCCCTCTCTTTCTTTCTTTCTTTCTTTCTTTCTTTCTTTCTTTCTTTCTTTCTTTCTTTCTTTCTTTCTTTCTTTCTTCCTTTCCATTGATGGTCTGTTTCCCTCTTAGGAGCCCCAAACCTAAACTTTAAAAGATGAAGGAAATGAAGGAAAGTGATAAATACCTTTTCCAGGCATTCAGTTTGTTGGCTTTCTGACCAAAAGGGGCCTTTGTTAGATCTCTGCAAGGAAGCTAAATCCAGCCCCCAGCAAACACTCCTCCACCT
This sequence comes from Mus musculus, assembly GCF_000001635.26. Lineage (NCBI taxonomy): Eukaryota > Metazoa > Chordata > Mammalia > Rodentia > Muridae > Mus > Mus musculus. Next base: position 102,915,844 of record NC_000081.6, read on the forward strand.
TGTCCCCAACCCCCTCAGTCCTCTTGTCTAACTTGAAAATGAACTTGGACTTCCCTCTCAGACAGGCCCTAAAACCAGGAGAGATTTTATTTGTCTGTTTCTGAAGGGCTTCCTAAAAGGGGGAGGTGTCGAGGGAGGCAAGGGGAACAGAGGGCCAAGTCCTGAAGCACCGCTCAGAGTGGGAGGAGACACTTTCTCAGAGTTAATTTCTTAACTCCGAATTAATTCTTTGAACTTTTTTTTTTCTGGCTTGGGGGCAAGTGCCAGACTGGGATGCTGCCTAATGCCAAAAGAAATATGCGGGGCGAGGATTAGGAAAGTGTGGGCAGAGAAAAGATGAAGTGGTTTGAGCTGAGCTTGTTGGAGTTAGGAGTTTGGCAAACTGAGGAAGAAAGAGATGCATTGAAGGCAACTTTTTGGCAGTTCACCCTGCACGGGGGTCACCTGGCTTTCTCTGATACTGCTTAGTTCCATAGGTAAAGTCTGCAGTTGAAGACAGAATGAATGGAAATTCAGAAAAAAAAAAAAAAAAGGTTGGAGATAGCCTACACTTGTACTGCTGCTTGGATCTCCACTGAATCAGAGAAGGTTTGGGATGGCCTCAAGCCTAGGCCAGTCCTAGTTAGGCAACAGAGAGAAGTAGATCTTCCTGCCCTTTAAAAAGGGCAAGTTTGAGTTAAAGAATATAAAATTCTTAAACAACGAGCAAAGTGAAGCCTCCGCCACCCTAGACCCATCTCCCTTCAAGCTGGGAGCCCAGGGAAGTTATAAGAATAAAATAGAAGATGCTAGGAAAGCAGCTGCTGTCCACGAGGTGAGTTCCCAGGCTGAGAGAAAAGGTCCACTGGCCCTTCTCTAAGGCCAGACTCTGAGTGTGGAGAGAGAAGAGAAGAGCAGGTTCCAGAAAGATCCAGGGTCCGGAATATAGCATATGTACATACATACTGTTACACTCTTCAGCTATCTCAACCTTCCAAAAGGAGGAAGAGGGGATTCAGGGACAGCACAGGAGCACCAAGTTTAGCTACTCTTCTTTATTTCCCTGACAATATTTCCCCTTGCAGCCCACCAGGAATTTCTTCCCAATGTATGGGTCTCCTGTCTCAAAAGCACATTCACAGGATACCCCTTTTCTGACCCCCCCCCCAGCCCCTTCCTTAATCTTTAACATTCCTTTCTTGCTTGGAAAGCTCAAACCCTGTATTTTCTATCTTCCACAAATCTCTTCTGTCCTGCAGCCAGAACCTTGGACAAGAAAAACACCTCCAACACTCTATATGAACCTTATAATGTCCCAAATCTGGGCCAGAATCCAGATCCCAGGGTGGTGAGGCTCTTTGTTCTCCTACAGACTCAACCAACCCCCTCCTTTTTAAAAACTGGACTTTTCCCCCCCTAAAAGGGATGAGGTTGGGAGAAACTTTAGAGTTTCAAGCATACCCCTTACCAATATGGAGGGACCAGAAAAGGGAGGCAAATTGGAAAATCACCCATGTCTAATTTCCAGAGGAGGAAATCTCAGTACTGAAAAAACACAACTTGATTTCTCTCATCCAAGCCCCTACCCTAGAATTCATTCGTCCAGCACCCACTGTAGGTCACACTTGCTCCCTCCTGCTACAAATGCTGTGACTTTGTCTTTGATACAGTGGGTCAGAAATTTTACTCCCATACCACCCTAGCCTCAGAAAGGCACAGACAACCTGGCCTTCTGCTTCCCTGATATTTTCTTTGGTGATGCTTTGGTAAGTAGACTGGGGCAAGCATGTGAACTGAGTGTGCACACAAACAAACAAGCCCACAAACTCCGACCTTTATTTGTAGATAGAGGACTTACACAAAGGGCTTGTGTCTTCATGAACACATTTAGCCTGTGTCCACAGGGATGTGTACAATACACATCCACCCACATCCCTAAACTCACAGACAGGCTGCCTGTGTGTGTGTGTGTGTGTGTGTGTGTGTGTGTGTGTGTGTGTGCGCGCGCGCGCGCGCGTGTGCACGCGGGGTGGGAGAAACACACACACTTCAAATGAAAAGGCACATTAAGTATATCCTTTATAAGCTGGGATAACTTAGCTGAAAAGTTGATTCACTGGAGGACGCTGAGGGTAGAATGGTTCACACAGTTCTTGCTTTGAAAACGTATCCCAGACTCTGCTGGGTTTCCCCGGTGAGGAAGAGGACCCTTTCTCATTTTCCTTCAGTTCAGTTAAATGATTCCATCTTTTCTCCTACATCAGCAGCTTCACTTATGAGTTGTTTGGTTTTGTTTGTTTTTCTCTAAACTTCATCCTGGGCCAATCCCCACCATACCATCCTTGAAGTGGGGAGATCGAGGTGTGACAAAATGGTGCGGGGTGAGCAGGGTGAGAGTTTCAACCAGAGGTTGCAGAGCCAGGCTTCTAGGGTGTGAATCGCCTCCGAAATGAGATGTAATTACTACGTTTCCAGTGATGCGTATTCTCCTGGAGTGTTTAATTTGATTTTACTTGTGTCTCAGCGAGATACACAGGTTTTTTCAGGGTACTGGGAAAAGCGACCCCACGCTTAAAGTTAATTAACCTGCAAGGTTTTACTTTCCACGATCCTATCCGCACACAGGCTCTTCTATGCATGCCTCCTTCCGCGATCCTTGTGGGCAGAAGAGAGTAGCAGGCACGGAAGGTCTTGGGGAATCAAGCTCAAGGGAGTGTGACCATCGCCCGCTCTCAGCGTCCTTAACCCGGACTTTCCCCCTCATGGCCTCCTAGGTCCCCGCGTTGCTTTGAGTACCTACATCTTCATCTGGTCCTTTGCAAAAAAGAGACTTTGTTTCCCAGTATCTTCTTCCCGCTAAATTTTGGCAGAAAACTGCCCCTAATAAATGGAATTGTAAAGTTGCTGGGTTAATTAAATCTATATCTCATCGCAATAGTAATAGTTAATGTCCTTATATAAACCTGAAAAAAGAATATAGCATTAACGTTATTTATTGTGGGGCCTTCCTATACCTAGATCCATCCTTCTCACAGTTCTGGCCTCTACTCTCAAAGGCTGGGGGAAGTGTATTTGAGTATCAGACCGTGCCTGGTATTTAGGCCTCTCTAGGAAGGGAGCCACTGGAATGGAAAGGCTCTCCCAGGTCCTTTGTTTCTCCTAGCGGCCCCACAGCTTGGCCTACTTCCCTGTTCTCAATGGGGGCACAGCACTTCACAGGAGGAGAAACAATCTCTACTACCCACTGCTAAGAAAACCCACAGTCCTCCTGGCCACCCAACCCTCTCAGCCAGCCTTAGGCAAGGGGGCCAAGTTCACCGGACCCAGTCTAGACTTGGCCAGACCTTGTTTGTTCTCCTTGTATTTTTGTTTGTTTGTTTTTTTACCTTGACCTTGGACTCCAGCAGCAGGGTAGCCTGTCTCCGAGCCCAGAGGACTCTCAAAGATTTCCCTTTGGCTTATTCTCCCTGATGAACCATCATTCCCCCACCCCCACCCCCACCCCACAAACATTGATAAGCTGATCTGCCAGGGTTTCAAGCTTCTTTTGTATTTTTCTTCTTTGCCATCCCAGTACAAAGCCTGCTTTCAAAACTCCGAGGAGGACTCACTTCTGGATGAAGACCGACCATGCTGACAAAAATTCCATTTCTTGTCCTGACTCACCAGGGCCTGGGGCTGTCAACCGTCAGAGACCACCTTCCTCCTTTAGGGGTCTTGAGGCAGGCTCCAACATTTGCCTCCAATTGAAAGGTCTAGGATTAGTCTTGATGGGTGTTCACAGTTGAGAGTCTGTGTGAACATCAGCACCCAGCATTTAAAACGTGTGGCAGAGGCAAGAAGGAGAGAGACACCGCAGCCCCCCTCTCTCCCTCTTTATTATTTTTTTCCTGCTCTCTCGCTCGCTCTTTATTACTTCTTCTCCTCAGGGAGGGGTATGTGTGAAAGGGAGCTTGGCACAATTCCATGGAGATGCCCCTCTGCAAAGGGGTGACTCTACTGAGGCCCTAACCAGTGGGGGGGGGGGCGCAGAAAAAAGTGAGTGTTATAAAAATCAGTAACTTGGTGCTAATTTGTTCTTGACATAGAAGACAGTTCGGGATCTAAGTACTCTGCCTGAACAAGAGTGATCCTGAAAGGAAACTGGGAATAAGGCAGCTTAAACTTAAGCTGCCTGGCTCCTTAGCGCTTATCACCCCATCAGCCCAAGCCATTGAGGAGGGGGGGTGGTCTTGTACTTGTATGTTTGGAGTTGCACCTGTCAGAAGTCCCTTTAAAGAGCGGCAGGTTTTCTCTGCTTTCTACAGTTCCTTGTGTGAACCCAAAGAGACTCTTGCAAGCATCCCGGCCTTTCCTTTTGCTCAGTCAGAATCTGCTTCTGTTTCTTTGAGAGTGGGGGCGGGGGGAGTCTCCGGTATCCCTTTTGTATGCTGAAATGGCAATCTGTCCTTCTGCCCCTCTCCGTTAGCCTCTGCTTCTCGCTGAGTGTATTTCATCATTTCTCTCCCCACATCGGGACGAAGTCTGCATTTGGGAAATCCAATCGCCCAATCATGTCTGATACAGGAGAGAGCCCTTTTCCAGACAAACTGGGGCTTTGGGGAAAGCCTCTGAGGTCGGAGTTTGAGACTCTGGTTTCGGCACCAAAGGCTCGGTGAGGTCCTTGTCCGCCGTGAGCTGACTGCCACAGCTGGAGCCTTCCTAGCTAGATTTATTATTATTATTATTACTATTACTATTATTACTAAAATTCCAGGTTTGCCTCCATTCTCAGCTCCAAGCCCCAATTTAGAGACTTCGGTAGTCAAAGCCATCTGTTTGAGAACCGGAGCCTCTCAGCGTCTCTCAGTCCAGAGCCTAGGAGGAGGAGCCATCCTCTTCTCCCTAGGTCCCTTTGCGTCGGCCAAATTAAGCCTCTCTGCCCCCCTCCCCTAACAAGGCTTGCCTAGGGGGCGTTGCCCGTCCCTTTAAATCTCCCAGCTCTCTCCTCCTTTTCCTTTCCAGTGAGCCAATCAACAAAGTTCTCATTTCTTTCCGCCCCGCCCCATCTCCCGGGGAGGGAACCCCAGGAGACCCAGGCTTAGCATCACGTGCAGCGGCTGTGGTCACGTGGGAACCAGGGGCGTGCTATGGTGAGGAGGGCGGGAGTCGCCGGATTTCTTAATGAAGTGTGTCCGCATGCGTAGTGGGAATGCGGCTAGGGAGGGGGAAGCACCGGGGGGGGGGGTGGCGGGGGGAGGAGGGGAGGGGTGGAGAGAGAGAGAGAAGGGAGGAGGGATGGGGGAGGGAAAAAGAGAGCGAGGTGTCTCCCTAGCTCGCTGCCTCTGGCAAGTGGAGTTTTTAAAAAGCTGGAGCAGATCATGTCATGACGACTTCGCTGCTCCTGCACCCGCGCTGGCCGGAGAGCCTTATGTACGTCTATGAGGACAGCGCGGCGGAGAGCGGCAGCGGCGGCGGCGGGGGAGGCGGCGGCGCGGGCGGCGCGGGGGGTGGCTGCAGCGGAGCGAGCCCCGGCAAAGCCCCGAGCATGGACGGGCTGGGCGGTAGCTGCCCGGCCAGCCACTGCCGCGACCTGCTCCCGCACCCTGTATTGGCCCGCCCGCCGGCTCCTCTGGGTGCCCCTCAGGGCGCCGTCTACACGGACATCCCAGCCCCGGAGGCGGCGCGCCAATGCGCCCCACCGCCGGCGCCCCCCACCTCGTCCAGCGCCACCCTGGGCTATGGTTACCCATTTGGGGGCAGCTACTACGGCTGCCGCCTGTCGCACAACGTGAACCTGCAGCAGAAGCCTTGCGCCTACCATCCGGGGGACAAGTACCCAGAGCCGTCGGGCGCGCTGCCTGGTGACGACCTGTCCTCCAGGGCTAAGGAGTTCGCCTTCTACCCCAGCTTCGCCAGCTCCTACCAGGCAATGCCCGGCTACCTGGACGTGTCGGTGGTGCCTGGGATCAGCGGGCACCCGGAGCCGCGTCACGACGCGCTCATCCCTGTTGAAGGCTACCAGCACTGGGCTCTTTCCAATGGCTGGGACAGTCAGGTGTACTGCTCCAAGGAGCAGTCGCAGTCCGCCCACCTCTGGAAGTCTCCCTTCCCAGGTAAGGAAGGGGCTTGAGCGGCGGCGCCGCCGCCGCCGCCAGGGACCCCTCCCCGCCCTGCCTGCCCCGCGGCTCCGCGCCTCAGCCACCCCCGCCGTCTGGCCCCGGCGCGCCGGCTCGGCTAGGCTGTCGATGGAGCCGGCCGGGCGAGCTATGCTGAGGAATGCGCTGGGGAAGAAATCTGCTCCGACACGTTCCCCGGAGCTGCCGGGTCCAGAGTGAAGCAATCAGAGGCGCCCGAGCGCCGGCTCGGCTCGGCTCTGGTCGGGAGCTCGCCTCCTCCTCCCCCAGCCTGCTCCAGCCTCATTCAGGGATCCTGGCCCCTAAATCCGCTTCCAGCCAGGAATGGGTTGGGGTTGGGCCTCTGGTGTCTTGGAACTTAGTCCAAAACCCTCAACCCAGTGGATAGTTGGGATTTGGGGAGAGTATAAGAACCTTTACCTTGCCCGAGTTTTCAGGAGCTGTCAACCACCAGATACTATAGCATTAAAATGGGGATCTAATTCTCCAGAGCCTATAGAAATGTACAATTTTTTTTCTTTTTAAATTTAACCATGAATGTTTTATAAGAGCACAGAAGAGATTTTTAAAAATCTCTGTAGAGGGAATGTGTAAGATTTGAATCCTCTCCTGGAATGCAATTTTTTTCTTTGCCGCTCTGGTACACAGTTTTAATCCTGTGAATCCACTGCCAGATCCTCCAAGTGAGATTTACTGGCATTCCAGACAGAGAAAGGGGTTCTAAAATGGGAGGTGGGAGAGGCAGACCTGTGCTGTGGTCCGGGGTCCAGACCACTCTTGTCTGGCTGTGTATGCAAGAAGAGAGCACTCTTGTGTTGTTCCTCTGTGGCTGTCTCTGAATAGGAAAGGATTCCATACCGCCCCCATCACTCCCCAGAGGAGAAAGACCGGCCCAGATTTCCCAAAACTGCATCAGAAGCTTTGGGTTCCACTCTGATCTGAGAGATAAGGATTTGAGGGTCTAGAGAAGCCAGCATTTGGGTCTACTCTTCCTGTACAGAGCTCAGTGGGAGACAGACAGTCCTCTTTTCTAATAGCTTCAAAGATCCTTGAGAGTCCAGAGAAGCCTAAGATAGCTTCCCACTGTGTGCAAAAGGAGCCCCCCCTAGCCTCCCATACCAGGCCTGGGATTTTTCATTGGAAAGATCAACCCAAAGAACTCTTTACGGTAGGCCTGAAATTCTTCTGCATCCGGGATTGGGTGGAGAGGTAGATGGAGAAGAATCACTGAATGATATTATAGAATGTAGCAAAAACATTCTGAAAAACAGCACAAGGTCACTTGTTATAAGTCAGTACCAGAGCTAAAACCACACAAGGCACCCTATTTCTCACAGCCAGAATCAAGGACATGGTTGTGGTACAATTGGTACCATACACCACCTTCTCCTCATTGACTATAAGATTTTTTTTTATACTATACAAACGTATTCATGTGAAGCACAGACTGATACATATCTATAAGATAGACTGTTCATATGTAGGCATTCCATAATACACTTATAGAAAATAGGCTGCCCTTCACTTCTCTAGCTCATAAGACAGAAAGCTTCTTAAATGAAGGTCCAGCAGGAATCCTTGTGGTAGTGGAATTAAAGGGTCACTGAAAGAGAGCCAGTGGACTGGGAATCCGGTGCTGACCCTGCTCACTGTAGGTAAGGACTCAGGCCTAGAGCAAAATCAACGTCTTTGGAATGAAGAGTGTACCTAAAAGAGCTGCTGTGGCTTTCCTGTATAGGCATGTGGGTTGTGTGGTGGGCTGGAGGGAAGCTCAGAATTATCTTTGAGCAAATAAACATCTTAAAGATTCCCAGAAACAAGAACAACACACATACACACACACACAAACCACTCTGCTAAAAATAAACACGTTTATATCACAGCCTCCTAGAGAAAGATATCTTTGAAATGAAAAAAAAACATACATCCCAATTGAGATTTAATACACTTGCAAATTACAACAGAGAAGTGGGTATAAAATCCAGTGTGCCTCCACTGCTCTGAGCTCATGCTCCCCACTAGAAGTAGATTCTGGCTGGCGTTTCTCAGTGCCTGAAGAAGTCCAGGAGGGAGGCAGATGAAAAAGAAATTATCTTCAGACACCCTCCATCTTTCTACCCACACAAGTCTTTTAGAAGTAGTGAGATTTTTCAGATAACTCTGTCTATGCAATTGTGGTTTGTTCGGCAACATCTAGCCATAAACACCACTGTCTCTCTTCACTGCCTCTGGCTCTGAGAAACCTCACCTATGATAGTCTGGGCTGGTGTGGGAGATGGAGGCAATTGTTCAGAAAGATCTAGATAATTAGAGCTGTGAGGAGTTGTGGCTTCTTTCTCCCAATTATATAGACCCCTGCTTCACAGTTTCTCTCTCTCCTCTCTCTCTCTCTCTCTCTCTCTCTCTCTCTCTCTCTCTCTCTCACACACACACACACACACACACACACACACACAGTGATGAGTATAGATCCCTTTCTTTTTTCACCAAGAAGGGCAGAAATCCCAGGAGACAATTAGATGGAAGAAGAAAAAGACAGTTCTGAGATAGATAGATAGATAGATAGATAGATAGATAGATAGATAGATAGATAGAAAGAAAGAACAGATAGATTATAGAATAGAACAAAACAAAAACAGTGGGTTTTTGGAGCCCGTATATTGACGGTCTTTGAATTTGGATTGGAAAGAGCCACTAGCTGCAAAAGATTGTCCTTAAATCCCAGAGCCTACTAATGAAGTGGGCAGGCTTTGGAGTGCCCTGCACAGAAGCCTCTACCCCAAAACAAAGACTAGCAGGGGATTGTTTTAATTATTTGCTTCTCATAGATACCGATTAGATTTCCAAGTACAAATACATTAGTGTAGGTGATCTGGGGGGACGTTAGGGAAGGGAACATTGAGCTAAGTCCACACCCTAGGCAGGGTAGGCACTGCTCAAAGTCTAAGCTACCAGCTGCTCTCACATCTGTGAAGCCCACTTCCTTTCTAGCCAAGACAGCAGACAATGGAAGGTGCTCCTCTGAGGAGGAAAGACAGGAGCTATTTCTCCAGGAGGTCAAAACAACCTGCTGTTCAGTTTGACCCAAGGGAAACCTTGGTGGAGTCAATCTTTGGCATCCAATCGAGGGAGGGGAAAAAATGACCAGTTTAGAGCAGATACCTACCTTTTAACCAGAATTTTTAGGATTGTGTTGATTAAACTTCATTAGAAATTTAGAGTTTTTGTGTAGGGAGCTACAAAAAGTGATTTTTAAAAAAAAAAAAAATTAGGGACAGTTAACTGGTTCATTCAAAAACTGAAACGCACCCATATCATCACTTTACCCTTCAACAAAGGGGATGTACTAGGAGGGCCATTTCTCTTTTGCCCCTTACCCTGACTTTATGTGAAGAGTCAGAGAATCTAGATTCCAGCTCTGCCGGTCAAGTCACTGCCTTACTATAAGCCTCTGATTTCTAATTTTGTAAAGTGCATTTAATAAAATACAACTGAAGAAGTGTTCTGGGGATATCACTACTTATTTCCTTCATTTTTATTCTTGCCCCAGAATTATCTGTTTCTTAAATATAGTTCCATCTATAAGAGTAAAACAAATTGAAGACCAGTTATTTAAAACTTTGTAACTTTTTAACTTGACAGTTCATATCTACTAAACTGAAGTGGCTGGTTTGTTTGTTTGTTTGTTTTCCTGATTAAAAAATCTTGGGTGTCAGAGAAACATTGACAAGTTGGATAGATAATTTTCCTGAGACATTGTAACCATGAAGGCAGCTTGTGCCGGCCACTGGAACCCCATTCCATTTTCTTCCTGGCTACTTTATTTCTATCTGCATTCTGTTGTGATCTGCCTCCCACATCCCCTCTCTGTTTAGTGGGCCATGGGTCTTGGGGGGTACTCACTGGGAATGTCAGTGTAGGGAAGATGCTTATAGAGTGGGGTGTAAAGAAACACTTCAGCAGATTCTCTGCTTTCATGCTGGGGTCATGTCTAATACTTCCAAAGGAACATAAGAATGAAGAAGAGAACTCAGACACTCAGACCTTGTTAGAGTCTACCTGAAGTCCACTGATGCCATAGAAAGCAATGAAGGCAGAGCTAGCTGTTCACATAGTCTCCCTTATCCTCCCACTATGGTCTTTCACTGCCAATAGTGCAGGTGGGGAGTGCCATCCTATTGTGAATTCCTGTGAAATGCTCTAAACCTGAAGAAATTAAATAAGTGGTGGCTGAAATTGCAAGGATAGAGCTTAGGGTAGCTGGGGTTTAGAAAATTTCTTTCAGCTTTGGAAGAACAGACATAGGAAGGTTGGAACAGGATTTTTTTTTTTCTTCCTTTTGGTGGAACCTAGGTATGGACCTCCTCCTATGGGGATCTGATTTCCTTACACTGAGCCAAGATCTTCTTCCTTGGGTGGTGGTAGATGATTCACAACACTGGAGCCCTTTTTGTAAGTGACTGATCCCTCAAGCAGTCTGGCTTCATCTGATAGTTTCTTCTCTATGTTGGTGAATCAGATCCCATAGTGTCAGGCTAGACTCATTCATGAGCCTGGGCACCTTCAAGCTGAAGGACCTACTTGATGGTCCAAGCCCCTGTAGCTGACACCCTGATTGTTATGCACTCCTCAAACTTACAATGTAAGTCCTTCTCCCCCCCCCACACACACACACAAAGGGGAGATTAGAGGGTGTAGGAACCCTGTTGTGCTAACTGCAGAATGAAGGAGTTTTTGTTTTTGTTTTCTAAATACCGGGCGCTCCAGCAAGCAGGAGGAGGACTTGGAGCGTCCAATTTTAAGGGTCCAAGGTTTCTAATAAAGGGTGTTGTGTAGAGCCATAGTGGAGGTTGAGGCAAAAGGGGGAAAAATCAATAATACAGATTCTCTGTTTAGATTTTTAATGATATTTTATCATGGATTTTTTTGCATTGTTTTGATTTTCTTTTTAAAACACGTGCCTTAAAATATTATCTTGATTACTGCGTTTTTTGAGCGCCCTCCTTTTAAGTTTGTACCTAGAAGGAAGCTATTATTCCAGTGGCCTCACCTTCTCTGTGGACTTACTAATAGCGGGGATGGGGGGTGTACTTAGAATTAGGGCGCCTCGTCATGCAGTACAATCTGGCGGCCCAGATGAGACCGTGTGGGAACTTCAGACCGCCTCGCATCCCAGTAGCCCTTAGCCGCCCACCTCACTTGCTCCTATATGCCTTCTCTCTCCCTCTAGACGTGGTTCCTCTACAGCCCGAAGTGAGCAGCTACCGGCGCGGGCGCAAGAAGCGCGTGCCCTATACCAAGGTGCAGCTGAAGGAGCTAGAGAAGGAGTACGCAGCCAGCAAATTCATCACCAAAGAGAAGCGCCGGCGCATCTCAGCCACCACGAACCTCTCGGAGCGTCAGGTCACCATCTGGTTCCAGAATCGACGCGTGAAAGAGAAAAAGGTGGTCAGCAAATCTAAAGCGCCTCATCTCCACTCCACCTGACCCGTCCGTTTGCCCGCCCTCCCCGCCCGTCCCGACTATTTATGTCACAGCTTTGTACCATAACGGAATCCACCCGAAGGACGCTGCACCGGCGCAGACCACTATTTAATCTTACCGAGAAAGAAGAACAGCTCTGCCTTACCCTAGTCCCATTCCACCCCTAATCTCACCGCCCCCTGCCAGATGGCACCCAACTCAGCATCCGCAGCTGTAGAGGTGGGTTCGAATGGGGTACCAGAGGAAGACTGTCTCTAAACCCCTGGCCTTTGTGACTTGTCCCACTAGAAAGCCGAGTGGCCTGGAGAGCCCAGTCATTCCTACCAAAGCAGGACTGGGGAATTCCAAATTACTCAGTTCTTGCCTCTTCCTGTGCCTCAGCTTGTGGAAGAACCTACTTCTGGGGTGCATGGACACAGGATCTGGGGGAGCTCTTTCTTTCTTTCCTGTTCTCCCTTTTTACTGTCATTACTGAACTCCGTAGGCAAGGTTTTCCCAGTTACGATTTTTCTGTGCATCTTTTAAAAGTCGTGTGAATATTGATGCTAATCCTTAGGGCCTGGCAGTGTAATGTAATTCAAACGGAACCGTTCTTGTAGATCAGATTTTCTTTTCTGTTTTTCTTTTCTTCCCCTCTCTCTTTCTTTCTTTTCTTTTTTTTTTTTCTGTCTGTCTCAACAAAAGCTGGAGTTGGTGCAGCCCCTAGCCACACCCTAACCCAGAAATGATTCCCGGGAGGTGCCTTTGACCCCACTGCCTCCTCTGCTTTGCACTCTTAGTCCTAAGGAAATCCAAGGAGGACAAAAACAAAACACACACAAAAAAAACAAACAAACAAAAATAAAAAACAACCTCCAGCCACAATGCTAAGTGTGGCTTCTGTCTCTTTCTCTCTCAAGGTGAGGTTGGGAACTAGGCCAGGCTTAGAATCAGAACTTTTTATAAACTTCTTTAAAGGAGATAGAGGGTGGGTCCCTCAGAAGATCTTCAATCTTATCTCTACATAAGCAGTAGCAGATAGTGGAGAGGAGAGACCACACACTTTCATTTTTCACTGATTTCCTAAGCATAGCTTGAGGAGCTGACTGAGGAGGGGTGACATCATTGGTCCTGGATAAACCAGCTAAATGTAGACGCTGCCTAATTTCTCCCTCCTCAAAAGCCAACTTGGTGCTGTGGGGGCCCCCTCACCTCTTCCCTTCCCACTGGCTCATTACAAAACAGTGTTCTTTTGAAATGCCCATCTGAAATAGGCTCCTTTTTTTTTTAAATGTTGTGTATCTGTATATAGTATTGTGACGTCTGAATGACAATGTATTGAATGCAAAGAAGAAAAAAAAAACCCCACAAACTCGTTTTTAAAATAAAATATCTTTTTGGTTTTGGCCTTGATTTTATTGCTTGGGATCCTTCTGAAGCCTTCTTTTCCTGACTCTTCAGGGCAGGATACTATGGCCCAATCCAGTCAGACAGGACCAGGGAAGAAGATGCACATCACCTGTAACAGTAGGTCCCCAACTTCTATTTCTCTCCAGTAAAGTTTGGAGACATTTGTATCTTCCATTCTGTTTAAGATTAGAGAACTTCCCATCTTAATACCCAACTTCGGAGGGAAAAGTGTGATCTGCTGCGGAAAAAGCCTGGAAGTGGGTAAGTGAGAAAAGTTCACTGCTTAGTGATTTGTATGTAAGTTGGCTCTTATCTAGATTTGCTCTCTAACAATGGTGGAGGGGGTCTGGTTATAGGGTGTTAGGAGGGTAGCATCTTGACTGAGAGTTGACTGGAACAATGATAGCAACAGTAGAGGTGGTAGGTATCTCACCCTACTTCCCAGGCTTCACAGCCAATTCAGGCCTGGGGTTGAGTTTGAGGTTGGGGTTGGGGTTGGGGTTGGGGTTGGGGTGGTCCTAGCACCATTTGACAGAGGCAGCTTAGAGCTCAGCTTTTCCAGGCCCCAGGCTGTACTCATTTCTTTGTCCCATCAGCTTAAACAGAGAGGTCTGAATACCAGGATCCCTTGAGCCTCTGATTTGTCAGGCCAGTTCCATTTTTATTTTCTAGAATTTCTAAGAACCCTTGTCTTCCAGGAGGTCTTGGAGTCTGTGGAGATGGTGCCACTAATTTGTTTTTCTTGTCGCATCTGTGCCTATCTCCCTATCTGGTCGAGTTAATGAGATCATTAAGTTGTCAGGTTAAGAGACTTTTAAAAAGCAATATAGCCTAAAACAATGTTATCTCAGATTAAATCTTTACTGCAGCAATTTTTATTTATATATGATCCCCCCCCCCCCCCCGTCTCCTGAGACACAGAAAGACTGGAGGCATCAGGTTGGAAATCAGAGTTTGTCTTTCTGGTTCTCTTTGCCTGATGGGGCTGACACTTTTAAATTTTAACACTAATAAATGCTTTTTGTGGGGACACACACACACACAAAGTCTGAGAGACAAAGAACCTGAAGAATTCAACCTCCATGGAGTCCATGCTACCGAAGTAACTGCGGGCCTCATTCTACACTCAACTCTGGGCTGATTATAGAGAACCACGTACCGGGCAGGGGAAATTTGAAAGGGAATAGGTGACTCCTCTAGAAACAAAAGTCACTAGTAATTTTATTTCCCTTTCTTCAACAACCCCAATGCCTTTTCAAAAGCCCTGAGACAAAATGAGTTGTTCGGACAGAAAGGAAGCAAATAAAGAAACTTGGGAGTTTTCTAGTAAGGTCTTCAGATCTCAGTCATTGCAGTTATTCGGGTCCTCCTATAACACTTTGTAGACACAATGAAAGCTAAATACTTCATGGGTTAAAAATAATTTTATGTCCTAGGGAGCCCTCCTCGTGTGCACACAAACCTACACTTAGTCAAAGGGTCAAGTCTTAGCTGGTGAGGTGGTATACCTGAAGTCCAGTGTTACCATAACCTTAACCTTAACCCTGATTGATTGAAAGAAGTTTAGGGTCCAACTAGGCAACATAACCAGATGACCTTTTCACTTAGGAAAATAGATTCTTCCTATGAGAAAGGAACCATCCCAAGCTCCTAGACAGGGATGAAAAGAAAAAACAAAAAAGTCTTGTGCAAGCTCCTGAGGACACACTAGGGCACTGGGAAGGCAAGGAAGAATTGCAGGCATTCTGTGTAGCCAGTGTGCCCCAATGTGTCCAGGGCACTTTGTATTTTCAAACACTCAGCCAAATATATCAGATGCACCTCTAATCAGAGTAAATAAATACTGTATAAAGCTGTGTGATCTTGTGTTCTAGGGAAGCAACAATGGGAAGTGTATTCTTTCCTTGGCTCTTCTTTAAAGAGATAACACTATCTTTGGGGATGTGCCCCCATGCTCTTGAGCAGTGGAGACTGTCCTTCTGCTTCGTGTGTGTTGGTGTGTGTGTATGTGTGTGTATGTGTGTGTGTGTGTGTGTTGGTATGTTGTTAGCACACTCATCTCAAACTATAGAGTAATTTTGTCTTTATTTAGACATATTAAAGCAAAGATTCCTCTTCAAGGACAGTCTCCTAAGACTTTGGTTGGAGTAAGTTGGTGTAGGCAAACACAAGGGCACCAGAGCGTGGCAGCAAAGGGCTGTGGACACAGAGGTTTCCTCCTTGGAAACAGAAGTTCTAGTTCTTATAATTTCGTGGCACTCTCAGCTTCTCCAATCTCCAAGGCCCTAGAACTACTGAGGTTTCATAGTACTCTCCTTTGAGGGTCACTTTGCCATGGTGCCAGGCACACTTGGGTTGAGTCTTTTGGTGTTAGAGGAGAAAGACCTTCTCTGCCTTCATTATTCCTATCTAGGGCAAGAACAATAGTCCTTCCCTGACAAAAAAAATCCCAGTCAGGAACCCACCTTAGAGAACAAGGCCAGCAACTCTCTCAGCAAATCCTTCCATGACTGCTTGGAAGACCATCTTCTGAGTTTGATCCACTTGCGTAAATCATCAGTGGGGACGAAGTGATGGGTTAAAACCCCATGTAGATAGATGCATAGCACTGTCATCTCTGTAAAGGTCCCTTTTATTGGAGCTGGGATCCTTGTAGCAGCCCCCTCTGAGCATCCATCACATCACGTTCAAATAAGAATTCTCCCACTCAGAACCCGCCTGGGTCCTGGCATAGTATCAGAGCCCACCTTCAAGAAAACTCCAAGAGCAGACGTGTATCTATCGGACCGACGGACGGACGCACAGTAGTGGAGAGTCAAGGGGCCCTGGGGACCAAAGGGCTTCTGGGAGAGGGAGGAGAAGGAGGAGGGGGCCAGAGCTTTTCCACAACCAACCAGACTCTTCTTCTTTTAGCCTTGACCGTGACTAGGTCTTTCTGACCTTGACATCACAGGATTACCGGGAAAGGGGGTGGGGGGAGGGTGAAAAAGGCCTTGATCTTTCGGTGGCCAAAAAAAAAAAAGGGAGGGCCACTTGCCCCCTAGACACGCCATCCCTCTTCCCGCCAGAGCCCTCCGCCTCTGTTTACACACAGAGGAGGTGTCGTCTCCAGTCTAGACAGGGGCGCTAATAACGCCCATAAAAGGCGGCCTCTCCAGAGAGGCTCTGGTAACTCAGCTCCTGCTCGCCTGCCGCTGACTTGCTCCCTCCGCCTCTCGCGCCCCGCCCCTCAGATACCTTGGCGGAGCCCCTGGGAAGCCTTGCTGCGGCGGTGGGGGGTAGGGGGGGATTCAGAGAGTTTCTAGGGGCTGATAACCTCTACCCCTCGCCCTTCTGAGCCTCATCAGTCACCAAAGGTAAGTGGATCCCTGAACTCCCAGCCCAGCGGGTGTGTGTGTGTGTGTGTGTGTGTAACAGAACATTTCTCAACGACCCCCCGCCCCCCAACAACCTTCTGGGCTTACTGCTCCAATCTGAAACATACCCTGGGACTGGGACACTGGGTTTTTTGGAAACAGCTGAGCAGCTAGCTGCATTTGGTAGAACCTAAGGATATCTCTGTACTCTCCAGGGCTGGGCCTAGCCAGTGGACACTATCATGGACAAAGGGGCAGCTTAAGGAAGGAGGATACCTGGACTAGTACTTCCATGCTCTCCCCAACCCAGCTTTGAGGTGCATGAGGGCGGTCCACCCCATTACAGTAACAGTGGGTGTGGCATTTATAAGCATGTTTTTTTAAAAAACTGGTCCCTACACCTTTCCTGACACTCAGTAATTCACTAGGCGAGGAGATCCTCTGCTGGTGGAGGGGGAAAATGTCAGAGTTGGCAGTCTATTTAACTGTTAGCACTACAGGAAAACCTACAGGAAAAAATAAAGGGAGATTTTTCTCATAGAGGTACCCATGATGGGGAGTCTTTCAAATGTTCACTCCTGGGGGTTCTCACCACCTCCCAGATTTCTGAATGAAAAGGACCTTTTTGTTGGAGGAGGGACCTAGAGGATCCTGAGCCTAAAAGCCTGCTTGAGCTTCTAGGGTTAGTCCAAGCCTCCACTTCCAAGCTGCTGACCCCTAAGAAAGCAGCACAGAGCAGACAATCTCCCAATTTGATGCTTTGGTTTGGGACACTTGCAGGAGTGGTGGAGGCCAGATAGATTCCCTTCCCTAGAGGAACCAGTGAAAGGTCCAATTAGGGGAGAAAGAACACTTCCTCTACCCCATCCTGTAGCCTTGTCTGAATGTGAAAAAGGTCCATCCCAAGACTGAAAGGTCCCATAGGGACCAGACTTGGGGTGGGGTGGGGGGTGGACAGTGCATGGAGAGAGACCCTCCTTCCCCAGCCATCATTTTTCTTCTCCTTTACACAGTAATGCTTGTGTCCTTACAGGGGCCCAGGCCCTGCCTCATTTGCATATGCAGTGAACCCCTTTCTAAAACCACTAGGCAGTGACCTTGAACAAGCTCTCATGGTCTCTGCTCACCAAAGAGAAGGCAAAATCCAAATAATTCTCAGTTTAGGATTAGCTACATCACAGCCACTTTGCTTGGGCCACTAGAGCCTGTGGAGATTTTATAATTAACTTATGGCATGTCCAGCCCTGCCACTGTAGAAGCTGAAGATGCTAGAGGAATGGAGGCACAGAGAAAGTGTGGGGAGGTAGAGGGACATCCTGCAGGCACATGATCCTGAGGGAGGCTAACTGAATTTCTTGGGTGTTCATGGGAAACCTTGGACTATACTCTTGCCTTCAGTTTAATTAACCCCTGAGTTAATGAACGTGGCATGGCTGAGTCTGCCCAGCTGTGGCGGAAGCCAGTGGCCTAGAGGACATGCGACTCCCTTCAAGCCTCATGATTTGATGAATGTGCGGGGAGAGTTTTGAAGCATCACTTGTTCGCTGTTGACCCACGATGATGAATTTTGAGATGATGGAGTGCCGGTGGCTTGAACCAGACTAAATGCAGCTACCTAAAGCTTTGGGTGCCAAAATCCTCCTGGTTCCCTCCCTTAGCCTCATCAGGCTCTTGGGGAACAGCTTGATGAACTGGATTTATAGTCAAAGCTTCGCACCCTAGCCTCCCGCCGGTCCAGGGCATCCAGGTTGGGAGTGGAGGGGTTTTTTTTTTGTTGTTGTTTTTTTGTTTGTTTGTTTGTTTGTTTGTCCGAGTCCCGTCCTGAAACCTAGCGGATATGCTGCTTTGTGCTGCCGAGTTACCTAGAGGCATACAGAGCTATCGCGACGCTCGGGGAAACTGGACGCGTAGGTTGCCTGGGTCCTCAGAGGGGTCCTAGAAACCCTTAAATTTACACTGAGTCTTGGAGAGCAGGATTCTGGGGACAGGGATTTTGCTAAAGGAGGTCGGGACGCTCCTTGACAGAAATTAGCATGTGTTGCACAGAAGGAAGAGGGGTTTGTGCACGGGTCTTTATGCCAAGTCTGAAACCTAGAGATGATGGTTTTATCAGGGTCAAATCAGGCTGAGAGAAATCCACGTCTGAAGAAGGAAGCCCTCTCAAGCCATTCTCATTCTCTCTGCAACCAACCCCCACCCCCTACCCCGGGTTGCATCTGCCGCCCTGTGGCCGCTGCTCAGCGGTCTGACCCAAGAGGGCAGGGAGAAAAGCCTAGGGCCTGAGATTTTTGAATTGCGGAAAGATGGGAAGAAGCTAAGACCTTCCTCTTGGGGTCCCTTTTCATGGAGATTAGCATTGTCGGAAGGGAGGCTAAAATGGGGAGATCTACTCAACAAAGGCTAGTGGCTGACGGCAAAGCCAGCTCGAATCCCTCACAGCAACAATAGCGGCAGAGCGCCGAGGCCTGGAGAGCCTGGGCGTAGACATCGCTGCCAAGCGTAATGTGCTGATTGAAATCTGTAATGTTGAGATCACATCGCCTTTATCTTTATGATCAAAATGACTCCCAGATAATTTTTTAAAACTAGATGTTCATGTGCAATCAATGAGTCTTGAAAATGAAGAAATAAATGAAATTCAGCGATGGTATGACATGCTATTTGTAGCTGAGAGATACTCTGCAGCCTTACAGCCCCTTAATCAATTACGCACAAAAAGGGGAGGGGGGCACTGTAGGGTCTTCTGGTTCTGAGTGAAGGTTGACTGCAGAGGCTGGCGTCCCACGGACAAGACCTCCGAGGTTCCAGAGTGGGTCTGGAGCTGGGCGGGCTCCTGGAGGCGGGTGGGACCAAGCGGGCTGCCAGGAAGGCTCGAGCTGAGGAAGGAGAACCGGCCAAGCGGGGCAAGGGGCGGGCGCCAAGCTGCGGGCTGCTAGCTGCGCGGGGCAGGGCGGCGCCCGCGGGGACACATTTCTGTCGGAATGAGCAGCTATGGTTTGGGATATGAATTCGCTCCGGGAGCGGTGGAATTCAAAGAATCTGCTTTTCTTTCCGCCGCGTCCTGTAGAGGAGAGAGGGGCGGGAGAAAGAAAAGGGAAACTAGAATCTCCTGTGATTCTGTCTGCGTTTTGTAGCGTAGGCTATTTTCCAGATATTTAACTATCACCTACGTTCGTTCATATTCTCTCTCTCTCTCTCTCTCTCTCTCTCTCTGTGTGTGTGTGTGTGTGTGTGCGCGCGCGCGCGTGTGTGTGCAAGTGTGTGCAATTCTCTGATAAAAATCGTCACAATCGTTTTAATATGTATACGTTGTCAAACTGTTTATTCAACCTTGGACAGCTAAAGCTCAAAATAATCAGAGATGGTGAGTGTCTCTTTGCTATAACCCTAATAAAAATGTATTTGAGCTGGTTCTTCTCTTGGTGAGCTGGTCTACCGGTGCCCCAGTTGGGAATCCCAATGTTGACTTGCAGATGTTCATTATAATCAACAGCCAGTGCTAGGTTCCCATCCTTCTCTAGAAGAAGCATCATAAATAAAAATTTGAGTTCTCAACAGGATACTTCTCCGGATTTTCCCCTCACTCTTGTCCCACCTCAGAAGGCAACTCACCCCTGGCCGCTGCTCCATACTGGCCCCACAGTCAGCCTGCAGGTTGTAGGGTAATCTCCTTTGCTGTAGAATATGTAATCATTTGGGCCAGCCAGTTTCTGCTGGGGCTGACAGCCTCCTGTCATAAAGATGAGGAGATTCTTAGAAGCTCCCAGTACCTAGAAGTCACAGCCGAAAAGCAGTTCAAGCCACCCCTAGATTTTCAAGAGCAGGAAAATAGGTCCGCACCAAACTCAGCACCTTCATTTGCTCTTCTCTCTGCCTTCGGTTCTTCCTCTACTGATGGAACCTTAGTGGAGGCTAAGGTTAGTTAGGGGTACAGAAGAGATAGAATGATCAATCCCCCTCTACACCTTTCTCGAGTGAAAGAACCTCAAGTATCTTTTCATACCCCTAGAAGAAAATGCAATGGAGACAACGCAGCAGCGCAGCGCTGGCAGGGCTGAGAGATAGCTGCAGGAAAACCTGTTCTCACCCCCACTTCGCCTCTACTGTAAATAAACCCTGAGCCAAAGGGCTCATCCGTCTCCTTAAACAGCCAGTAAACTTTATATGACACAATATCTAATAGTAATTTATTGGGGAGATATTGTAAATTCCAACGGTTTTAGTTAATAAAGGAGCTAATTAAAGAGGGACGGGCTGTGCTCGGCCAGCTGTTGGTGATAAGATAATACATCTGGGGAGGGGTGCAGGGTGCAGAGGTGTGTATGTGCGGATATTTTTGGTGGCGCTATTTTTTTTTTTTTTTTTTTTTTTTTTTTTTTTGGTTTTGCCCCGCGTCGAGCGATCGCTTCCCCGTCTGCGTTAAGGTTTTATATGACTTTTTAAAAACCAGAATCCTACGAATAAATCTGTTCCTGCCTTTCGCTCCCCCATCTCCACCCAGGATTGGGGAAGGGGGAAGTAGAGTTGGTGCGGGGAATGTGGGTGGGGGGTTCGGTTGTCCCCACCCCTCCCCCTGGCGGTAGCGCCCACGTGAGTAGAGCGGCCAATGGGTGGCTGGTGCAGGTTTAACTATGTTTAATGTCAGATAGCAATAAAGTAGAAGCAGCCGGTCGGGCCCCGCGGAAATGGGCGAGCATAATCTCCTGAATCCTGGGTTTGTGGGGCCGCTGGTGAATATCCACACAGGAGACACCTTCTACTTCCCCAACTTCCGCGCGTCAGGGGCACAACTCCCGGGGCTGCCTTCGCTGTCCTACCCACGCCGCGACAACGTGTGCTCGCTGCCTTGGCCGTCGGCCGAGCCGTGCAATGGCTACCCACAGCCCTATCTCGGCAGTCCCGTGTCTCTCAACCCGCCTTTCGGCCGCACGTGCGAGTTGGCTCGCGTGGAGGATAGCAAGGGTTACTACCGAGAACCCTGCGCTGAGGGCGGCGGCGGGGGCCTAAAGCGGGAGGAGCGCGGGCGCGAACCCGGAGCGGGACCCGGGGCAGCGCTACTGCAGCTGGAGCCGTCGGGGCCACCTGCGCTCGGCTTCAAGTACGACTACACGGCGAGCGGCGGCGGTGGCGACGGCAGCACGGGACCCCCCCACGATCCACCCTCGTGCCAGTCACTGGAATCCGACTCCAGTTCGTCCCTACTCAACGAGGGCAATAAGAGCGCCAGCGCTGGTGACCCTGGCTCTCTGGTTTCGCCGTTGAACCCAGGCGGCGGGCTCTCAGCCAGCGGTAAGGACCCCAGCCCACTTGTGATGCTTACTCTGACAGGACGTCTTGCTAGTTTAGGCAGGGGAGGCCTGAGCTGGAACTGCCTAGGGTGACAGAATGTGTTGTGAGCTAGGGCTTCTTTTAAAAAGAAGTGTGTGTGTGGGGGGGGGACCCTATAAACATGTAAATATCCCCATAAAAGACCTGGAGAGATTTCCTTTTTCCGCTCCTAGTGGCTGTAGGGGTCAGGGAGCTCCAGAGTACAGGGATTCTGACGGGGACTTCCCCAAGCCTAAGAGTAAAGAGGTGGAGAAGGAGATTCCATTCCTATTTTTCAGGTTGCCTTTCCTTCTGCTTAGCCATAGGCCCCCGTTTCTCACAGTTCTTATTTTAAGAAACGCAATCAACATGATTTACTCTTCACCACCCGCCCACAACTTTCCTAACTGATGGGATCTGTAGTTCCAGAAGTTGTAAGGGTCAGGAAAATTTAATAATAATAATGATAATGATGGTGGTACTGGTGGGGGTGGGGGTGGGAGTAGTAGTAGTAGTAATAATAATAATAATAATAATAAAAGATAGTTTGGAAGAATTGAGGTAGGAACATAAAAAGATGTGTATACTACTATGGAAGGTAGTGTTGAGGCATAGAGTGAAAACAGGATGTTTTGGTGATGGTTTGGTGAGGATGGTCTGGGTAAACATTTTCAGGATGAGAAGCGAAAGGAATGACCTGGTCTGGGTGTGGGGCTAGGGTGAAAGGGTCTGGGAAAGGGCCCAGGGCACTGAGCTAGTCACCCCCTGATCCTCTAGCCAACCCTGCGGTTCATCTCCACCCAGGCGCGCCCTGGTACCCGATCCACAGCCGCTCGCGAAAGAAGCGCAAGCCGTATTCGAAGTTGCAGCTGGCTGAGCTGGAGGGCGAGTTTCTGGTCAACGAGTTCATCACACGCCAGCGTCGGAGGGAACTCTCGGACCGCTTGAATCTTAGTGATCAGCAGGTCAAGATTTGGTTCCAGAACCGGAGAATGAAAAAGAAAAGACTTCTGCTGAGGGAGCAAGCTCTCTCCTTCTTCTAGGGAGCAGGACAAGCGTGCTAGCCCCAGACTAAGCTTGCCTTGGTGGAGCAAGAGGGGGCGCAGCCTGGGACATAGTCCCGCTTACAACGCCAGGCCTTCTGGCAGGCCCTTCCCGGACGTCTCTTGTCTATTTTGTTCGTGGTTCCCTCCTGCACACACACACACACACACACATACACACACACACACACACACACACACACACACACACACACACACTCAGCAGGCCCTGCGGGTCCCCGAGAAAAGGGAACAAACCTAACCTAGCCGGAGAAGGCAGAAGCCCAGGAGAAACAAGAGGAGGCTAGGACACTGGGCAGGGGTGGTTTATTTGAGGCAGGACTGGAGCTGCTGTGCCTCCCGCTGAGGTTATGGGAAAGCAGCGGCCCAGACACTTATTCGCCCCCTTCCACCACTTCCCTTTCTGGTCTTAAGTCTCTATACTTGGAGGAGCAGACAAGGTTGATGACACTAGAACCAATGTGCCCAAACTCATAATTGATGGAGTTGAGAGGTAGGAACTACAACAGAGAAGACCCGTGGAATGAGTTAAGGGCAAGGGTAGAGAGCTGTGGCAGGCTTAGAGAAAGCTAGGGACCAAGAAGGAAAGTGTCCTTTGAGAGAATGATTGTTAAGGCCTGGATCCTACCCACATCTGAGTCCTCCAGCCTGAGCACTGGGTTGGGCTGAAGCATCTGTATTTGGCAGACTACCCTGCAGGAAAATAGACTAAACAGCTTTGGATCCTCTCCAGGACAGATCTAGAAAAGTTTCAAGGTCTTCAGTCTGCTGCTAAGTCCCCAGCTTGTCCCAGGCGAGCACAGGTGTGCTAGCTACTTTTCCCATCACTTACGCCAACTGTGGACTGGAAGCGGTAAACAGGGGGAACTGAGAACCAAACTCACACAGACACCGGTTCATTAGCCACCCCCAGAGACCCCCACCTGGCCCTCCGGGACGCCCAAAGAGGTGATGGAAGGGATTGCAGAGAGCGGTATTGATTGGCAGGGAGCGTTTCCGGCACCTACAGCAGCGGGCCTGCTGATTCTCTCTTCCCGCTGGCGTTCACGGTCACGGCCGGCCGGAGGCTGGACCGGCGTAATTTACGAGGCGGGAGGAGAATCTACCCTTAAAGGGGCTACGGGCAGCAGAGGCCCAGCTCAACCCGTTTCCCAGGCTGGTGACAATGAAGGAGGGGGCGCTGCAGTCCCCCACCCAACTCCTTTCTCTCTATCCCCTACCCGCCCCCCAACATCGCCCTTTGTCTCAGGATCCGCTGCCTCCGCCTCCGGGCCAGCTAGCCACCGAGTACGGGGCCAGAGCTGAAGAGGGAGGGGCTCATCCCCAGACTCAGTTGGAGGCCAAAGACAAGGCTTTTTATTCACAAATCCTTTCAGCCTTCAGCCCCAGACCCAACGTTATGAGGCTGGCCGGCTCTGGAAAGAACAGTCCAGATAACCCACCAGCCCTCCTGCACCCTGTTTTTACTCTTTCCACCAGCTTCCTGTCTGCTGCCTCACTTCTGTGGGAACACAGGATCGAGAAGTAGGGGATGGGCAGAGCTAAGTGCAGCTTGAGCAGTGTGAAACCGCCCACTGAGGTGAAGAGAGGCTTCCCAACTCTCCAAGGACAAGCCACAGAATACTGGGTTCTCCCAATAGCACGTGGCTTCAAGTTTGTTTACAGGATTGTGCAGAGACACAAGCAAACTGTTGGGTCCAAATCTCTCTCCCTACTAAACTTGCAAGCAGGCAGCTTCTTGGTCTTTCCATTTGGCTCAATAGAGAGGAAATACAATCACATGCCTTGATCCTCCATTGGGCACCTGACACATCTCCCCTCCCACTACACATGTTCATCTATGTTCAAGTTCCCAC
This sequence comes from Mus musculus, assembly GCF_000001635.26. Classification (NCBI taxonomy): domain Eukaryota; kingdom Metazoa; phylum Chordata; class Mammalia; order Rodentia; family Muridae; genus Mus; species Mus musculus. The sequence goes on from NC_000081.6 coordinate 102,940,395, forward strand.
AAAGCATCTCCACTCCAGCTGTCCACACAATCTCCTGTGACAGGGCCATGGGAATGGAGTACTACCCTTCTCCCTGTTTGTATCCCCTTGTGCAGCACTTCCAATGACTGGTGGTCTCTAGATTCAAGCTCCACCACTCTGATTTGATTCCTGAAGCCTGGTAGGAAAGAGACTAGAACACCCCAAAAGGAAGGAGGCAAAGTTATGCAATATTCTCTTTCCTTTGCTTTAAACTTGACTTCTGTGAGCTTCTTTGTCAATATTTGTCTTGTTGATTGTGTCTCTGGTACCTACTCTGTAGTTCCTGTGGTAGTCAGTATTCCTTACTTCCCTTCCCAGATCTGTGTAGTGTACTCCCCTATTCAAGCATCTGTCTTTAGCACGTTTTCCCTTTATATAGTCCTTGTACAGAGCTGCTTCATCATGTTAATATTAATAATTAAAACATGGATGTATGATGATGTGATGTTTTGAGAACCATTTCTAAAACTGGGCTCCCCCCCACACACGTACAGTCTCCTCTACCCAGAAAGAACAGAAGCCCTAGGCCCTTAGCTGTTTATTTTATTTTCTCCAGCTCAGGTGAATGATAAAAATAATAAATGTGTAATAATAAAGAAAGAGCAGTTGCATGGGTAACAAAAATATATGACCAACCAAGATCTGTTGATGAGCTGCCATATCTAGTCCCAAGCAATTACTGGCAGAGAGAAAATTGGGGGGCGGTAGACTGGGGAAGGAGAGGGAGCTTTGAAGAGTCACTGGGCTGTAAAAATTAATGTGGACAGCCTAGAGGAGGAAAAACTGGCTTCAGAAAAGAGGTCTGCATAGCAGGAAAGAATCAGAGCTGTGACTAGGGGTCCTTAGACTGTTGTTGGGTGGGGAGCGAGGCTGGGATATGTTGGCTAATGACTGGTGGGCCAAGAGCTGCAACTCTGTGGTTCAAAACTGGTAGCTTCACTCTGAGAAGATATTTTGTGTGCTCTGAAATAAGTAGGCAGGGGACAAAAGACCCCTAGAGCTGGTGAAATAGTCTTCAATTCTTGAAGCCAGCAACCCTCTCAGGGCCTCTCCAGAGCCAGAGCCAGAGCCAGACTCAAAGCTGGGGTGGTATGCATTGTTCCCCTGGAGCAGCAGCACCTCCACTGGATTCTTCTTTTCTCTAAGAAATGCCTTCCCTCTGCCTGGACACTTGAATCTACCTCTTGCCCATCAATTACCCCGTCTCAGTTGTCTGACTCCAGTCTTGCAGTGGGGGGGGGGGAGGGTCTTATCCAAATTCTTCCATCTCTATGTCCCCCCCCCTGCCCAGCCTAGAATAGCAGGGAGTCTCAGTGGAGTCAACCATGCCTTCAGCCCTGAAATCTCTCTTCTCTTTTCTTAGGACCCTAACCATAGAGAGTAGCACATTTAAATCAAATTTCATTCTCCCTTCATTCCTAATTCCCAACTCCCTTGTAGAGCCTGGATACAGGTGGGAAGGAGACCCCCCCAAAAAAAAGCCCTGAGGTGCTTATATAAAATTTTCCCTAGAATTCAGGAGAACCTGGAGGTCGGCTTCTGTCAGGGAAGAGCTGGGGTAAGGACTGATGGCTTTTGGATCTGAATATAGGAGAGTGGATCTGAAGTGCAGTGAATCCAAGCAAATGGCTATTCATTTCTTATGATGTATCTACACAGGATATATATACAGTGAAAATTTTTTCTGGCCTAAAATAGGATGTGGGGATGTTAAGAAGACCATGAGTAGTAAGTGGTCTCTAATTTATTCCCTTGACATATTCCCAGACATTTCCAATATGAAATAGAGGGCACTTTGTGGGATGGTGTTCTATACAGGCTCCCAGATCCAATAAACTGAGGAAGTTAATGAAGGGAAAAACACTACAGCTCTCTTCTCAAACCAAGAAGCAACACCTGGGTCTCTCTGTCTAGGTGGCGATTTCATCATTGTTACAACTGTTTGACTATGCTTCTCAGTCTAACTGACTCCAATTTTAAGGGGAAAAAGGGCATCTTGTGCTTGTAACTGGGTCTTAAATGAGCAAGAAAATGGGATTATTTGAATAATCTAGGTAGGAAAATAATTGGTCTGCTGCGTGTATATAGTCTTCTATCATCCCAAATCAAGTCTGTATTGGACACGATTATTCACGAAGTTCTGCACGCTGATCTGCACTGCCTACGCCATTACCTAGCTGACAAGAGAAGAGGTTGGCAGTCCGAGTTCCGTAGATGCTAATGCAGGCGGAAACACAGCTCCTTGGATCGATGGCTCAAACTCAGAATGAAGCAGGGACCACCGGCCCAGATCCGCAAACAAAGCAAACCCCGGAGACCTAGTCTTCCGGCAGGCCGAGCCCCCCCACCCCCACCCCACCCCCGCCCACCCGCTCGGCCTTCGTGTGTGTGTGTGTGTGTGTGTGTGTGTGTGTGTGTGTGTGTGTGTGTGTGTGTGTAGGGAAAGCAGGGAAGGGTTTGCAGGGCCCAGGCCGCTGTAGAAACGCACCCTGGAGCTGCCAGACCTCTGTGCGGTGTGCGTCTGTGAACGCGGAAGGCGGTGCGGAGCCTGAGTCTGATCACCCACCCGCCGGCCGGCCGCAGCCCCGCACACATTTCGTCTCGGTTTAGAGAGGACGGACGCCTCTTCTTGGCAGCGAACCTCCGAACAGTTACCGATTTTCAGCGCAAAGGTCTATGGCCCGTGCCTCTCCCGCTAGATCGCAGCCTTTGGGGGCGGTTGAGCGCGGTTAGCCGGCTCTGGTGGTTGCTTCTCCCGAGGAGGCCCGAGACAAAGGCTCGTCGCCGCTGATAGATGACGCGGGCGCCTAGACCGCTCCCGGACTCAAGCCTCCTCGGTGCCCGGCCTTGAGGCAGGGATCAGGAGGCAGGAGACAGGGAGAAGGTTCTGAGATCTCTGACTAATCTCGTCCCTGGTTCACTTCAGGGAAGAAACCTAGCGCGCCCAAAGAAAGCACTGGTTGATCCCGGCAGCTCTGATCCCAACAGCGCCAGCAGCTCGGTGGTTTCCCAGTGCTGCCAGGCCCCCAGGAAGGACGGGATGACCCCTGCTGGCCAGAGCGGTGGAGATTGTGTCTCTGGGACCTGGTGCCGCCCAGTCTCCAGTCCCTTGAGTTTGCAAGGAACCTTGAAGAACAGTCTGTGTCTGAGGTACTACCTAGGCTGCTGAAACTAAGGTTCTTAAAAAGATTCCTTAGCCAAACTTGCCAGTGGTGATTCTCCTAAGGCCTGTGCGGAAGCTTGGCATTGAGCCTTAAGTAGACCCATCCTTTAGCCTTTGAGAACTAGCCCCTTGCCAACGTGTGGCTTCCCCTTTTCAAGTCAAAAGCCTTTTTACTGAGGAATTGGAGACCAGTCTTCGGAATGCCTGTTTCTGTCATCCAGTGGAGAGTGGAGAACTTCCTTCAAGGACCTGTCTGAGTGGATGGAACCTTGTCTGGAAAACCATCTGTGGGAGCAGAGGGTTCACTCGGAAGCATGGGAAGATGTTCCATAAGTACACACTTAGCTCTGTTGTGGCCAAAACTGATATATGAAAAGAGACTAAAATGCACAAATAAGATGTTTTCTTATACTATATAACAGAGGCACTTTCATCTGCTGCATGACAGAGTGAGATACCGAAAATAGATGAACCAAAGCCTTTAGATTCACAAACAAGAATTTATTTGCATTTGTAAGCAAGGCTTTCATATATCCTACATAAAGGGTGTGCTTTTCTGAGTTCATTTAGTCACGTGTATCTACATTCTGTAGCATATGGAACTATTGCATGAAATGCACCCAAATATTACTACAGCAGTAAAAACTCAGAATTATATCACATTCTTACACACATACAAAGTGCATATCAGCCTAGTATATGAAAAAATATGTAAATTATATTGGCATATTCTTTAGATGCACATATTATTTGTGGTATACATTTCTCTGAAGATTTTTTTAAAAATAAATATTGGAGCCAGAGCTGAAGGTATGGGAAGGTAGACCATCTCTGCCGTGCTGAATGAAGGGAACACAGCCGGGTTTAAAAGAGTCACCCAAAATCAGGAAGCAATGATGACATTGGTAATGACAAACTCCACTGGTTAATTGGTTTTTTCTATTTGTGTTTCTATTTGTGTTTTTCTATTTCTGCCTAGTATTTTTGTCTTTGAAATAGCCATGTATGTCAGCAAACATTGTTGTATAAATGGTCACTTTTAGTTTCCTGTTGTGTCTCTTGTCTGAAGCTGGTATCTGTTGAGAACATATTAACGCCTATTTGCATCAAGATTCACTATGGAATCATGATTATATAGAATTGTTAGAGCTATTTACTTATGCATCTCAAGACACATTCTTCCAAGACTAATGCAAGCATGTTATAGCAATGCTCTATGCAGGCAGATAGTTAAGGGGTGGACAGTGATCTGGAGAGCTAGGTAAGGGTTAGGGTTAGGCTCCTTTAGGTTAGGGTTTGTAAATATATATATATATTAATATTATAATCTTGAGCCTAAGCAGCATTATGAAGTAAGGCCTGAACCTGGGCCCATTCCCCTTCTCCCAGGAAGGGCAAAGGCTTCATTCAGGCCTTCTCAGCTGGGCTTTGATTTTGATCCTAACACTTAGCAGTCAGAAGCCAATTTGTGTGTCTACAGTAACAGCAGAGAAAACCTATTCCATAACCCAAGTTTTTGCAGAATTTTCTGACATTGTACTGTGTTGAGGCTTATGAAAAAGCAATCTTATTTGAGTCTTTCAAATCCTGGATTCTAATAGGCACATAACTATAGAAAAATTCTTTAAGAGACAGTGCACTCACATCTGCAGACATATTGTTTATGAGTCCACAGGTTCCGTGTGTGTAGACACAGCCATATTTTACAGTCCAAGGAATCAATTAATTAGTGCCTCTCAGTCCCCCCAGCTCAGCTGCTCGGCTGAGTGCGTGTGCGGTGGAGATAGATGTGCGTGGTCAGATCGCTGGTCATGTTAACAAGCCTCGTCATAAAGATGGGGATGATAAGGAGAGCAAAAGAACTCAGGCAGCCTGCGAAGAGGGTTTCAAGGGGCGAGCCCCCAGCCTTCAGGACTGTGCCTATCCTGCCACTGGGGTTTGTCTGGAGTTCCTTCCATCTGGACCCGGCACACTGTGAGCTATGACTGGTCCTCTTCCGGTCCTCTGGTCCACTGGCCTATATTTTGCCTTTTCTTCATTGAGCTCCAAGTTGAAATTTAAAAAACAACAAAACAAAACATAAACCTTTCTCCGTGCGTGTCTTCTGTCCTTCTACCGATGTTGGGGACCTCTGCCGGTTCCTTTTTCTACATTTCTGGGTGGTTCCTTTTGGTCTACGTTGGCGCTGACTTCCTTCCTTCCGCTCTTACTCTCTCTGCCTTTACAGTTGCTTTTCTATCGTGCTCCGATGAGCTTGTAAAAAATATAAATAAACAACTATGCCCCGGTTATCTTGCACCAGAATGAACACCCCAAGATATGCCAGACCCATGGAAGGAAGAAAAAAAAAACCACCTTGGGTATAATTGCTGGTTTGAGTTGTAGCACTTAATTCTGTTTATTCTCGCTGATGTGCATACTTAACAGAGAGATATTGATATTAAAGGGCAGGGGGGAATTAATTTTACTTTTATAGTCATCTATTAAGAGCACAAGATGATCTGAGTCTCCTTTAAAGGGACCAAAAAGGGGGGGGGGAGAGAAAGGGAGAGGGAGGGAGAAATATGACTGAAAGGGAAACAAAGATCTTTGCCTGAAGAAACAATGTAACACTAGACAGAACTATAAAGTCTGGGAATGTAGGAACACCGGACTCACTCAGCTCCCTCTCCCTGTGTGGAATCCTGTCCCCTCCACTTCCGGCTGAAACCCCTACCCTGACTACACAGTGGTATTCAAGGAAGAATTCATGCAATTATCTGGATAATTGGAGGGAGAGAGATGGGGAGGGAGAGGGAGAGAATATAGAAGAAAAATAGTTACTCTTAAAACAAGGAGGTCGGGCTTACAGATTTGAACACTGCTGAGAAATGATGAGATCTGTTGAAGTACTCTGATCTCTGATCCAGTTTCATTTTCATTTTGGATACTAGCTTGGATTCACTATGTCTGCATAGACCTGCCTCCTCTAATATTGTAATTATCACAAGTAAGTAGATAATAGATAATTATAGGGTGTCAATAATATTATTTTATAACTACATAAGATATGATTAGAGTTAATGTTAGAGGCTTTGTTGGAAGCTGGAGGCAAGGTAGAGAGGCCTTAGGAATTTTTTTCTTTCCTATTTTTACCTGTGTGGGAATCTCCAGAAATCCCTAAGACTCTAAATTCATCCCCTGGATGTTTTAAGGGAAAGCTCTAGGATCTTAGGGTATATAAAATCCAAAGACCAAGATGAGGAAACACTAATTTGATACTCAGCCCCTCTTAGCCTAGAGGACAATGGAAGCCCCTCTTATCTCATTAGAAGACTTAGTTCCCAGTACAAGTCCACTAGGGTTTGGGAGACTTGGTTGGTGTGGTCCATGAGAGCAAGACAGGGGCTTATCAAAATCAAGTTCATTGTCAACCCCACATAGGAACTAGGCCCAGAATGAAGCCCTCTTTTATCCCCAATTTGTCTTTCCTGGAGTCCACGCCTTAACAATACTGGAGTCAAGACAAACGCCCAGCTGGAGCTAGGGAGGTCAAATTTAAGGCAGGGATCAGGGAAAGATTTTAAATTTTGCTATTGTTATTTTGGAGGGTTGAGAAATCCGAAGGCTGTAGGAGGAAGAGGGGAAGAAATGATCACAGAAGCAGAGAGTGAGGTGAAAGAGAGTTGAGAGAAAGTATGAGACCGTGAGTAAGGTAGATATAAAACAAAAAGGAGTGGCAGGAATAACCAGGAAATAAAACATAAGGAAAGAAATACAAGAAAAAGGTACAAACGGGAAGGGAAGGAAAAGACTGAAAGAGGCACGAAGAAGACAGACAAGGGTCAGTCTTTGGGCTGACTCTGCCTGGCGGGTTTGCAGCAGTCTGGGTGGGCGGGGGCACCATGACAAAGTGAAGGTCAAGTTAGCATCGTACCTTATAAGGAAGGCGTCGGTCCTCCATTTCAGCCTTTCTCTCTGGAAGGACTTAGCGCTGGCATTTCTGGTCTTGTAAACACAGGACTTTTTTTTTTTTTTTTAAGCCTCCTTTCTTTATTGAGAGTGAATTCTGCAGCCCCGGGAAGCTGTGGCTGTGGACTGGGAAGTCAACTAATGAAGATGGCAGGAAACTTTTCTCTCCTTTTCTGCCTCTGGCTCCACTCCCTGCCAGCTGGGGCGGCCCCCATCTCTTCTGTCTTCTGTATCTTTCACCATTGTCTCTAAATCTGGGCACGATTTCTTTACTCCCTGACTCCCCTGCAGACTTGTAAAACCCTTCCATTCCACAGCAGCAAAGTGGAGAAGGACTTTAAGAATTGGAGAGAAAATTAAGCATCATAAAGAAAACTTCATTTACAGCTTAATTGTCTGTCTGAGTATTACAGTTTTCTTCTGAAAACAAAGCGATATATTCGGTAAGGAGGAGTGAGGTCACAGGGATGGGGAGGGCCAGTGTAGCGGTAGACTTGGATTTATTTATTTCTCAATCCTGAGGTGGAAAGGAAAGAACAGAAGGAGGGGAGTGAGAGAGAAGCATTTTAACCATGAAACTACCAAAGGTGGGTGCAGCTGGTGAGATTGGAAGCAACATTCTAGCTGCACGGACCTGGTACTCACCCCAGCCTGGGCCTTGGGTGTGGAAAAGCTAGTATATTAGGTCGTTCTTGGTTTCAGAGAGCTAGGAAGCAGAAATGGAGGAAGGCTAGGCTCCGGGAGAATAAGGCAGAGCAGGAGACAGGCCTTGAAAGACAGAGTAGCGGCAGTCAGTCACAGTCAGTCGGCTGGTAGTGGTTACAGCCAGGAGGGAGAGAGGGAGGAAGGAGCCTAAGCTTGGATCCTTGATTCTTTCCTTCCTTCCACTGTAGTGTGGAGATTAGGGGTGTAGTGAAGTTAAAAGGGGGTTTATTGCTGTGGGGTTATCTATGGAGAACTCACTTCCTTCTCCCTGAATCTCACCACTTGTTTTTGGCTCCTCTGTGTTCATGGAGCCATCTTAAGGCCTAATTATTTCAAAATTGAAATTCTATAGCAAGGGGGAAGGGGCTGATGGATGCTTCAGGAGTGATGATGGGTGATTCTAACTAAACTCTAAATCTCCCAGTTTGTTGTTACCTTTGCCTTGTCAACTGGAAAGCTGACCCTTGGGACCAGCTCCATCCCACTCTACCTACCTGGCTGGGAATTTCTCCAATCTATAAGATCCCCAAAGTGGGCTGAGGCAGCCAGAATCAGCAGACAGGGGCAATTAATAGAGCAATTGGGCCTCCTATCTGGATCCAGTATCTCATGAAAAACAAAGGGACTCGATCTCATTATTTCTGGTGGTGTTAAGGAATCCTGGTTTCTCCACAGAATGTCTGATCCTGGGATCTGAAGAGATTTAATCTGAACAAAGTGCCACCTCAGCTCAAAGTGCCTGGGTCCTTTGTGTAGGGGATGAGGGTAGCCAAGGTAGGGACATCTGCTGTCAGGAATCCCCATGGAGGGGTTGGCAGACCTTCTTTGGCATGGCCCAGAATTCTGCTCACAGCATTCCAAATGGTTGGAATGGCCTGCGGAGGCCTTGTGAAGGGGGACCCCAGAAAGTCAAAAGGGGTTACTAGCTGGGATGCTTCCCCATAGTGTGGGGGAGAAACTCATACTCAGACCTCAGCCTGAAGCTCTTTGAAAAACTGCTCTTTGGAGATTTAGGGGACTTGAAAAGAGTAAGGCACCAGACACCCTATGAAAGCCAAGGCTGTGACTGTGACAGGGAGGAGAACCTGAGGGGGCAAGAGGTTGAGAAGGTATCACCTTAAACCATTTCTCCCAGAGAACACACACACACACACACACACACACACACACACACACACACACACACACACACGGCTCTAATACTGAAAAACACCAGATGATCTGCTTGGAAGGGACATAAACCGGCCAAGCGGATGCAGGTTAATAAAACCCGAAAAACCCCAGACAGGAACACTTAAAATGCCCAGAACAAAGAACACCGTGACAAATTCTCACCCAACACACAAGTACACGCACAAGAATATTCCTAGGCAGAGAAAGAAAGAGACCTTTCCTACCTCAGGTCTCCACCCGTGGACACTTAGGTATACCTGCACAGCTCCAAGAACAAATTTGTTCATGCTTCTAAACTGACCCAAACAAACCCCCAGTGATCGCCGGCAGGCACCGACTGCACTGCACACACCACGGAGACAGTCCGTATCCCCTGAGCCTCACTAATGCAAGATCCAGATCCATACCCGGAGATAAAAGTCTAGACAATAGACGGCTGTTTATGACAACGAGGCTCTCCAAGTTTGGGGCCAGGCGATAAATCTCTGGCGAATCTTCCTGTAACTCAACTTCTGGCTGTAGTGAAGAGAGAACCACGGAGACCACGGAGACGACCGATGGGGGAGAGACTTAAAGCGGGAGCTGAAGGTGCTTTCCTTGTGCAGTTCTTAGGCTGGCCATAAGCCCCGTCCACGCAAGGCAGTCCCACTGTGGAAGCTTCGCGTGGAGTTTCCTAGCACAGGCGAGTCAGAGCTCCTTTCTGCCCGCCCTGGCATTAGGGCTCAGAAGTCAATGTGCAGGCAGAAGGCAGGGCCTGAAAGCTGGGACAGAACCACAAACCATTGTTGTTCAAGGAAAGGGGTCTTTTTTCCTGGGTGACTGGGTTACCTTAATTTTATTCTCTCTCTCTCTCTCTCTCTCTCTCTCTCTCTCTCTCTCTCTCTCTCTCTCTCTCTCTTTCTCTCTCTCTCTCTCTCTCTCTCTCTTTCTCTCACTCTCTCTCTCTCTCCTTTTCCATTTTGGATTGACGAGCTGTTCCCTTTTGCATTTTCGACCCAGGCATCTGATTACAAGTAAGGAGCCACTGAAGTTGATCTCATAAAAATGCCGCGAGCTCACTTTGATCAGCGGGGGACTGGGTCCGAGCCTAAGTAGGCGCTAAAGCCGGGGAATGGCGGCACCGGCCAACCGGGCCTCCGCTCCGGGGAGATCCCGGTGGCCTAAGAGGGCAAATCTCCCCCAGAAAAGGTATTTTCTATGAAGTTGCAACTAGCTTTGGAAATTAAGGCCTAATGGCAGCGACTCCATCTTCAGACTGCTTTTAAGACATGTCCTTCATTTTAGAGTGGGGGGGGGGGGTAAAACTGGCTCATAAAATGGGGCTTTTATGGGAGAAATGGGGTCGCATTGCTAGCCTCCTGGGAAAACCCCTCCGCAGAGGAAGCTGGGTGGAGCGGCGGGCGGAGGAGCCTCCGGCTTTGCTCTTTGCACCCCCCTACCTTGTCCATAGGCCCGATGTTACTCCAGCAGGTCCACCAGCTGCTTTGGTGGCCTAATCTGAAGCCTTGGACTTGTGAGGCTGACCTGGGCTGAAGAGAAAATAGGCGTTTTGGATCTCTGAGACCAGGGTGAGGTGTGGGTGTCCCGGGTTCAAAATAAGCCTCTAGCTTGAAAATCCCAAAGCACAATAAAGAATTTATTCAATGTTTCCACAATGCTGCTAAGGGGGTGGGGGGAATGCACAAGAAGATGCAAGCTGTTCTAATTGAGGTCCTTTCTTCACCAGTCCAGCCTGGGAAGAAGGGACTCTATTGACTCTGCAAGAGGCTGAATTTTAAGACCTCCTTTTCCCTCCCAGTTTTTCTTCCTAGCTTGTGGTCTGTAGGGTGGTCTCTTTCCTTATCAAGAACTGATCTCTAGAATTCAAGGAAAGGTGAGGAAGAAAAGAGGCCACAAGGCTGCCCAGAGCTGTTTTCAGGAGGTTGCTGTAAGAACGGCCCATGACAGAATTCGGCAGACAGTGCCCCCTTTTGAAACAGACCCTGTTGTCCTTGTGTGGGAGGAAAGGCCGCTGGAGTCTGTCCTAGTTCTATCGAGACCACCGAGGCGGCAACAACCCAGATTGCAGAGGTCTGCTAGCGGCCAAGCTAGCAGGGAGTAAGGCCACCAAAAATCTGCAAGTCGGTATAATGGCTATCACACGAAGCATTTAGGTGAAAGCTGGGAATCTGGAACAAAGCTGGTGAGGAACAAACAACAAATCAGTTGCCATCAGTAATGCCTGCGAGTGATGGGATTGGGGGGCCACAGATGTGTCCCTCCATCCAAATGTAAAGGATGCTGTGGGCAGAAGCCAGAGAGAGAGAGAGAGAGAGAGAGAGAGAGAGAGAGAGAGAGAGAGAGAGAGAGAGAGAGAGTTACAAACCCAGTGAAGGCTTCCAGGTGGTCTGGACCCAAAGCCAGGCAGGCAAGCCAATATCCTATCCCTAAGTATTTTTTTGCTATTCAACAACTAAGTGACCTCAAAAACCAGGGCCTTTTCTCCTTGACCCAGTTGCTGAGGGTTTTTTAAAGGTTGTTTTAAATTATTTGAAAAACCAATGCCAGAAAAAAAATATTAAACTTCATGGCTTGCTTTTGTGGAGAAGAGTATTCCTTCCTACAAGTCTTTTGCTGGATCCTAAAGCTTCCTAGACATCATGTCCTTGACACTCTCCTTTGCTTCCTTCTTTTGGCTTCAAGAAAATCAGACTGCTCTTTGTAGCTGCCTGCCTCACTTTTATGGTGGCCCATGAATAAACTTTGGTGGTCAAATTCAAGTGCTTAGGCCCACAGCTGTCTTCTCACAGGAAGCAGATACCCCCCCACCCCCACCTCTCTCCAAGGCTGTGCAAAACAGGACTTAGGGGATTGATCCCCACCCTGCCCTGAAGAGCAAGAAGAAAAAGTAAGAAAAACCTAGTGGGAAAACGGGGGAAAGCAGGAGCCAAGACCACCCTCATCTCTGCAAGAGATGGGGTACCTCTGGCCTTCTTCTTGCTGGCTTCTATGACTGTTTGGGGAGCATTTTGCCTCCAGTAAACGCAAGTTTGATGAGGTCAACGCAAACCCCATAAAAGCCCCAGTCCGTTGTTCACCACCATTATAATTAAAAACGTTGCCCCCAGCTCCTCCTATAAAAAAGACTAAAGGAAAGGGGAACTGCAACAGAATCTTCTGTTTCTGGTCCCTTCTCTACAGAAATGCCCCCAATCTAGTTATTTACCTTCAGTTATGATCTGGCCAGGACTAAAAAGCACAAGAAGCAATGCCTATCATTAAGTGCAAACATAGGGAAGCACTGGAAGTCTCTTCTACAATATTGGAGACATCCCCACTCACCCACCCACACAGAGAAGGTGACTATGGTGGAGGCAGATTTCACCGAAGTATTGTTGTAAAGTCTGAGTAAATGTGGGCAGGTAGAAAAGTTGAGGAAAAATGGATTTGGGAAGATATATTTGGAAATAAGCTAGCCATTTCTGTCTTTCCTGTCTGACTGGGGCTTTCAGTGATTCATCCTTCAACAAAGAAAATCAAATTAAATACACTTTAAAGCGGGAAAACCAATCTGAAGGCGGCCCTGAGGGTGGGGGAATGGTTTAGACTACCTTTGGTTTTGTCTAAGAGTACAGGGTTGAGTTGCTCTTTTCTAAAATGTTATGTCCTGACAGCTCCTTCTTAGGACCAAGGTTACTGCTGCTTTCTGTTTGTGCCAGTTGTTTGGGCACCATGGATCCAGCCCAGAACATTTCCATAAAGTTATATTCAGATGCCCAGATGTATGTTGTAATAGCCAAAGGGACTGGAGGTTTAAGGAGTCATTGAGTATTCCCCTATGGACACAGCGGTCCAGCAAGGAGGGTTTATAGACTTGGAGAAGGGCAGGGTTGGACTGAGATGTAGAGAAGAAATAGGAGTGAAAGAGGCTGGGGACTTCAGGCCCTACCCTGCCTACTTTTTGATTGGTATTAGAGATAGACACCTCTACCCACCTAAGCTCCCCAAATCATTAAAAAAAAAAAAACCTCTCCAAATGTAGTTCCCTTAGCATACATCCTGCCTGGACCTTATTGCCAGCCTTCTTTTCAGCCTATTAGCTGAAGCTGAGCTCCCAACCCGAAGGGCCCCAGATAGAGAAGATAGATGACTCTCACTCTAAATCTTTTTCTTTGGGGTTTGGGATTTTAAAATCCACAGTGAATGTAGCTTTCTGCACATTGATTGACAATAAAGGCAGGCATGAAATATTCACCCAGGGCCACTCTCTCATACTAAATATTTAACACAACATTAGAGAAGGTTTTTCCCAGACTTCGCCAGGCACCGGCTGGGCGGCTGGCGCACTGCTCACCACTGGTTTATGACTAATAGGAGTCCCTAGCCAGCGGCAGCACAGCAAGCTAGACAAAGTTGGGACACTGGCTCATAGCTGGGCTGCCTCACCTTTGGGAAACTTCAGATACTCTTCCTGGGAGCCTGTCCTATAAGGGAGCGCACCTTATTCTGGTCAGGAAAGTAATATAAAGGACTTCTTATGAACAAGCTCTGATTCTTCAGGTAGAGGGTTAAGAGTCCCTGAAACTTGTTGGGAAGCATCCAATATTTCCGGGGAAATCAGGCAGGAAAAGACCCTTTCTTTTACCCCCCGCCCCCCAGCTTGTCATAAGGAGGGGACCAAGACCCCGAAACGGAAAACCCTTCTCCTTCCCCCAATCCTAGGGGGGAAAAGAACAGCAGTTAAAAAAAAATACAATTACCCCCTCCCAGCCACCGCCCCCGCCCATCCCACCGCCCACCCCACCCCAACCCTCTCTCTCTCTCCTCCTTTTCTCGCTCTGTGGAATGGAGAGGAGGGGAGTGACGAGAGAAAAACGAATACAAATCTGCAATTGATTTTCATAATGTTTCTGCGGTGTTTGCAAACCAATCGCCTGAACGTCCCCGATCTTACCTAAGAGAGAACCCCTCCTACGTCTGCGAAGTGCTCCGAACTGATATATGACAATATCTACTTTGGATCACGTGCTCGGGGAGAGAGACTAAGACGGATAACGCGTCATCTCGCCTTCCCAAAATTTCCCCCCTCGCTAGATCGGGTCCAAAACCTCCAGCCGGAGGAGGCAGGAGAAGAGAACGATGTTTAACTCGGTCAACCTGGGCAACTTCTGCTCGCCTTCGCGCAAGGAGAGGGGCGCTGACTTCGGCGAACGAGGGAGCTGCACCTCCAACCTCTATCTGCCCAGTTGCACTTACTACGTGCCTGAGTTCTCCACCGTCTCTTCCTTCCTACCCCAGGCTCCCTCTCGTCAGATTTCTTATCCCTACTCAGCCCAAGTGCCCCCGGTCCGGGAGGTCTCCTACGGCCTGGAACCGTCCGGGAAGTGGCACCATCGGAACAGCTACTCGTCTTGTTATGCGGCGGCCGACGAGCTTATGCACCGGGAGTGCCTGCCTCCTTCCACAGTCACTGAGATCCTCATGAAAAATGAAGGCTCCTACGGCGGCCACCACCACCCCAGCGCCCCGCACGCGGCCCCCGCCGGCTTCTACTCCTCAGTCAACAAGAACAGCGTCTTGCCCCAAGCTTTCGACCGCTTCTTCGACAACGCCTACTGCGGTGGGGGAGATGCGCCCGCCGAGCCCCCCTGCTCCGGCAAGGGCGAGGCCAAGGGGGAGCCTGAGGCGCCCCCCGCCTCGGGACTTGCGTCCCGGGCAGAGGCCGGTGCTGAGGCCGAGGCCGAGGAGGAGAACACGAATCCCAGCTCGTCCGGTTCTTCCCACTCGGCGACCAAGGAGCCGGCCAAGGGAGCCGCCCCCAGTAGGTAGCAGCGGCCGGGAACCCGAGGGCAGCGAGGGAGGGAGCGGAGAGGGAGGGCTGGAGTAGTGGGGGGGGGCAGGGGAGCGCGGACAGCCTCGTGTTTTGGGTCAGTCTGATTTTATGTGGAGTTTTATAAGCATTCAAAGGATTTTATTATAACCTACAAAGCCCTCTCTCCCAACGACTCGACTTTTTACGATGGAGAAGGGGTGGGGAGGGAGGGAAAGGGGCTCTTTGGAAAAGCCGGGTGAGCCCCCCTCCTCCGTTATCTCCCTCGGTCTGTGAAATTTTTAAAAGTGCCACCATTGCGGGCGATATTAACTTTGATCGTGAACTTAGAGGAGCGTTTAAGAAAGGATGGGGAGTCGGACTGCTGGGGGGTTGGGAGGGAGGGGAGGGGTGGAGGGGGAAAGGGGAGGGCGAGGGACAGACTGGGAGAAATCCAGAGAAGGGGAGAGGTAAGGAACAGAAGCGACGCGGCAGAACTGGAGTCCAGGGAAGCTCTCCAAGGCCGCTCCTCTTCTTTTTAAAACGACTTTTAAAAATGTTCAAATTACGTGTTCGCGGGTCTTTGAGAAGAAACCGGGGCAAGCCGGGGTTTGGCGGTGGCAGGAGAGTGGGGAAAGAATCAGAGATTCCCTTGCTCTGCAGGGGAAGGTAGCGGTGGCTCTCCAGGGTCCGAGGCCTCTCTCTGGGTAGGCCCAGCCTGACTGTACGCAAGCCTGGGGCAGGCAAGCGGCTGGGTGTCCCAGGGCGCCAGGGCACCACAGGAGGCTCGTAGGTGTCCTGCTACCTCTACGGGCTAGTTTGCTCCCGATTCCTCACTGCTCTCTCCTGATCTCACTCCTTCGCGCCGATTCTCCGCGGTTCCCTCCGATTTCTGGAGGAAGGGATCCTGGATTTGCAGAAGCATTAGGAGGGCGGCTTGGAAAGGGCAAGGGCAGCGACCAGGAGCAGACAGAGCACCCCAGGGAAAGCACGTGGCTCAGGCAGGCTTTCCTCCACCCTCAGACCTTGTCAGCTAGGGCTCTGGCCTGAGGGGCAGGGGGAACTAGGTTCTCAGTGAACCTGGCGGTGGGATCAAGGCTTGCCCCAGCGCAGCGGATACGGAAGAGGAGCCGCCGGCCTAGAGGGAGGGCTGCCCGGCAGCGGGACTGGGAGCTGTGTAGCTGAGCTTTCAGCGACTGGGTTGGCTGGGGTCTCCCGGGGTCTCACGTGTCTCTTTCCCCTCTCCTCGCACTTGCCCTTCCCCTCCCTCCAGACGCCCCCCGCACCCGCAAGAAGCGCTGCCCTTATTCGAAATTCCAGATCCGGGAACTGGAGCGAGAGTTTTTCTTCAACGTGTACATCAACAAAGAGAAGCGGCTGCAGCTGTCCCGGATGCTGAACCTGACAGACCGACAAGTGAAAATTTGGTTTCAGAACAGGAGAATGAAAGAAAAAAAACTGAGCAGAGACCGGCTGCAGTATTTTTCAGGAAATCCACTGCTGTAACTGCAGACCTGACCCTTTGGGGTGGGAGGGAGGGAAAGAGGGAAATTTATTTTATTTTATTTTATTTTTTATTTTCTAACTCGTCTTTTTTTTTTCCGCGGGTGGAAAACTGGACTGTGGCCAGGGCTGGCCCCCCAATGCCGTTACTGGCACTTCCTTCTAGAACCTCCTTGGCCTTGGGTCTAATTCACTGTAGGGAACAGAGACCCAGCCTGGAAAAGGAGGTGAGGGAAGTGTCTGACCCGTGGTTAGTGGACCCCGTGGCGCCAGGGCCCCAAGACTGTTTATTTAAAAGAAAATACACCTTACAACAATGTCTTGCTGCTCGGATTGGGTGAGAGGAGGGGCGGTCACAGTGGGCGCCAGAGCCGAACAATCCTTGAACTCAAGTCTTCCCTAGCCCAAGTGAAAAGATCCACTGAGCCACCTTGTCTGCAAGACCTCCCAGGCTCCCCGCCCCCACCCCACCTTGCCCCAGGGTTAGGGGGCAGCTAAATGTGATCCTGCCTTGCTGTGAAATCCCTGTACGTTTGACCTGGTGTTAGGTGTGCAAAGTCCAAATCCTACCTCCGTCTGCGCCTGGCCCCGCCTGAGCCTAATTGTTCTCGCCCTAAATGTGTAGACCCCTCTTTTGAAAACTCCTACCTGGTGCATCGAATTGTCCTAACCTTTTCCCAGGCAGTGCCCCACCCCCACCCCTGCGGGTTTATTGCTAGTCTATGAAGTTCGTACCTCTTTTAAAAGAAACAGGATTGAGGTGGAAGGGGCATAGGAAGATGGGGTTGGGCACCTCCCTCTAGCTGGGGTCTGCATTTATGTAAATATTTTTCATAAGCCTCTCTACCTGGAGAGGAAGGGGGAGGCTGAGCCGGAGTGAGGTTCTAATCACCCATCTCTATCCATGTGCGTGAGTGCGTGTGTATGTGTGCAATCCCCACCCTACTCCTGTCTCAGAGGGATTGCTGTGAATTTTTTGGTGGTAAATAAAGATATTTCATTCTGTTCAATATTATGATTTTATTTGACCTTTTTATTAACCCCTCTCCTCTTAAAACCCCCTGTGCTCCCAAGACAGCAGAGGTGGTGGTGGTAGTGATAGTGGTGGTGATGGTGGTGGTGATGGTGATGGTGGTGGTGGTGGTGGTGGTGGTGATAGTGGTGGTGGTGATGGAGGAGAAAGAGGAGGAGGAGGAAAAAGAAGGGAGACAATTGGATTGGGAGAACCTGCTGCTGAAAACTGGCCTTCCCGAGGTGAGGCAGGCTAGTACGGGAGACATTAGTGCTCAGCTCCAAAGGCAGGGGCAAGAGGCAACCAAGGGTTGCTCCAGCTCTGAAGCAGAGGACATTCTATGGTTAATCCTAAACTCCCTTTTCTCACGTGCAGCTCAAGCTGCATCCAAATGCCCAGCAAACGCTTCCTGTTTAAGTACACGTTTGTTGGGGAGTTAATTGTAACCATCATCAAATTTAAATTTATAGGAATTTTCTTGGCTCCACTACCCTCCTGCCAGATGTCTCCCTCTGTTGCAGTCAATTATGTAGAACTGAGGGTAGGATTCTCTTTCTCTCTCTCCTCTCCTCTTCTCTCCTCTCCTCTCAGGTGTATTAGAATTTTAATATACAATTTTAAAGAAAGGGGAGAAGAGGCCAAAGCAGCCCCTCTCCTGTCTTCTTCACAGCCACTAGAGGTGGGAAAATGGGGCCCATCCCCTTTCCCTTTGGCCCAAATGGTCAGGCTCCTCCAGACAGAACTAGACACCTAGGCTGGGGCCACCCTAACTTTTATATGTTAGCTGTCCCAGAATAAAAAGCTTCAGAGATGCGATTTTTAGGGATTAGCAAAGAGGGCACCATGGAAGGGGTGACCTAAGGGACAGTCTTCATGCCAGCCTGTATTTGTTGCATGTGTTTCTTCAGTTGAAAGTTAACTAATCCTTTCAGTTCTTTCAATAAGAACACTCATCTATCTTTTTTTTTTTCTAATTTGTTATTTGGGGTAAGGGGTTTAGGACAAATTCTCTCATTTCCCTTCTGTCTTTCTGACCTTATGGAATTCCAAGATAATGTTTTCATCCATGCTTGTTGAATGAAGGGGAAAAGTACCCTGGGTTTCAAGTACAGATAATACTCTCTGTTTTGATGGCAGAGATTCCTGAATCTCTAATTTGTAATTGTGTGGCACGTTGAGATTTGCCAACTTGGGAGTATTGTGACTCAAAAGCTTTTGCATACTCACAAACATTTTAATATTCAAGGTGTCATCCTTCTGTGTGCTCATGAGGAGGAATATAGTTTGTGTACATTTGTCTGCATGGAACAAATGTGACGTGATGTGCCCACTTATGTCCTTCGTCTCTGGTGTCTGAACAGTCAGTATTTAATGAATGTAAACAGGAATTCAACTGAGGGTTTTCTGTGTATTTGTGTATGGGGGCATTTCTTGAGATGGGATATTTATCTACTATATTTAGCTATATCAAGGACTGTTATCATGCTGGCCATATTTTCTATATAAAAATAGACAAGAATAGAACAAACTATTTAAAAAGGAGACTATTAACCTCCAAAGGACTGCCTATTTTGGAGAAAGATATTTAGAACAGGCAGTTATCACTGTTCTAAAAGATACAAGCTCAGAAAAGAATCTCTCTTCCAGAAGATATTTCTGGTGAATGAGAGGAAAGTTATCATGAAAGAAAATCAAAGGTTTGTGTGATTTGAGTCCAAGAACCGGCCAGGGTGTGGTGACAGAGAGAGAGAGAGAGAGAGAGAGAGAGAGAGAGAGAGAGAGAGACAGAGAGAGACAGAGAGAGACAGAGAGAGACAGAGAAACAGAGACATAGAGAGAGAGGGAGAGAGGGGGAAAGGGAGAGAGGGAGGAAGGAATGAGAGGAGAGAAAAGGAGAGAAGAAAGGGAAGGGTGTCTAGTCCCCAAGCAAACCCACCTTCATACTCCTTGGATGTCCAACCCCCCCTTGCTAGCAGGGGCACTCTGGGCTCAACCCCTTGGGGTAATCCCCTCCAGCCGCAACGCTGCCCTGGAACAAAAGATCGCAGTCTAGACGCCGCCATAAAGCGTCCCTGAGCCTCTAAACCCAGTTTCATTTCACCCTTAACGACCCAGTCTGGCCTGTGTTAGAAAATGCTTCCGTCCTAAACAGTAAACAAACCCCCAGTGGATGGTCTTGGCTCTTCCAACACACCCCAGGCGCCCCCACCCCATCATGCCTTTGCCCCACATTTTCCCTCCTTTCCTCCTGCCTTTCTCAGCTCCCCACCCCCACCCCCAAGTAAATAAACCAGAGGCCGAGTTCAAAGTTTCCTGGAGCTAAGGAGGAATGTTGGTTGTAAAAATCCAAGTTTATAGCGCACGTGGGAGTTTACAAGGGTATTAAGTGGTGTGGGCTGAGAGAGCTCTCTGGGCCCCACCCCCTTTCCACTGTGGGCTTTGGGGGTGCAGGGGAGTCAGGGGCGCTTGAAATGAGAAATTGGCTGAAAGTAGGCTTGGATTTGGAGTTTCTTTGTCACTCAGACCCTAGGTGGCTTGGGAAATGCAAAGCAGAGGTGCCTTGAAGGTGGGCCTCCCACCCCAACTCTGAGGGAAAGCCCCTGGGTTCAGGACTCCCAGAATGAAAGACTGGAAAGCTCTTCAAGGAGGCGGTGGGCTGGGGAGAAAGCACGAATGGCGGCGGCGGCGGCGGCAGCGCAGCCCAGGTGCCAGAGAGTGAAGAGAGCTGGAGTTACCCTGTACAGTTAACCTGAAGGGAAGGAACTACCTTGAGCCCATTTCTCGAGAAGCTGACAGAAGAGAGGACTTTGCTCAAGAAGGCAAAGGAAAAACTTTGAACTTCAAGGGAGTCAAGGGCACTGCCTCTTCCTCCCTCACCCCAATCCTCCCGCCCCTCATAGGAATCTGTAGTCAATTTCTTTCCAGGACAATATTCCCTGAAGTGGGTAGCCCTGGGGTTTTCCTGGTGCCCTGGGGATGGATAACGCTGTTTACTAAACCCTTCCTGCTCTGAGCTGGCCAGTATAGTGTGCACGCGACTACACTCTTTATTATTCATATAAACCTTTAGAAAAGGCAACGCCCTGGAAGTTTTTATAACTTTGTTTGGCATAAAATTTTTACAAGATTCTTCCCGCCCCCCTCCTTGAAGAAAAAAAAAGTTTAGTTTAGGTCTTGCCACGGGATAGAATTCTAGAGAAGGAGAGAAGGTTGAGCCCTGAGGCTTAATCATATCTGGAAAAAAAAAAAGTTAAAAAAAAAAAAGGGGGGCTTGAAAGTCAGGCCAATCCTTCTTGAGGTCTATTCAGGACCTGGTTTTGGAGACAGCCAGCTAACAGAAGCCACAGGCATTCAGGAAAGCCCTATCCACCATGCAAGTTGTACTCTTTCTAGATCCACAAAATTTGTAAAATGTCTGCAGTATGACAAGACTTCCCCCATCACATCATGTTCTGTTGCGGGAGGCTCTATTTCTCTGCATGTCTCTCTCTGTTTCTCTCCCTGTTTCTCTCTCTCTCTCTCTCTCTCTCTCTCTCTCTCTCTCTCTCTCTCTCTCTCTCTCTCTCTGTGTGTGTGTGTGTGTGTGTGTGTGTGTGTGTGTCTGTCTCTGTCTCTATCTGTCTGTCTGTCTATCTGTCTCTCTCTCCCTCCCTCCCTCCCTCCCCCCTTCCATCCATTTCTTGAAGTAGTGAAGTTCTATAATTCTGGCTCAAACTTTTAATTTTGGGGTGGAGACTTTTGCACACACACAGTCCTATCCCTGATCCCTGTGGGGTTTAAGGGGGAAAAAATCCAAATGCCAGGAAATTCTTGCCTAGAGGTTACAGTTGTTGCAGAATCAAAGGAGATGGCGGCAGGCAGGGCTACAGTCCTCCTGAGTCTTTTATAGAGAACAAAAGTACTTGTGTAGGGACATGGCCTTGAAATGCCAACTTACATATGACCCTTTGGACCTGCCCTCTACCCTCTCTGACAGAGCCTCACTCTCTCACTTTCCTATCGCCAGTGCTGAGAGCATAAATGAGCTAAACTTTAGTCTATGCAGTTTTCCAGTTCCGGCAGAACAAAGATAAGGGAAGTTCTCTCTAATTGTGGGTCTGGTGGACCAAGTTTCTTTAGTGTGATGAAATGAAGACATGGAGCCAGGCATTTCAAGGATCAAGGAGCCTTTGGCACTGACTGGGGGTGGGGTAGGGGGAGGTGTGCTTCTGAGTCGGCATTCCCATCCCTCTAATGGCGACTCTGAGGCCTGCCCACCTTTGCTGGCTGACTGTTCTACACTTCGCCTTGTGAGGAGCTGAGCCGAGCCTGAAGGCAGAAGGTCAACTCCAAGCCCGAGCAACTAGAATAAGAAGGATCCAACTTGTCATTTTCCTTCTCACATAACACAGCACAATAGAGAAAAATAAGAAAGCCTTGGGGGAGAGGAAGGAAAAGAAGAAGAAGAAGAAAACAAAGGATAAAGTTTATAATAAAAGAAAATGAAAATGAGGGAACAATAAATTAAAATCTTGAGGGGAAAATTACAAAGAAAAAAGAAGGAGAAAAATAGAAAAAGAAGAGAAAGCTGGAAAATGAAAAGGAAAGGAAAGGAAGAAAGAAAAGAAAAATAAAGACAACAACAACAAAACCAAAACAGACCTTCAAAAGGGAAATTTAGCTAGTGAAGGAGAATCCGGTTTTTTACCCTCAGGAGTAAAGAAGCCCAACCACAGTCGACACTGACTGGAAATCTGACCTATTGGAGTAACTCAGAAACAAACCATTAAAGTGGGGACCAGGGTCTTCCCCCAAGTCACCCTCCCCTTGGGCTCCTCCTCCCAATGCGTCTCTCTGGGGTGTGTGTGGTCTGGTTTCAATTCCATAAGTAAAGTTAAATAACTGGTCGGTTTCCGAAGAGCCGGGAAGCAGTCAGACTGACTAGGATAGCGAACTTTGGAATTCAAGGATCCAGGAAGCGCTTTGGGTAGAAGTTAATATTTGAGGCTGTATACTTGCAATTAAATGCAAGACGGACATGTGGATAGACCGGTATACTCCACAGCCTCTGGGTGCAAGTGTGTACGATGTCTAGATGTGAGAGCGAGTCCGCTGGCAGCCCTGCCTGCCAGAGTGGCAGCAGAATCCGAAGTAGAACAGAAGCCCCTTTATCCGTCCTCAGCCTCTCACCTCTTTACCTGCTTGAACCTTTCTTCCCTGGACCTCTGAGAATTCCACATTTTGCTTGGAGTTTCCCTGCTCTCAATTCAAGTGGGACAGGGCTTGGTGCTCTAGAAGAAAAGAGAATTGTTCCTTCAAGATTTGAGAAAAGAACGAGTAATCTCGGCATCCAGAACAAGGAGAAAAATCCCAAGAGTCAGTGATGTAATTTTGCTTTCCATTTTTTGCTTGAAGAGGTTTCAGCGTGCATATTTTAAAATTGCATTTAATTATTTTTATTCCACAAGGAGAGACACTCTTCCTCTCTCTCTCTTCATCTTCAGATGTTCCCAGGTCATCTTTAACCTCTCAGGGAAACTCCGACAATTTTCAGAGAAGAAAACAGGGTGCTTCTGGGCGATTTGAGGGCTTCAGCCGAAAAGATCCTAACCTTTATTCCTATCAATTCACTGGGATCCTCATGGCATCTGTCCCCGAAGAACTGTAGGGCCTTTCTGGAGTCAGCCAGGAACCCCTGAGCCCTCTTCTGCTCCCTTGCTCACAGACCCAAAAATATCAGAAGGCCTAGCTCAGCCGGACTGCCCTTCAGTGTCTGGACGCAGGGCGGGAAGAGTGAAAAAGCCCTGGGCTTTCTCTTAGGGAGGGGGTGGGATTTATTGAGAGATGGGCACAGCCTGAGCCCCACTTTGGCCTGCAGTCCCCGGAATTTTCACTTCCTCGAGTTGAGGTAAGAAGGAGGACTCTGGAGTGGGGCTTAAGTGCAAGGCTGTTTGCATTGGGGGAAGTTGAGGAGATTCCTAAGAAACAAAAACAAACAAACAAAAAATAAAACAAAACAAAAACCCCGGGGTGACTTTCACGACACAGACTTTCAACTGGGCCCCAATCCAGTTGACAAGGGTACCCTTTGGGTAAGGCCAGCGGGCGCCTGGCTGTGGCGGCAGACCCGGTGACTGAGGCGGCACGCATGCCTTTGAACGCCAGGCAGGGACAATAGGACGGAAGCTGCCTTTGCTCGTGGCCTCGGGAAAGGCGAGCCCAAGGGGGCAGGGCTAGAGACAGGACTTTCCTGGACCCACACAAGCGCTCTCTGTCCCGGCCCTCACTTTCACTTCTTCTTTCGTTTACCTCCATTAATACAGATCCCAAAGTCCTGGAAAAGCCAACAAGTTATTCGGTCGCGTCCGAGCAAGCTAGCGGGCTGTTGCTTAACAGCTCTGGGTTTTCGTTTATCTTGAGTAATTAGAGGCAAACATTTGTCCCAACGGGGGTCCCACTTAGGTTGATGAATTTGATTTCTTGTTTCATTAATGGGCCGTGTTTATCATACTTCTAATTATTTCAACTTTAAACACTATTCGTTCTTGTGAGGAAGTGGGAGTTGAAGCAGGAAGCATTTCTCCTGAGGGTATTATTTCCACTAATAATGTTAAGAATCCTGAAGCAACTCCATTGCCTCCCATAGCTGAGGTTGAAGGTGGGCTTGGAATAGGGGTCTGGTTTGTAGAGGAGACAGGCCCAGAATCTGAGTAACTTTGCTTCTCTCTTGATAGCTAGCCAGTTTCTGTCTTGTAGCATGTTGTTTGAGGACTTTTCTAGAATTTTCTGACTCTCAACACCTTCTTTCTGTCTGGGTTCAAATCCCACTGCCCCCTGTAAATCTCTTCCCGCAATGATTTCTACTTGGCCTTAACAGCACAGCCTAGATGGAGACAATGTTCTTTCCCCGGCTTCTAAGACTTCTATCGTTGAGATTAAAGCTGGAAAGTACCGAGGTAATACAGCACCTGGCTGTTATAGAAAGGACCCTCATGACCAGGATCCAAACCGAGGACATGGGCAGGATTTTGGGAAGACAGACTCCAGGGACAGGCACACCATGGAGGAAAATAAAAAGAGATGTGAAAGAGGGGGAGGGAGCCCCCCAAAGCCATATAATTCTCAATTGCTTTGGTCTTTAATTTCATTGTCCCATAAATGAGGAAATATCAGTTCCCATACTAAATTTTTATCCTCAGCTGATAAATATGACGGGAAATTTTCTTTGGGTCCTCGTAAAAGGGAACGGTTTCGATCAAACTCGTGGGGAAAGACTTATGCAGATAATACAAACAGAGTGGTCATAAAGTCTCGGCTGTTTCCCGCGGGATGGGCAGGGGGACAAATGGCTCCCTAGACTGACTGCTGCTGCGGACTGTCCCAAGTCTGGTCTGGGGCCTAAACAGCCTAACCTTGCCCTGAATAACACCCAGGCTGAAGCCAGGGCGACCTCTGCAAATGAAAACACAAAACTATTTCAAATCTCCCCTGCTGGCCACACACTCCACAGATTCCCCACCCCCGGAATTAAGGCACCCCTGGGTCTTCTTCTCCGCCCCTGGTTGGGGGAAATCAGGGCAATTCTTTCCTTAGTTATCTTCCATCCTAGCTGGCTAGGGCCTCCAGGAATCGGTTCAGCTTCTTCACTCATCCACTCCAGGGAGCTCGGCCCTGGAGTCCTTTCCCAGCCAGGCTCTGGTCTTTCGGGGGAAAATGGAAAGCCCACAGCCTCTGCCCAGGGAAAAATGCGGAGCTACCGGAAAGACAAGTTATTCTCCGGATTCCGTTTCCTGAGGAAGGGGTGGAGAGTTTAGTTCGCTTTGGAAGAAAAGTGATGGAGAACTATTTCAAACACACATCCCTCCTAACCTCCCGGCCTCCCGTACGATTCCCCTTTAGCAAGCACGCAAAAAAATAGACCGCTCCTCTTCTTTAAAAAAATACTCCCAGCCCAATCGCTTAAAAAGGACCCTTCTCGGATGGAGTTTAATTGTTTCTTCTGAGCCTTTCCCATGTGGATACACATGCCTCCAACCCAAGCAAGGCCTGGAGGTTCGAGCTTTCTCTCCGGAAATATTCCTTTTTTTAAAAAGTAGGGACAAGGTCAAACAGGAAAAGAGGGCCGCCGGGCCATGGAGCAAAGCAGCCTATGGAACCCTCTCTAAGGCTCTAAGGGCAAAGCCGAGAGAGAGGCTTATCCAGTAAGGCCCAGACCGCAACTCCAGGGTTGGAGAAAGATACCTTTAATCTCCAACTCCCTCCTGCACTGATCCTTAGGCCCACTAAGATCCTCCTTTGCCCAGAATCCCTTGAGTGGTTGTGACCCGGGCCCGGGCCCACTCCAGACACTGGAGACTCCCAGTTAGTACCGAAAAAGGAACTTGCAACTCAACTAACCTCCAAGACCTACGGTAGGGAGAGCTCAGACCCAAGGGCCAAGCCGGACCAGGAGGCAGGAGAACAGAAACTTCAGCTTGCTTTTGATTCTTGAACTTTCTCTTCTACCCTAAGCCCACTGGAGATTCTTCCCATCTCCCCCAAAACACTACCCGGCTACCAACCCAAGAGAAGAAACAGGAGAACAGGGGTGAAGAAAGTGTAAGGTGAAGAGAGGGAAAAGAGTACCTGAATCTTGTCTTGACCTTTTACTTTGAATTTGACTGTTTTGAGCCCCGGTTGCCTTACTCTGTCCCGCATTTCCCCCCTCTCCACCCCCCTCTCCTCAGGAGCTACAGGCTGATTCTCTAGTAAACAAGTCCCACTCTTCACAGAACAGTCCCATGTCCCTCCACCTACCCCACCACTACCCCACCGCCCTTGCAGCCCGGGGGGCGCTTCCTTTGTTCGCCAGGAAGGGCTCCGGTGCCCCTACCCCGAGGCAGCTGCTAGGTGGCGCTGTTACTCCACGCTGAGCGCTCCGCCTGCCGACAACTTGACCCCGCTGACGTCACGACCGTCTGAATCATCAAGGCCATTTTCAAATCCCATTGGTCTAGCCGTCACATGGTGAGGACCGAATGCGCGGATAATTATGGAGCTGATATTTCCCCCCTCCCCTTCTTTTTCCTCCCGCCCCTCCAACCGCTCCCCCCCCCTTCCCGGATGGGGGAAAAAAGATGTCAGCTCCTCCGCTGTAGTATTGCTCCTTAAAAACCCCTCTCTCTGAAAATGACATGCCCTCGCAATGTAACTCCGAACTCGTACGCGGAGCCCTTGGCTGCGCCGGGAGGAGGAGAGCGCTATAACCGTAACGCAGGAATGTATATGCAATCTGGGAGTGACTTCAACTGCGGGGTGATGAGGGGCTGCGGGCTCGCGCCCTCTCTCTCCAAGAGGGACGAGGGAGGCAGCCCAAACCTAGCCCTCAACACCTACCCGTCCTACCTCTCGCAGCTGGACTCCTGGGGCGACCCCAAAGCCGCCTACCGCCTGGAACAACCTGTTGGCAGGCCTCTGTCCTCCTGTTCCTACCCACCTAGTGTCAAGGAGGAGAATGTCTGCTGCATGTACAGTGCAGAGAAGCGGGCGAAAAGTGGCCCTGAGGCAGCTCTCTACTCCCACCCCCTGCCGGAGTCTTGCCTTGGGGAGCACGAGGTACCTGTACCCAGCTACTACCGAGCCAGCCCGAGCTACTCCGCGCTGGACAAAACGCCCCACTGTGCTGGGGCCAACGAGTTCGAAGCCCCCTTTGAGCAGCGGGCCAGTCTCAACCCGCGCACCGAACATCTGGAATCGCCTCAGCTTGGGGGCAAAGTGAGTTTTCCTGAGACCCCCAAGTCCGACAGCCAGACCCCCAGTCCCAATGAGATCAAGACAGAGCAAAGCCTGGCGGGCCCAAAAGCCAGCCCCTCGGAGAGCGAGAAGGAACGGGCCAAGACCGCAGACTCCAGTCCAGACACCTCGGATAACGAAGCTAAAGGTAAGGCCGTCTGGGCCGCGGGGCGGGCTGGAACGTTGGGGGTGCGAGTCTTCGTGGTCAGGATTTGGGGCAGGAAGATAAGGGAGAATTGAGCAGAGGCCTAAGGAACTCAAAGGTTCTGAATTGACCCGGGCTTGAGGCTCCTGTTTGCTGAGCTCCAGGCTGGTAGCGTGTCATTTAGCAGTGGAAGGTAAACCGAGACATGGAAGTGCCAGGCCAGCCCGGCCCTTGGTTGCATAGGCGGAGGAGGGGCGCACTACAGGAAGCCTACGGGCACCCTGTGCTGCACCGGATCGGTGGCCATTCCTAGGCGCGTGATGGCTTTGGTTTGCTTTTTCAGTGAGGATGTCCTGGGGGGCTAATGTCCCCAGCTCAGGTCAAAGCTCACAAAAAGCTTAAAATGGCGATCCTTAGGCCAGGGACCAGAGAAGGCTTAGAGATGAATAATGTCTCTTCAGTGCATATTCCTAGTTGGAAAAATGTTTACTAGAAACACAATTTGTTGTTTGTGGGTCGGATTTGTGCGTGCAGTTTGTGCCCCTGCAATTTCTGTCTCGGCAGGAGCCTTGGGCAGCGAGGCTGAGGCCGGAAGAGGTGGAGGTGAAGGGCTGCCCGCCACATCCCTCCCTCCGCCAGATGCTTGGCTTAAGGATGGCTTTGAATTAGGGCGTTGGAAAATTTTTTCCCTGCTTTTCTGCTCCTTTTCCTTCTCATTTCTTCTTCTTCTTCTTCTTCTTCTTCTTCTTCTTCTTCTTCTTCTTCTTCTTCTTCTTCTTCTTCTTCTTCTTCTTCTTCTTCTTCTTCTTCTTCTTCTCCTTCTTTCTTCTTCTCCCACCACCTCTGGCCTCTTTTTTTTCCTTTTCTATATTTTTTTCTGGTTATGTTTTTGCCCCCAGTGGTTTTCAAAAGCAGTTTATAAATGAGTGGTTTGAAATTTTCTGTGTGCGTGGCAAGCGGTTTACTCCTGAGAAGGAGTGAGGCATTGGTTGGATTTCTTTGTGATTTTTGGTTCAATGCTCAGCCAGAGTTCAAGCTCAGGGTTCAAGATTCATTTCTTCTGTAACTGAGGGTTTTCAGGACCCTTTGCTGTACTGGGGGCAGGGAACCGGAGTTTGAAACAGGAGCAGGATTGTGTTGCAAAAGGGAACGACTTTCCCTGAAAAGTTGGAACAAAATGCACCAAAAAAGGCCTAGTGGGTAGAAATAAACCCGCTCCCCAAGAAACTGGCTCCTGGTGATGCTGATGGAGGCCGGGTCATTGGTATAGAAGTAGGTGAACTATTGAGAGCGAATCAGACTGGGGTGGCCTGAAGCTTGTGTGTGGTGCTTTGTATAAGGTTTATATATGGATGCAACTGCACACTCATGCCTAATGGCAACCTGTGTCACACACACACACCACACACACATATTGTGTTCCTCTACACACACTCACACAAGCATATGCACTCTTTTGGCGCGCAGAGGGCAGAGCCTTGCCCTCTTGGGTCTACTCTGCAAAAATAGCCTTGGTAGCCAGTCCCTAGAGACTTTGACCAGAAGATGGCCGTGGCTGTGCTTGTGGAGATGAGTAAGGAGTAAGGCACCAATGTAACTAACACATATCCTAATGGCTCATATGTCATGCAAAGGTTTAATTTTATTCCCTCACCATAAACCCTAAGCTGGACTGGGGTGGAGGGTAGAAAAAACTTTGTCCTAGCCATACCAAAAAGCAAAGTCAAGGTTAACAAGCCTACCTTCTAAACACAAACTATACCCACTTTCATAGACTCCCCCTTCTTTCCTGGTTATCCCTTCAATAATTTAAGCCTTCCTACCCCAAACTAACACCTAGAGATTATGCTTTGTGTTCCCCTTTTCCTCCACCACCACCCCCCCCCCTTTTTTTTTTTTTTTTTGGTGTTTTCACCAGGCCAGAGGCAATGAGCTTTTTTGGCTAAGGTCCACTTGTAATTCCTTTCCTCCTCTTAAAACCCAACAACCCCAATAAAAAATAAACAGGGTAGAGTTAGATGTGGAGAGCTTGTGAACAGTTTTCAAGAAGCTGCAGGTGTAGAGATACGAGAATAATTAAAGACATTGATATTTTCTAAACTATAGCCTCAAGTTTGCTGTTTTCTCCCTGCCCCCACTGTTTCCTGGTTGCCTCTGTAGAGCTCTCCTCACCACCAATCCAGACAAAATCCAGGACTCAGAAGACCCACTTGGCATAAGAAAGAGAGAAAGCAGGGTGCACACAGGGCTGTCAGCAAAGTTATTTGCTAGGTACCCTCTCTCTAGTCTTTGGATTCTCTTTTTCCCTCTTTAAAGGGTGGCCATGTTCTATACTTTTACCTGAAGAGCAAGGCTGATCCATTTCAACAAGAATACATATTGGAAAGAGAAACTAACAATAAAACAATAGAAACACATATATTATGGTATCTTCTCATATATGTAGGTATTTATCCACATCCCTCCTGTGTATATAGATGTATAGGTGTGTGTGTATCTGAACTCTACCTACACATAGACTCTTGGGTTGTCTGCCTTCCTTAACCTTAAGTTCTCTGGTCAGAGGAAGTTGTCTGAGCAGCCCTTAGCATTCCTCAGAGCTGTAGCCCCAACCCCTGCTGCTCAGACAGGTTTCCTTGATTCAGTTATACCTGAAGTATGTGGCCAGGAAAGGAGACAGCAAAGGGGAGCTCTAACAAGACAGCAATCCTGTGGAAATTCAGGTGAGAATAAGAGTTGGGGTCTAGTGCAAGAATTCCAGAGACTGGGACAGAATCTCTCAACAGAGATGAAAGGAATTTTAAGCTCTCTGGAAAATGACTCTGAGCTGTAGGGCAGCCTCTGCATTGAAGATGCTTTTTTTTCTGGCTGGCTGCATTTTTCCAGAGCTGGAGCAGAACAGAGTTGAGAGAAAGCCTGGGGAGGCTTAAGGCTGTTAGAATAAGGTGGTGGTCTTGACTAATTTAAATTTAGCAAACATTTTGAACATAAAAGCCTCTTCTGTTTCTTCCCTGTAAGTATAGACCCCCTAAGAAATTTCAAAATCCCAAAAGAACCAACCCCCAAGCCTGTGAGGCTAGAGCATTCCCCTTCTGCTTTTTCAGCTACCCTCTGCCCAAGCAGGCTCCAAAAGCTGCACCAAGGTCTTGGGTCTTCCAGGGATACTTATGTAAATAATGTTATTTTTAACAGAGGAGATAAAGGCAGAAAACACCACAGGAAATTGGCTGACAGCAAAGAGCGGAAGGAAGAAGAGGTGCCCCTATACTAAACACCAGACGCTGGAATTGGAGAAAGAATTTCTGTTCAATATGTATTTGACGCGAGAGCGCCGCCTGGAGATTAGCAAGACCATTAACCTTACAGACAGACAAGTCAAAATCTGGTTTCAAAATCGCAGAATGAAACTCAAGAAAATGAACCGAGAGAATCGGATCCGGGAACTGACCTCCAATTTTAATTTCACCTGAGCCAGCGTCATCTCCTCCCCCTCCCCTTCTCCCCTTTCCCCGCCCCTCCTCCCTTTGTGCCTGGTGATATATTTTTTTCCCTCCCTGAGTATAAATGCAACTCGCCTGCAAAAAAAAAAAAAAAGGCAAAGACCTCAGACTCTTCTTCCAAGGGACCTATGGTTCGTGCTTCGAGGATGCTTCCACCTAAAGCATGAAATGGGGTGATGGGTTTTGGGGTGTTGTGTGTGCCCTCATAGATGGGGTGGTAGTGTGGCCGGTGTGTGTGTCAACTCTTCAGTCACCCATGCACTCACATACAGCATTCTGTTCTCCATGCAAAGTTGAGGTCAAATGCACCCGATTAGAGGGGAAAGAAAGGGGGATAATCAAACAGAGAGGGTCTGTAACCTTGTAGAGCACAGTTAGCATTGCTCCTTCCTTGCTGCATTTCCCCCCTTAGAATAATAGGTAGTCTTGAAAGTTCAGCTAGTATTTGTGTGTTTGTCATAGTACCCAGTGTCTAGACTAAACCCTCCCTCTCTCTGTCTTTCCCTCCCAATGGCTCTGAGAATATGCTTGAAGTATTTGTACTGCTTTCTGCTTTTCTCCCACCCTTCCCAACACACTATATCTCTCTCATCTCAGAAATTCCATCCAGAAGAACAAAAAAAAAATTAAAAATAGAGCATAGCAAAGTAAAAACAACCCCCCCTCCAAGTTGTCCTGCTCCTGTCTGGGAGTTGTGTTATTTAAAGATATTCTGTATGTTGTATCTTTTGCATGTAGCTTCCTTAATGGAGAAAAAAAATCCTAATAAATTTCCGGAATCTTAATCCTCAAATGGATGGGTTTTTTTTTTGTTTTGTTTTTAGTGGCGCTTTTTTTTTTAGCGGCACCCCCTCCCCCAAAACACTGAGTGTGTGGATATGTGTGTGTTTTGTGTTTGACTCATCTCCTACAGCCTTTCCAGAATGTCTCTTGGCGGGTTTAATGTAAGTGAGAGACCATAACGTTGATTTAAATATTATCCAGGTGACCACAATAAGTCAAGGTCATAAAACAGTAATGTCAGGACGGTCTTGGTGCGCGCGAGAGGTGGATTTTATGATCTGCAAATATAATGTGGTACTGCAGTAAAAGATGCATTTAAAGGTGACTGGAGGAGGGAAAGAGGCAGAGAGCAAACTGCAATCTTGAGGAGCAGACGGATCTGATTGCCTTCGGTACTGGGGCTGGATGCACCCCACCACTGCTGGGGGGGTACCTCAGGAACCCCCACCCATCTAAACAGAGGAATAAACTTAACTGCCGGAGGGGCACGAGGAGTTAAGCCCCCGCCCTCGACAGCAGCTTACAGAAGCGCCAGCGGCAGCAAGAGAAGGAGGAGGCAGCGACAAGGTAAGAGAATCGGTTTCTTGTTCTTCTCTTGGCGGTCGACTGAGGACTAGCAGCGTTCCCAGGTGCCCGGAGAGCAGCGCGTAGAGCACGGAGGAAGGTGTTTTGGGCGTCTGTGTTTTCTGAGAGACCCGGATTTTCCTTGTGGCCGCCAGCAGTGGAGGGCAGCGGCTATGAGCTCCCTCTCCTCCCCTCCCTGGTCCACTACCGCCGTGGGGTTCGGTGGTTAAAGGGGGTAAATTGGTGGTTTTGGCTTCTTTATCTTTGATGGCACTTAGGGGCGTCTAGAGATCCACCCATCAGCTTAGGTGTCTCTGTCTGGTTGTAAGGTAGAAGGGTTGGAGCTTGAAGCTTGGGTTTTCTTGCGTTTTGCTGGTGTGGGTGTGAGCCTTGTCCATGTTCTTGGTCTTCGTGTTCCCAAGCTGTAGGGATTTGCCAGACAAGTGGCCCGACTGTAAGTGGCTCCTGAGCACAGGCGCTGTGGTCTAGACACCCATGTTTGTTGAGAATCCTTAGACACTGAGTCTGGGAGAAGAGTAGAGGAGAGCCAGATGGATAAGACAGGGGACCCAGCTCAAGAGTGGAAGAACGATCCAGCTCCCCCCAGGGCCAGGGCCAGATGCAGGGGGATAGCTCTACTGCAGTACTGGGGGTGGGGCAGGGATTTGGCGGCTAGAGGTTCCTTTTCACCAGATTTTCCCAATGCAACTTGCTTATACCAGAAACTAACGGGAGACTATCAGACCCTCAACCCACCCAGCCACCCAAAGTCCACTCTCTAGTCCTCAGGGAGGTTGTAGGGCTGAAGGGGGACCGGGCTGAATTTCTTCCTTCCCCAAGCCCCTTCCCTTCTTCTTTGGATAGATGCAAAGCCCTAAACTCCGGCCCTGCTTGCTCAGCTGATCTGTGGCTTAGGTAGTTTCATGTTGTTGGGATTGAGTTTTGAACTCGGCAACAAGAAACTGCCTGAGTTACATCAGTCGGTTTTCGTCGAGGGCCCCAATCCACCTCCCCTAACCCTTCCTTCCCTTGTGGGACTGCCCCACCACCCATCCCAGAAAGGGCAAAATAGGTGCAGACTGAGGAGGTCAGGCTGTGAGTGGGGCCATGGGACAAATTCTGGACAGCCCTGCTTTACAACCATCTCCCCCTCAGCCTGTCCCAATCTTTGGAATGGAGGGAAAGGGTTTCTCCCCCCTCCTCACTCCCGTAGCTATTGTCTCCTGTGCCCAGCTGATAAAGACAGACAAAGAAGGTCCAGCCAATTCCAAGGAAATGCAGGAGTTTGAGTTTGGCCTGTTGGGCCAGCTTAGTTGAGGAACAGGGTGGGGCAGTCATGAAAGGACAGAAAAGCTCCTAGAAAGAGGAGGGAATCTCTGAAGTCTCTCCCTGTTACCTCTAAGGAGAGAGCAGTGCTCCTTTGGAAAGTGAGGGTGTTGGTGTTCAAAGAGTTAGGGAACTCTGAGAACAGTAGCCTCTTCTTCCCTCCATAGCTCCATCTCCAGGGAAAGGATGGATATAGGAAGTGAGTACATTAGTGGAGAAACACCAAGTCCAAGTCGAAACCTCCTTCAACACACCCTGTTGAGGGCAAAAGCCCAGCTCTGGTCTGTCTTGTCTGTTATCCGTAGGCCTTGGTCTGTATATTTGCCTGTCTGAGACTGCTAGGCATTTGCCTGTCCTTGTGTTCTGTGGAAATGTCTGGGTAAACAGACGCTGCCAGCGCCCACCGTTACCATATTGTTGAGAAGGCTGTTGGCTGATGGTAGGGGGCGGAGGGGAGAAGAATGGGACAGAGGGAGATCTGAGCAATGAGAAACTTTACAGACCTCCTCCACTCTGTTCCCTTCGGCTTTCTTAATTCTGGACTTGGTTTGTCAAGTGAGGATCTCAGAAAAGGTTTTCTGGTCTTCAGAGGAAAAAATGGGGGGATGATCAGGGAAAAGGGGAAACAGGCATAGGATCTGTTCTCAGAGACTCTGAAAAGGAGAAACCTAAAGGAGGCCAGATTCTTGGGGCTCTTTTGTAATTATGATTATGAAAGCAGGGAATACAACCATGTCTCTTAACAAATTATCATGAAAAATTTTGTATTCTCAACATGGTGTCTTAGAAGAAAAGAATGTGACTTTAAATTCATGACAAGTGTATAGGTCTCTGTTTCTATCTGTCCTTTCTAGGTTTTTTGAAATCTCTCTCTCTCTCTCTCTCTCTCTCTCTCTCTCTCTCTGTGTGTGTGTGTGTGTGTGTGTGTGTGTGTGTGTGTGTGTGTGTGTGTGTGTGTGTGTGAAATTCATTTTGACTTCTGTGGATATTGGAAAAGAAGATGTGAATAGACCCCCCCCTTCCCAGCTGAATTGTCGGTCCTAGCTGTTCTCCATCCCTTTGTGTGAAGAAAAGTATTTAAATCTCTATGGCTCCCAGGGAAATGAGGAGGTTTCCAGAAAGACGGGCCAGTTGGTGAAGGAAGATATGTATAAGGGAATCCCCTGGTTTGGGAGCCCATATAGTCTCTAACTTCAGAGTCTCTGAGGCACACAGCCAGTTTGGGTAAGGGGAGCCTCAGGCTGGAGCAAGGTGTTCAAGAGCTCTTGGCTTAGAGAAATGGCCCTGATGAACCGAAATTTATCAATACAGGGCTTCTGTGCCTTGAGTCACTTTGCCCCTATTTCCATTTCAAAGATGATGGATTTAAAGGAGGTGGCCACAGAGTCAGGGGTCAGGGCAGTCTTCTCCCTAGATCTGGAGAAGTGGAGCAAGGTCTCATAGGGCCAAGGTGAGGACCAGTCTGATGGTCAGAGTCCACCCTGGGGGCCCTGGGACTGTGGATCATGGCTAAGGCGATGGTAATTATTTATTCGCTTCGCTGGAAGGGAGTGTTCAGAAGGAACAGCGTGAAAAGGAGGGAAAAAATTATCTCTCTCATCTGAGGATATTAAGATGGATTTTTATTTCTTAAAGGACCCTCCCCGCCGAGAGCACATAAGCGTAAACTTAATATATGCTCCGCAGCCCAACTCTAGAAATCGCAATAAAAGTTAAAACCTCCCCTACTGGTTTTTTTTAATTATGATATGGGGAAGGGGAGCAGGATTTATAGAGCTGAACTCTCGGCGCGTGTTTGAGACTTGCGGGAGAAGGAGGAAAAGGCAAGAGCTCGCCAAGGAGAGCCCTGATCTCTGAGATGTCTCGCCGGCAGTGGGGGCTTAGGCTCAGCCCAGCTAATCCGCTGTGGTCTCTCTGGGACCTCACCCCAGCAGTCGGCCTTGCTTCGGCTCACTTGCTGGAAGATGCAGCCCTTCTTGAGAACAGGTGACGTGAAGGCGGCAAACGGGGATAGGGGAAGTATAAATGGGAAGACTAGCGCACAGAGCTTTGTGTGGGTCCTTGCTGGGGACGAGGTTAGCCCAAGTGTAGCTCAGCGGATGGCTGGACTCCGAAGGGTGTCCGGGCAGGGCACAAGAGCAGGGACAAGGTGGATTGTGTGTGAACATCGACCACAGACTGAGTAGAGTGGACTCCTGGTCTGTGGTCAGCGGCGAGCCAGGCAACCGGATGTTGAGTCTGTAGGAAGGACCTTGAGGTCTGTTGGGTGTTTGGGCTGCCGGGGGCGCGGCAACCAGGGGTATTGAGGGAGTGTGTTGTGCGCGGGGCGCGGCGGTCAGCTTGGGCGAGGCTGTAGGCCCCGCACATCTCTGCGGCTGATGGGCTGTGTCCGGGAAGACTAAACTAGGGTCGAACCAATGATTAGAGCATGAAAATAAATGCAGTTATGTGTTCCCACCTCCCCGTATACGCAGTTCTTTTTTTCTTTTCTTTCTTTCTTTTCTTTTTTTTTTCCTTTCGGAGATACCTGGATATGGTCCAGAGCAGGTTGTCCGCGGGAGGGCCCCGCGAGCGGCAGCGTGCGAGGGAGGGAGGGAGGGCGAAGGAGGGAGGGAGGGAAGGAGGGCGGGTGGCGGCGGCTGCGGTGGCCAGGGCTTCCCTCCCTGGGCGGGAGGCTGCTGCCCTGCCTCTGTGGCCGTGGGGAGCCAAGAAGCAGGTAAAGGAGGCTTTCTGAGGCGGTATTGCACCAAGCCCAAGGTACCAAGTCTTCCGGGCCTCTGCTTAAGGTTCTGGCGGGAGAGAAGGTAGGGAGATCGGCGCCCACCAGGCCTGGAAAGGAGGCCTCGGGATGTTCAACCTGTGTATGATTTCAGTCTCACACTCATGTTGTGGTCTGTCTGCATTGGGAGACGCCGCTTGCCTGTCTGTCTGAGACTTCCCAAACCCGGGCACTCCTTCCAAAGGCTCAGAAAAATTCGTCGTCGGAATGTGTACTTTCATTCATTGGATTCTCTGAAACTCGGCAGGGCTGGCTACGACAACCCAGGTTGGGAGGGAGCATTCTTCCTCTTTTCTGGATGTGTAGTCCTTTGGCTCCTTGGTCACAGGCTGAGTTTTCCGGTTCTAGGTTCGCGGGTCGCCCTGATGTTTGAAGCTAGACAGCTCCAGTCGGTTAGGGAGGGCGGGGAGGGACCCGCGGCTGTGGCTCCTTAATTGTACTTCGAGCCCTTATTGTCTCTCCTTTCGCCACCTCCGCTTCCTCAGTCTGGGCTCCAAAGTCACTGCAAATTTCCTTGCGATACATACATCACACAAAAGATCAGGTAACAACGCGCTCAGAGCCATTGAATCAGAGCACAGGGCAACCCTGGTTCTGGGGAGGCTACCTCTCCAGTCACTCCCCAGGCTGGAAAAACAGACTGTGTTGGGGGAGCCGGAAATAACCCCGTTTGCTGCGGAGCGGCAGGGCGGGGGCGCCGGCGCAAAGGCAGGCCGGGCAGGCCATGGCGTTGAGAGGGCCACGTTCACAGGCCCTGGGGGTTTCACGCTTGCGGAGCTTGGGGGCCTGGCTCTTGGTGTGGTGGCAGGGATCCCAGATACCCACCTTGGGTGGGGGTAGCACGCAGTTCTCCTCGCAGCAAGCAGGAGAACTCAGTTTCTGCTTCCAGCTCAGGCCTTAGCTAGGAGGAGTTGTGTGTGGGTGTGTTTTTCCCAACAAAGAGGGATCAGGAGAGATGGGGGGGGAACTAGAAGGGAACCAGGGAGGGGGGCGGGGAAGGCGAGAGGGCAGCGGAGGGACGAAATGAGCCCATTTCAGGGGGAGAAGGAAAATGAAAGCAAACGGAGTAGGGCCTCCTCGGTTCAGGGAGGGTGCTGAGGAGCAGAGAGCGGGCTCTCTGCCTGCGGCGGCCGGGATGGCCCGCTGGGGGCACAGAAGAAAGCCTGTTTTAAATTTAATCCGAACTTGACGGTGTGGATTGAACCGGAGGGAATTTAAATCATTAAAAGGGAGACACGCGGTAGGGGGAGGGAGGAGGATGACTCTAACCTATCTGTTTGTCTGTCCTTCCCACAGTGCTAGCTTGGCTGTTTTCTCAGTTGCCCAGGTTTGAGGTGATAGAGGTTTGCCCATCCCCCTTCAGGGGACTCCTCTCCTGTGCCCACTGGAATCTGTTGGGGGTGTAAGGTGAATACAGAATAGTCAGCTAGAACTGGGCTTTCTTCCTCCCTTTCCAGCAGTGACTCCCAGTTTCCTCAAGTCTCTCAGGTTGCCCCATTGATGCTAAGAACAATTGAAAGGAGTTGGGTAAATGAGAGAAAGTCTTAGAATAAAATAGGAGATTCAGTGGGAGTAACTGAATCCCCAAGATGAGACCTTGCTTCTTCGCATCCATGTCTTTGCCCTCCATATCTACAAGCCTAGATTTAGGGAAAACTTGAAAGTCCACTTCACAGTCCTGACCTGCTAGCTTTTAAATGTGAAACATGAGAGTCACAACCTATATGAAGGACCTGGGCCTAGTGTCCTCTGGACTCCCAGTCTCTTATCAGACCCCTTCCTTTAGGCTACCTCTTTCTAGGAGGCATAATAGAATGGGACATTGGTAAGGAGGGGCCTGTGGGCAAGGCCTGCTTTCTGGTCCACAGCTGTGCTGACTTCTGAGTGGGGAGGGTCTAGAGTTCTTGCTTCCAAAAGGAAGGAAAGGCAACAGTCTCTCTCCTGCTTCCTGGGGGATTTGAGGACAGCAGGAATCCCTGTATGGTACCCCTGACTACCCAGCTGCCACAGCCTCTGCAGGGTAGGCAAGCTGGGAGTGCAGGCTGCCCAGGAGTTGAAAAGAAGGCAGTGTTCAAAAGGAGAAGGGGAGAAGAGACTCTCATTACAGTCAAGATGCCTATAAGAAGAGCTTTTCCAAATAGAAGAGGGTCCTTAAGGACTTCTGTTTCAGAACGTTGAGGTAAAGGCAGACAGGCCCTGTTGTATAGTGAAGATGCAGAGAAAGAGCAGGCATGATGTTTCCTTCCTCTTCTATTTCTTCCTCTTTCACTAGAATGTAGCTCAGCCCCCAGCAGCCAGAGTGACTGCTAGGCTAATATCAGATTCGGTGTCCCAGAGGCCTAGTATACCCACCGGAGCAGGTCTCCCAGAGGGGATGGAAAGGAGGCCTCTTACTCCTTTGTGTCCAGACAGAAGTGGCCGCCGCGCCGGAGCGGTCCCGCGGCAAAGCACCGGACTGCACAATGCCATGGCTGCTCCTCCAGCCTGTGCCCTGCCCCGTTCTGCCTGCCTCTCATTGCCTGACTCTCCTTTGCTTTTTGAAAGTCTTCCTTTCCTGCTCTTAAGTCTCTTTATCTTGCCTGCTTTCTTTCCTTTAATTCTTATCTTTTTCTTCCTCTCTACTCTAGCCCTTCTTTTCTATTTTTCCTTCCTTCAGCCTAGTGACCTGTTTAAATTGGTCTCAAGCTCTGTCCCTTGATATCCTCTTGGTCTCAGTCTGGCCCCGGGCCCCATGAAGACTAAATGTCTGTGCTCCTTGCTGGCAGCAACTGCCCATGAGCCAGGCTAGGTCCCCAGGCACCCATGCTTGGGGGAGGTGCTGACTAAGCTGGGGGGGGGGAGGGTTGAAGAAGAAAGCCTCTGCAGCAGGACTGGAACCTCCTATCTGTTCTTTGAACTAGTGAGGGAGATTTTTTTTGATTGACAGCTAACCTGACTATATTAAGGGCAAAGAAATGTTCTGTTTCTTATTGTAATTTGGATTTTCCAAATTACAGTCCAGACATAAGGAGAAGGCAGTGAGAGCTGAGGTGAATTAATCTGAGTGCTTCTTCCTAACCAAACACTTCCTTGTACACACACACACACACACACACACACACACACACACACACACACACCTCAAAAAACCTCAGCCCTGATAAACCGAAGAAAAGAGAAGAACCAGAGGAGGGGGACATAGAGGTTGGGGAGGGCTCCTGTGGTTCTTGAGTCTCTCCTAAATACTGCAGTTGTACCCTCTCCCCAACATTTATTGCCCCCCCCCAACACAGACACACACACCATCCTCTCTAGCACTTCCCTACCTTGGAAGAAAGAGAGAGAGAAACATAGAAGAAAACCAGCTTCCATTCCCACACTTTGGTCTGGTTCTGGAGGCTGGAGAGAGGAATAAAGGCAGACTTGGCTGGGTCTGGGAAGCCCTTTAACCAGCTGCCTTCAGAGCTTGCATCCTAGCCTCACTCCCTGCCTATTTCCCCTCGCATAGACTCTTACCTCTGACTCTGAGACTACCCTTCCTTCAGGCTCATTCTGCTCTGTCTGGGAGCAGTAAGTCTCTGAGGATATCACCTGTCCCTCCATTCCCCACCAACCTCTTTGCCCCTTCTCCTGCACCCATACTTAAGATTTTTCTGCATACCCAAAGCCTTCCTTTTGCTAAACCACCATGGGAGGTCTGCTGAAAACCTAGGCTGTATGCACAACAAACCCCAAATTCAAGGGGGTGAGGATAGCAGTCAACTTATTGGGAGGGTGTAATCCAAGTTGTCTGATATTTCCTTTCAATCACACTGCCACCTTCTGAATTCTTCCATCCGACCCCAAAGAAATTGCCTTCTTCCATCCCTCCGTTGCTTTTTTTTCCGTTCCAAAAACAGCCTACAATTTTATTTAATGAAAGACACATTTATGAACAATCAAATGATCCTCATAAAAATTTTATTGAAGGACGTAAAAACAAGCTACTTGCCCACGACCGAGGTCGCTCTCTCGATTTGCCCCGTTCTCACCCTGGCTCTCTGCAGACAGAACCTCCGAGTGACTTCTTTGGGGGGAGGAGGGTGTTGCAGAGATGGACCTGGGGGCAAAGGAGGGTGAGCAGGCAGCTGGGATGGGGATGCCCCGCTTAAGTTGTGTAGCTCTCTCCTCCACTTCTTCAGGCTGGCAAAGAAACAGAGACAATAAATTTTAAATAAAGGCTTGTACATCTGTGCCAAAGCAAGAGGAGACTTGTGAGGTTGATGATAAAGGTGTGTGAGATTCCCAAGCTTCACTCCTCCCAGCTCACAGACCACCTTTCTCAAGCTTCTCATACCCTAGATTTGGGAAACTGAGCTGACCAGGGGCAGAAGAACTCTCCCCTTTCCCTCCTTCCCTCCCTCCATCCCAGCTTGTTCAGTCCCCTCCCACTCTCCCTCCCTCGCTGCTGCTGCTGCTGCTGCTCCTGAAAGAAATACATACATACACAGTATTTAAAAACGCATTTTTAAAAGCCACGTTCCGAACTGACAATCGCTGATCTCCGTTCACTCAGAGACTGCAGGAGCGTCGGAGCCGACAGAGACAGATTACGTCAAGAAATAGTTCCTCCACCTACCTCGTCCGGCCTCCCCGCCCCTGAGGGGCTCCCCGAGCCCATCTCAGCTCTGGGGGTCCAGGAACCCTGGCTTCTGGGACTGGCATTTTCATCTTGTTTTTTTTTTTTTTTTTAATCCTCATGGTAGGGGGAGCCATCTGCTTTTGGCTGCACATGGTCAAGGGGGGGGGGTCCCTGATGAGATATGATTCGTCCGGGGAGGGGGGGCTGTCTGGCGCCTTGGGTCCAGAGTTGCAAATCGCCAGGAAAACGCAGGTCGCGGGGATCAGCAAAGAGAAGGGGGCGGTAAAGGGGGGAAAAAGCAAGGGGGAAAAAAAGCCCCTGCGCATTGATCCGCGCCGTATTTTTGGGTAAATACGATCACGTGGGGGCTGGGGAACCAATGAGCTGCCGGGAAAAGGCTGGAAAAATAATTACCTGCCTTGATTGTTCTGTGAGCAGATAAAAAGTACATATACAGTTCATACAATAATCTTATGTATGTAAAACCCTGTTACGATGTCGGCGACGGGGCCCATCAGTAACTATTACGTGGACTCGCTCATCTCTCACGACAATGAAGACCTCCTAGCGTCCAGGTTTCCGGCCACCGGGGCTCACCCTGCCGCCGCCAGACCCAGCGGCTTGGTGCCGGACTGTAGCGATTTTCCGTCCTGTAGCTTCGCGCCCAAGCCGGCTGTATTCAGTACGTCGTGGGCGCCGGTGCCCTCGCAGTCGTCTGTGGTCTATCACCCTTACGGCCCCCAGCCCCACCTCGGCGCCGACACGCGCTACATGCGGACTTGGCTCGAGCCGCTGTCCGGCGCCGTCTCCTTCCCCAGCTTCCCGGCCGGGGGCCGTCACTACGCCCTCAAGCCCGACGCCTACCCGGGGCGCCGCGCCGACTGCGGCCCGGGCGACGGCCGCAGCTACCCGGACTACATGTACGGCTCGCCCGGGGAACTGCGCGACCGCGCCCCGCAGACGCTGCCCTCGCCCGAGGCGGACGCGCTGGCCGGCAGCAAGCACAAAGAGGAGAAGGCCGACCTGGACCCTAGTAAGTTGGGAGCAATTTTCCTTT
Source organism: Mus musculus (assembly GCF_000001635.26). NCBI lineage: Eukaryota > Metazoa > Chordata > Mammalia > Rodentia > Muridae > Mus > Mus musculus. The sequence goes on from NC_000081.6 coordinate 102,982,215, forward strand.
ACAACCAGCTCGGGAGGGGAGGGGAGGCCAGGCGGGGACAGCTAGATTACAGCCCCTCCGAGCGGCGCGGGCAGCGCGGGAGAGGAGCGAGGGCGAGGGGGATGAGGACTCAATAAAAGCGAATTACCTTGGGGAGCTCTCAAGAGCAGGAAGGTCTGAGAAGGGGGCCCAGGCAACCAGGTTGGGTGAGGGCCAGCCAGAGGGGCTTCTCTCCCAGAGGCTGGCTTTGAAGGAAAACTCCTGAGTCTCCCTCTTAGCTCAGTTTTTTGTTTTGGGGTTTTTGTTTTGTTTTGTTTTTTTCTCAGTGGTCACTTTGGGGGGTGGTGGTGATGCAAACAGGGACAGGGGCTGGGCTGGAGGGCTGAGATTCATTTTGTGGTTTGAGAAAGGACAGGGCAGAGGTGAAAAGGATACTTAGAGCAAAGGGAGGAGAGATATTATCCCTACCTCTCACAGCCAGAGTGGGTAGTCTTCAACCCACTAGGGGTTAATAAAACAGAAGGTCCACTGACTTCTCCCCCAGGAGAAGAATCTGGGGGTGCACAGCCTAGAAACTTAGGTCAGGACTTCCAGATATAAGTGGAGGAGAAGTAAGGTCCGAGTTTCCTTAAACTTGAAAACCTACTTTTAAGTGTCCACAGGAGAGAAGGAGTTGTAAATGGGGATCAGGAATATATATAACAAGGAAAGAATCTTCAGATATGAGAGAGAGAGAGAGAGAGAGAGAGAGAGAGAGAGAGAGAGAGAGAGAGAGAGAGAGAGAGAGAATTCTGAGTGTTGCATAGAATGGGGGGGTTGCTGACTAGGTAAAGAGGTGGGGGCAGGTGTAAGCTGCAGGGTCAAAGAAAGGGGGAGAGGAAGAAGGAGAAACAGCAGGGGAGGGGTACAGTCCCTTGGATGAGAGGAAGTGTCTGGGGGATCCCCGGGAGGAGACTTCAGGAAATCTTTTCCTCTAGCTCTATAAGGGGCCAGGGCCTAATTATACCCCTCTGAAGCCTTCCCTCCCTGCTCTCAGCTACTCCCATAAACCTGAAATTGGAGGGTTGTCTCCTGCAGAGCTGTCCTGGGGCTGGCTGGAGGAGGGGGGCACTGGAGTCCAACATATGAGGGAGCCTTTCTCCAAGGCCAGCAGCTCTGTGAGGAGAGGGGAAGATTTTCCCCATCCTGATAACTTCACCCTAATAATTCGCCTCAGCAGGGTTGAATTCTGAGCCGGAGATGGGTACTGGAAAGAAGTGAGGGTTCAGGGACTCTCAGGACTTGGTCGTGTCTGTGAGGATGGGAGGGGGCAGAGGAGGAGGGAGGTGGGGAGGAGAGGGACCTTGCTATAAAAATAAAAAACAAGAGAGGGAAGCGTTTATGGGCCTATGAAATGGTTGGGAATTTGGACTTTTTATGAGGATATTCTCGAATTACTACTCTTGAAGCTAAGGACCAGACTGTGGGAGCTTTGGTAGCTTAAATTTTACTACAGTTTTAGGTGCTGGAAGCTGAACAGGGAGGGGATATAGGGAGGGGGCTGGATGCAAAAGAGAAAGGAGGAGATGCCTAAAGCAAAATGTGTCCAAATTCAGGTTCAATTATTGAGTTTGGGGAGCTTGACTAAACCTAGGGTGGGATGACAGAGGTCCTGAGCTGGAAGGGAACTTTACTGACCCTTGCCCGTGTTTGTCCCTCCAGGCAACCCCGTGGCCAACTGGATCCACGCCCGTTCCACAAGGAAGAAGCGCTGCCCCTACACCAAGTACCAGACGCTGGAACTGGAGAAGGAGTTTCTCTTCAATATGTATTTAACCAGGGACCGTCGGTACGAGGTGGCCCGTGTTCTCAATCTCACTGAGCGGCAGGTCAAAATCTGGTTTCAGAACCGGAGGATGAAGATGAAAAAGATGAATAAAGAGAAAACCGACAAGGAACAATCCTAAGCCCTGCCCCAGCCTGCTGCCTCGGCACAGCCAAGGGAAACACAAAAACCCCCACAAAAAATGCCCCAACCCAGGCGGGAGAAAGCACGAAAAGAAAAGGAAAGAACAAGATAGAGAAAAGCCCACCGTCTTAAAAAGAAAAGAAAAAAAAGGAAGGGGAAAAATGCAAACTCTTGCGATGTGGGAGGGTTAAGTGTTGAGAAATTGGTGTTTAGAGTTAGTTCTATCCATCGAGGAGGAGGCAGGAGAGAAACTGCGTTCTCTTCCCCAGCGCAACTGAAATAAATGACACACACAAATGTGAATTTTTTTCCTTCTTTCTTCAGAGAAGCCAGTATTTGAAAAACTCTCTCTCTCTCTCTCTCTCTCTCTCTCTCTCTCTCTCTCTCTCTCTCTCTCTCTCTCTCTCTCCCTCTCTCCCTCTCTCCCTCTCTCCCTCTCTCCCTCTCTCCCTCTCTCTCTCTCTCATATTTGGTCTGGGCCATTCCTTCCTGGGCCTTGGGCGCTCTGCGGGCAGATTTCATACAAAAAGACACACAATGATGATCCCCAGTCCAGAGCTGAGGGCCGGACTGCGCTGCTGGCTGGATCAGGCTGCAAATGCAGGCTGCTGCCTCAGGCATGTACAGAGCAGTGTTCTTAACCCAGCGTCCCTCCCCATCGTCCGTCGTCCTGTAATGTTGTTCTGTTTGTTACAGTAGAACTCTGTTAATATATCTAAGTCACTTGGAAAAAAAAAAAAGAAAGAAACGCATTCGCATCTAGCTCTCATCATTTTATTCCTTGTGATTCTGTCGAAGAGGCAAGTGCTTAAATCCTCTAAGGGAAACTGGAACCAGAGAAGGGGCTCCCTCTACCTTGGAAGGGCAAATGCCTGCAGCTTCTCTTCAGGCAGGGCAGAATGGGGGGTGGGGGCTCTAGGGGAGGGGTGGAGGCTGCTGAGGCAGAGGCCTCCTTGTGCCTGCCCCGGCTGGCTGCCTATGAGTTTCCTAGTGGCTTGATGGAGCGTGTGGGGAGCACTGCTTGAATGATTTTGCTGGCTGTAATTAATTGTAATAATTTATGAGTACATGAGATCAGAGAGAAGAGATAGGTGAAGATGAAAATTGGGTGCTGGGTGAGGGCCCAGACTGGCTTCTTGCCTGGTTGTTTTTGGTGCTGTGGTGCTTTCAGGGTTGACTGAAAAAGAAAGGTAGTGGGATGGTCAGCTAGGAGGAAAGGCCATGGCCTCAAGAAACACTGAGGGGACCGGCACTAAGTTCTGAATCAGAAGTGGGGAAGGAGGAAGAAGGAAGAAATGAAAATGCAAGAAAAAACGACAGAAGGGTGGAGAAGAAGTAAAGAAGGAAGGCATGAGAAAATATTAGAAAAGAGGAAATAGGTAGCAAAGTCAATGTAATCAGAATTAGTTTCTTTTTAATGAATTCATCCCCGATCTTCTCACTTCTGTCCCCTTCTATTCCCCCCTCCAAAATCTGAATGTTGATGAATGATCAGGGTGACTAAGGTCACCTAAGCAGTACTGCTAGGGAATGGTGAAGCCAGGCTCCAAGGAGCCGGCTAGGGACTAGCTAGGAATGGGGTGCTCTCTGGTGGCTGTAGGACCCCAAGCACAGAGGTGTTGATATGTAGCTAACTGCCTGGTAGGGCTGGGTGACTGCACTATAGCCTTCTCTAGAACCTTCCTTCTCTGGAGCTAACAGTTTTCATGGGCTAATCAGAAGCAGACATAGTTACTGGGTCTGCCTCAGCCCAGCACCCCCTTTCTCAGAAATCCCCCAATCTGGAAACTATTAAAATTAGACTTTGAAATATAGCCCTTTAATATCTTGGGCTGTCCACTCTTCCAAGGACACAGAGTGTTGCTCTGAGTACCCGGAGGACACCACCTAAAAGAATATAACTGGGGTGGGGAGGGCTGTCCTCTGTGTTGTTCCATCCAACTCATCTCATCAGGATTGGTGGACATTTGTATGGACAACCTCTGCCCCATTATTTGAGTCTCCTACCCTCTTCTTCCAATTAGAAGGATTGGAAGATTTGTTTCTTTAATATTGCTGGACCCTCCAATCAAGTGGCAACAACTTATCAGCCTTTAATGTATTCACTCTTTCCTGCTTAATAGACTTGCCCCCACCTCTCTTAGCATCAACTCCTTGCTCCTTTTGGGAAGGTAATTCATTTGTATATATTTTCTCACTACCTCATTCTTCCCTTTGGCCTTTTTGATATTCTGTAACCCTGGCCTAAGTTCTGCACTTGATGAGAGAGCCAAGACACCCTTCTTTCCTACAGTCTGGACCATCAGGATGCCGGCTTCTTTCCCTTCTTAAGCTCAGTGCTGTTTCCGGGCTTCCACTCCACCCCTGCTCCAAGGCCCTGAAGCCTCCTTTCTGAGTCCTCCAGCCTGCCCTGCTTTATGAAACCTACCCTCCAGAGCCAGCCTTGCTGCTACGGAAAGGAAAGAGGACCTCAGAGTTTGTAGGACCCCAGTAAATGATGGGATTTAGAGTAGGTCCACTCTTTAATTTCGGTTTCCAGCCTCCAGGTCCGGATTAGATTCGATTTTATTCATTACCATTTATGAATTAAAACAACATGACACACAGCTGGGGAGAGAAATGAAAGCAGGCTAGGAGAGAGGCTAGCAAACGCCCTCTTCCCCTCATCTTCCCTCCCACCTCTCCTCTGCTCCTTTGTCGGAATCACAAAACCCTAAAGGTTGTCTCACTTGGGAAGGCAGCAGATAGGTACATTTCCGTAGCCCAGAAATGCCACTTTTATGGCCCTGTTTGTCTCCCTGCTCTAGGTTCTGAATGGGGCTGAACAAAACAGCAGTGCAGAGCTGGCTAGACGTCTGGGCTTAATTGTTTTATGGTTTAAATAAGGTGGACACTCTTTCCTTTGAAATCGGATTATAGGAATGTTTTGTCTATGGCCCACGGAGATCAGGATCTTTCTGGCTGAGAGGGAGAGGTGAAGAGCATTCAAGGAATGGGCTACAAACTGGGGAGTGGGGGCAGCCTGGAACAGTCAGAGTCCTACTCTGAAGTCTTGCAGGCAGCAGCGGAAATAAACTGTGCATCAGGATAAGGGGGCCTGGGAGTTTAGGGTACGTGCCAGGAGCAGAGGTCCTGGGAGCTTCGGATAGAGTGGTGCATCCGCGTGCGCAAAGGGTTTTCTAGACTAGAAAAACGCCTGAGTGGAGGAGATTCTGGCCATTCCTTTGCAATGTTTCTTTATTCCTGAAGGGAGGGTAACAAAAGAGGACAGTGTGGAACCCTTCTCAAGGTTTATTTCAAGAATTTAGAGAACTAAAGAACAGAGGCAACTACCTTCCGGGAATCCCTCTCCTTTGGAGCTGTTTAGAGGCTTCTTTCTCCCAACTTGCCTTCGGCTCAGCCTGGGATCTCTGCTGGCTTTTCTCCAACCAGTTTGCATTGGAACAAGTGAACGCGAGGTGGCGCTGTTGCTCAATGTTAGAGGCAGAAGTGCCCTCCGACCGGCTTGGCCTGCTGACATTTCTGGCCAGAGTGGAAGCTTCAGTCAGAAAGGCCCTGGCTTCTGCCAGATTCGGCCCCACTGCCTCTGAACAAATCAACCCTCTCACCTGCGAGGTGTAAATAATTCGTGAGTGGCAGCAGGAGATGGGTCCTCACTCTACCGGCGAGCTCGGGAGACGAAAGAGGGCAGGCATCAAAAATAATCGCTTGTGGAGATAAGTGAGGAGCAAGTAATTAACACAAAAAGGCGGAATGACCCGAACAAACGAACATAAATCCGTGGTACCTAAGAGGGCGGTGCAGGCCTTGGGCAGTGGGACAGAGCAGCCGCGAGAATGGCTGCTTGCAGTTCTTTTATTTCCAGACTCAGAGGGCAAAATAAAGCAGATAGGTGTAAAAGAAAATAGATAGATAGATAGATAGATAGATAGATAGATAGATAGATAGATAGATTATAGATAGACAGACAGACAAAAGCCGAGACAAGCCCCCAAAGGGGAAATCAAGTCCGACCAAGGTTTACAGGACTGATGAGTTTCTTGGACAGGCAGTCGCATGCTCAGGACAGTCGCATTCCAAGACACAAAGGCCCAGAAGAATAGCTCTGTAGCAGGTTGTGGTTTTTTTTTTTTTTTTTTTTTTTTTTTGCTGCACCATAAAACCTGGAAATAGATCCCCACCCCCTAAAAGATAAGGCACAGGCCCCAGAGAGGATCTGGACCCTCTGAGGCTCCTCTTTCCAGTCAGAAAAGAGAAAGTATTTATGACAGTCCTCCGTGTCAGATGCTAGGAACCCAGAATCCACCTTGTTCAGTTCTGTACTGAGCAGTCTCTCAGATCTCTCAGATCAAGGCTGGAGTCAAAGATGCAGCAGGCTCTGGCGGTGAGGGGAGGGCGGTTGGGGGGGGAGAGGGGAGGAGATGCTCTGGGGTGCCCCCCCCCAATGTTCTGGACTCTAGTGAGACCTGAAGCCTACTGCACTTCTGGACCCTTCTCTTCTGCTGCTTCAGAGCTCAAGTTCTGTGTCCAAGAGTTTGGGCAGTTCCTAAGTTCATTAGTGGTGAGTTCCCTAAATGCAAAAGATTCTAATAGGGTCTCTTGCCTAGACACCAATGAATCACCTTTAGGAATCTGGCTAAGAGTATCCATTTCCCCAATAATTAATTAAATAAAAGAAGGACAGGGGAGAGTTGCTCTTTTTATCCTATTTTGCCCTGCCATTCTTTCTTTGATGACTAGAGCCAGCCCAGAGTTGTCTCATATGGGCAGAAGGAAAGGAAAAGATCTGGTTTTCTAACCAAGTCCTTCCTTGCCTAACCTGCAAACCTCAGGATGTGGGGTGTGGGCAGATCAGATGGATTTTTTTTCTTGATACAAAAACCTACAAATGTATATGTTTATCAAGCACTATGTGAATGTGCCTGGTGTGCATATGTATGTACAGGTCTGTAAGTCAGAGTGGCCACTTCCAGAAATGAGTATGGGTAGTGTAAAATGAACTAGCACTTGGTGTGTCTCTTTATCCCGGGATAAAGAGACATACATACATACATACAGTACATACAGTGTGTGTGTGTGTGTGTGTGTGTGTGTGTGTGTGTGTGTGTGTTTGGAGTGTGCTCCAAGGTGGCCTCACATACTGTAGAGGAAGAAGACAGGGGGAAAAATCATTCTTATTCATCTTCATGAGCACAATAGCCCACACGCACACATTGTTCTTATGCTTTCTTCTCTTTTCTCTCTGAATTAAGCCCACATAACTGCAAACACCATGGCCAGAGAAGGGTGTTGGTTATTTTTTTTCCATTAGAATTAACTTGAATTTGTCCAGTCTTGGGCATGGGGATGCTGCCCCCGCCCAGAAAGTGTGGGTAAATATTTAAAGAGTGTCTGTTGACAGTTCCCTTCCACATCCTGGCCTGGGCAGCCTGCCTGGAGAAGGGCTTGTGTGTGCAGGGAATCCTGAGGGCCCCTCTAGGTTGAGCTGGCATTTCCTAAGGGATGGTGGTTTATGAGAACCAGTAAGAGGTCTACTCTTTTGCACCCTTCAGTCCAGCTGTAATCTCCAAAAATGAAATCTCTTGAGTTGGGCTAGACAGAAACCTGGGCACACAAACTATTCCTTTGAGTCCCCATAAACAGCTTTGCTCTCAGGTTCTCCCAGCCAAGCCTATTGGGGTTCCCTACTCCTTGGAGAGGTTGCTTTCTATAGGTCATGCTGAGGCATATAGAGTGCCCCCCAAGAGCAGTCAAGAGACAAGAGTCCCCAGGATATAAAAATGACAGAGCAGCTCCAGACCTTGAAGAGAGACCAGAGGCTGGAGATTGTGCAGGCTGAAGGGTTTGGGGTACATGATCACCATGCTGGGCTTCTCAGAGTCCTCAGACTTAAGGAACCTCAGAGAACTCATCTTTTGGATTGCAGGCTCAGCCCTGACTTACTAACTCTCACCTCCTGGGGGTCCTCTACCTGTTGAGGTAACCTGAGTTGACCTGATGGCTCAGGTATCTCTCAAAAAGGAAAGAAAAGGGGGAACACCTTCAAACTAGAGTGCACACCTTGGAAAAGCTGGCCTTGTCCATTAGCTAGGGCTGGCTCACCACCCCCTACACACACCACACCCCCATTCCTCGCCTCTCCTCCCTCCCTCTCCTCCAGGTCCCCCCCCCCAGCCCTGAACCCCCTCTCCCCCAGTCTCTCTCTCTCTCTCTCTCTCTCTCTCTCTCTCTCTCTCTCCCTCTCCCTCTCCCTCTCTCTCTCTCTCTCTCTCTCTCTCTCTCTCTCTCTTGCTCGCTCGCTCGCTCGCTCGCTCGCCTGTCTTCATGTCGTGGATTGATGAACGCGAATCGCGTGTAAGCGCCGCCACCGCCGGGAGTCTGAGGAATTCGCCTGGGCTGTTAGAGGAAAGAGCTAAGTGAGAGCGCGCGCTCTACCTACCGACAGTGAGCAGAGAGCTGCAGCCGCCCGAGCCCGCAGCCGGCACCGCGCCCCCACCTGCCCAGCCCCCAGCCCAGCAGTCCAGCCCGGGGGAGCCGGCCAGCTTGGGGTTCGGTCCCGGGGGGAGGGGAGTTTCGGGGATACCCGGCGGGGGAGCGTGATCCAAGGGGAGGGGGCCGCGGGTTTTCATGTACCCAGCATGAGCTCCTACTTCGTCAACCCCCTGTTTTCCAAATACAAAGGCGGCGAGTCCCTGGAACCGGCCTATTACGACTGCCGGTTCCCTCAGAGCGTGGGCAGAAGCCATGCGCTGGTGTACGGGCCCGGCGGCTCCGCGCCCGGTTTCCAGCACGCCTCGCACCACGTCCAAGACTTCTTCCACCACGGCACCTCCGGCATCTCCAACTCGGGCTACCAGCAGAACCCATGCTCGCTGAGCTGCCACGGAGACGCCTCCAAATTCTATGGCTACGAGGCGCTCCCCAGACAGTCCCTTTATGGGGCTCAGCAAGAGGCGAGCGTGGTGCAATATCCCGACTGTAAATCCTCCGCCAACACTAACAGTAGCGAAGGACAAGGCCACTTAAATCAGAACTCGTCTCCCAGCCTCATGTTTCCATGGATGAGACCCCACGGTGAGAAGCCTTTTCTCTTTCCCCCTTGGTCTCCCGCGCTCCGGGGTCTTCCCCCCTCCCTCGCCTCCTTTTTGTCTGCCCTAGCTCGCTTTCCTTCCTGGCTTTGGGGGTCTCTCCCACTCCACTCCCGTGCCTGGGTGGGTTCCTGGGAGATTGAAAGGCTTGGCTGGGGGTGGAGCGTGGGGTGCCTGAGACATTGTGCTTGTTGGGGTGAAGGTGGGGGAAAGGTGACTTGTGGGTGCAAAGGGTTAAAAATCGTTTTCTCTATTCCTTCTGTCTCTCCTTCTTCCCATCTGTAAAGCCAAAGTTGGGGAGATGGCTGGCAAGGACACCCTAAGTAAACTGAGGTTATCAGTCTTTGGGGTTGGTAGCCAGTTTTCCCAAAGACATTTCCCAACGCCAGCCATCCCAAGACAGTGACCAGACTGTTGGGTGAAAAGGAGACCCTTTGCTATCTCCCCCTAGTCAGGGAGAGGGGCAAGACCTCCCCTCTCCCAAGGACAAGCATTCTGCCTCTCTAGGATTGTCACTTCTTCCCCTCAGAGAAGCAGCCTGAAGGCCACTACCCCAACTTTTCTGTACTTCCTCCAATTGAAGAGAAGACTGAAAGCCCGAGAAGAGGAAAATGATTGCTCAAAAGGAGAGAGGGGTCATACCAAGTAGGGGCCTCTGAGATCCAGGGTACTCGAGTCAGGCTACCCGCCAATCAAGAACTATGGAGTCTCTTGGAAAGCTGTTTAGGTCATGAGCCCCTCCAAGGGTGGCCCTTCATGGCCCAATTTCGAAGTACAGGGGGAAGAGATAACGACAAGTTCCGGCAGGGATGGCCCTTGATTTATTTTTGGTCTCCAGTTAGCAATCAGGCAGAGCAGTGATACATTCCAGAAGATCAATTATTTTTCTTATTGGAAAAGCATTAGTCAGAGATCGGCAAGGAGGGGGCAATTGGCACAGCCCCCTCTCCTTTAACCCCAGCCCTTTTCCTTTCTTTTGGAAACAGATTATTTCCCTAGGCCGCCTCACTAAATGCCATTCTGCACTTGTAAACAAAGCTGCAAGGGCTAAGCTGTAGGCCTGAGGGACCCTGATGGCTTCCTTGTCCACCTCAAGCCCTTACTTTTCAGACAACCACGTCCCAGCCCCCACCGTCACCCACCTCCCAAGGTGAAGGAAGTCAAACCAAAACAGCTATGGAAACTTTTCCTGCCCTTGCTTGCCTTCTGCAGTCGGCCTTATCGGCAGGAGGGAGGGAGAACTGGGAATAGCAGAGAGGGAAGTTTGTGGGGCTGTGTTGGGGGGCGGAGCCCCCACCCAGACATAACCAGACTGGGGTTCTGTTCTGTTCAGCTCCTGGGCGGCGCAGCGGTCGACAAACTTACAGCCGGTATCAGACCTTGGAACTAGAGAAGGAGTTTCTCTTTAATCCTTATTTGACCAGAAAGCGCCGGATTGAAGTCTCTCACGCCCTGGGACTGACAGAAAGACAAGTGAAGATTTGGTTCCAGAATCGAAGGATGAAGTGGAAAAAGGAGAACAACAAGGATAAACTGCCTGGGGCCCGAGATGAGGAGAAGGTGGAAGAAGAAGGGAATGAGGAAGAGGAGAAAGAGGAGGAGGAAAAGGAAGAAAATAAGGACTAAGGAAAAAAAGAGAGAGAAAATCAGCCCCCCCCCCAGCAACTCCCTTGAAGTTTCGTTTTATGGTAGCAGATAAATTGAGAAGTTTACGACTGTCATTTGCTTTTATAGAGAATAGAATGACACTCACAACTCTAACTACCTGTCAGATAGTTGCAGCTCTGCTTTTATTACCTTTGGGCTTCCCCCACTCTTTATTTGTCTGGGGGTTGGGAGGGGGAACCTGAGACACAGGGAAAAGTTCTGTTCTACTCCATGCCCAGCATACACTCTCTTGTTCCTGCTCCCACCTTCTGAGCCCTTCCCCATAAAGTCTAACCCTTCACACACACACACACACACACACACACACACACACACACACACACACACACACTTCTCTCCACACTCCCTCTTCACGGTGCTTCTCTGGTATTTATTTTAAAAGGGATTCCCCTGAAGATATAGAAGATGATTCCTGGCTTTGCTTGTATGCTGGGAATTAGAATACTGGATAAACAGTTTTTTTTTAATGAAAAGAAAGAAGGAAAAAAACAGGAAAGGGGGAAATGAAAGGAAAAATTAAAAAGAAATAAAAGATAGCAAAGAAGATTCCCCTCCCCCTCTGAGGCTCTTTCCTTAGAAAAACCCCCTTGACTTTCTCCAGGAATCTGCTGGAAATCAAGGAGATGTGGGTTTCTCTACCCACCTCCTTCCTGAGGGGTCTATTAGAACTGGCAATGGTCTCTGAAATCCTACCTATCCATCCCATAGTCACTTGGGTCCATGCCTTCCTTGCCTTGCCTTTGCTGTTTGATCTTTTGGGCCCCCGGCTTCCTCTGAGCTGTGTTAGTGTTTGTGCTCAGAAGTCACCATAATCATGAAAATAATATACTGATAATAAATCTTTAACATACTACCTAAAGGGAACCTGCAATAATCTTGGGGGAAAAAAAAAAAAGAAAGAAAAATTCCTAATACAGGAGGGAGAAAAAAAAAAAGAAAAAAAAAGAAAAAAAAGAAAAAAGGAAGAAACCTCCAGCGTATTTTATCACTACCTATAGAAAGAAATCCTGCTTTGAGAGTATTTGTAATGCGGTTTTGTTGTTGTTTGTTGCTGCTTCTTTCACTAAGAAAAAAAAAAATCCCAACAACTGAGACTGCCTAGCCCGCCGGTCTTGTGCGCTTTTATTGTGCTTCTAACCCCAGTAGAGTAGAACTAAACTGCACTGAATGTATAGTTACTCTGTCTTGAATTCTCTGTTTATGCAATGTGCTCGAAAGGAAAAAAAAACGTTAAAATATATCTATAATAATAATTTTGGTCATTTGTCTTTATGTCCAGCTATGAATGTAGATTTTGTGTCCTGAAAGCTCTGTTCCTGGTCCAAGTACTTTGTATTGTATACGTGAGTCATAATAAAAAAAAAAGAATTAAAAAGTAGAGCTGGAATGACTTGCTGTTTCTCTATAACTCTTCCCCATTTTCTACTCCTCCCTCTCTTTATTCCCTTTCCCAGCTCTGCAAAAGGCCCCGCACTGATCTTGCTTTGGGTGGTGGAACTTGGAAGTGGGGTGGAGAGGGCAGGCATAGCAGGTAGGGCAGGTGGCTAGTGGGGGGAGGAGGAGGAGGAGGAGGAGGAGGAGGAGGAGGAGGAGGAGGAGGAGGAGGAGGTGAAGAGAACATCTGGAAGGGAGAAGGAAGAAGGGTTACTTACTTACACTAGTCTTAATAACCAATGAGGTTTGTAGGTATTGGGACCTAAGTGGGAAGACAGAACTCATGCTTTAGCTTCCTGGTCTCTGGGCTGGGTCCATATAAAGAGTTGGCCCTATGCTCTTCCTGTGACTATGCCCTTTCTTTCAGGGTTTTAGGCCAAGGGTGAGATGGTGGGGGTTCTTTTCTGATATTTACATGTCTCCCGCTTGTGGCCACTCCTTAGCATCCACTACCTCATACTGAAATAGTGGATGGGGTTGGGAAATTATGCGGTTAAAGGTAGCTGCATAGTCAGGAGAGTTCGGTTTGAAAATGCCAAAGTGTAGTGGTGAGGGTGAAGAAGCTTCTGCCTGGGGCAGAGGATAAAGGAAGGACAAATGAGTAAGATAGAGTCTGCACCCTGGAATTCAAATTCAACTAGCATAAGGCTGTCATGGCTACTCAGCCCTCTTCTGTCCACATAGCCTCCGTTTTTTGGCCATTTCAAGCCAGCTCTTGGCTGGCTTCACTCTGACAATTGAGCAGCTTGCCTGGCCACCACAGTTGGGACTACTGATTTGGGAGGATGGCCCTGCTGAGTGGACAGTCCCCAAGCCCAGCCACAGTAGGGCAAAGGGAATCTTGACATTTTCTAAAATAAAGAGTAGAGCCCAGCTACTAATGGGATCATTCTGGAGGGTCCTAGGCAGACAAATCTGTTTATGCCAATAAAATTCTGCTCAAACCATTCCAAATTCCAGAGATACAAGGAGGCTGGCTCAACCAGACCAGAGGAAGAGGGGAGGGAGGGTGGACTTCTGGCCTTCAAAGACAGACCACCAAAGACAGAGATATTTTTGAAACCAGATCTTTGGGTCAATGTTTTTTAACCTAGGCCCAGGCCAAGTGTTTCACCAGGGTCCCAATCTCTGGCCCCTATAAAAAGGCCTCAAAATTTGTCAAGTGATTTTCCTAGGGCTCCCGCAACACTGCCTGTGAACCAGAAAGGACAGCTTGGGGATAACTTGAAGTAGAACCTGCCAGGAAATCTGTAGAATTTGGGGTCCCTGCTGGCAACCAAGTGATCACATTTAGCTTGGGAGACATGGGGTGTTGGCCAGGGAGGTCTGAAAACATTTCACTTCCCACCAGACTCTGTGGGAACCACAGAGGAAGACCCGTTTCATTTTTTTAATCATGAGATTATGATTGCTATTGATAAAAATAATAATATCCTGCCCTGAAGAAGAGCGGTATGACTCCCTTATCAAATAATTCCGAAGGGCCTTGCTGCTTCTCCCCCAACACCCCGCAACACCAACCCCTCATTCATTCCTGCCCCTGCTCAGCAATGTCCATGGCCCCAAGCCGTCGCGTCGGAGGGCGGGGTGCGTCTGGCGCCCGGCTTCTTTGGCAATGTCGGGCAGCCAGAGGGTTAGACCTAAGGAGCCCCTGCGTCCCCTTGTGCGTTACCCACTCCCCGCTTTCCCTGCTCACCACTTCAGTTTTCTCGTTTGGAAAGAAAAGGAGGTTAAAAACCCGTTTTATGGGGGAATGTAATTGCGAGAGCGGGATGCGCTCTTTAGAAATGCTTGCTCCTAAATGCTGCCGTCGTCCCATTACCGAAATGGGTACCATTCCGTTTCTGCAGATACGACTTTCTCCCATTCTTTACTTTTTTTATTAGCCAATCAAAGTGGCTTCCGAAAGCTATTTGTGATTTGTGAAAAATAGTATCTTTCAAAATGCTGAGTTGAAGCATCTCGCTCATTTCGCCTTGGATTTATTATTCTAATCTCAACGGTAAAGACAGAATGATGCAGCTATTAAGTTGGGGGGCAAATTCGTTTCTCGGGATTAAAAAAAAAATCTTCGCACTTTCCTCCTCTACTGTTTCACTGAATGTCCAAAGAAGATGCAGGTCTTGGAGAAATCTGGGGCTCCAAGGGAAGAAGTGTGTTGCTGAGGGGCTCCCAGGGGACCCCTTGAAGGAGAGGGTGGGTTGGCTTCCCCAGTTTCATATTCCTGGCATGAGATGCCCCAGAGAGTGTCTGAAAGTTGAAAAGTCACCCCCAGCCCCAATTAAAGAGGATTCAGGACAGGTTGTGTGCCACAATCTGGAAGTAAAATTTCCGGTGAGTTACCCGGCAGTGCTGCCCCATTCTTCCCGCTGCCATTGTGAAAAGCTGGGCCACCGCTTCCTCGTCGTAATTTTTAACTACCTGTTATAAAATTTATGGGTGGGTTTGTAAAAGGAACAGGTCTCTGCATCCGGCTGAGGGAACTGCTTTACTTACTATGGAGGAAGTTTGGGGAGGGGATGAAGGGTCTTCTGTTGGCTGGCTGAGCACCCAGCCCTTGAGAGTCCCTTGCCATCTCAATGCCGATCAAGGAAAGAGCTGCCCGATTTTAGATCTCCAGCCAATGGGGAGTGGCTGGACTACAGCTTAGCAAATATTCTCTACAAGGTAATTTATACTGGCCTCCCCACACTGCACTTATTACCAAAATTGGAGGTCTGAGGAAATGGGGTGCATAGACTTTTAGAGTAGAAGGCAGAATTCAGAGCAGTAAATGGCTCTCTTATGGGGCCTGCAAACTCTGAAGCCAGATCTCAGCTGCCTAGACGCTGTAGGAGATTCCCCTCCACCCCCTGAAAAAGACAGGTGTTTGGGTAACCTAAAAGGGTGAAAAGGTTTCAAAGAGCCTTGCTCCTCAATTAAAAAAAAAAAAAGGAAAGAAAGAAAGAAAGAAAGAAAGAAAGAAAGAAAGAAAGCTAGAAAGAAAGCTAGACCAAGATCTTCAGCTTTAACATTGTTTTTAATTAATTTTTTTTTTTTTGAGGATTGAAAGTTGCCATTAATATCTGGAAAACAAGATGGCCTGAAGCTAGGCATAGTCTTGGGTGCAGGGAGTGTCATTCTGTCTGAGAAAGGGACCACCTGAGAAATGAAAGTTATTTTAAGGAGCCTTGAAGCTGCACAAAACTCTCACCCCTTCTGCTGCCTCCAAAGGACTGCCAAATCCTGGTCCAGCTCTCCGTCCTTTAGACTCCATCTACATCTCCATCTTAGGCTTGGTTAGGAGGGTTGCCAGCAGCCTGAGACTCCAGTTCTTGTTTGATGGGTGGGGAGTGGGGGGCTTGCCTGGGGCACTGCAGTAGAAAAGATGTGTTCTCTTTCTAGAAAACAAAGGTAGGATCAGGGACGGTATTCATTTTCAGTTCCTTCATCTCGCCAGCCTCCATTGCCCCAAGGCTGCAGAGCTCTGAAAAGCTTTGATTTTCATCAGGTCCAATATCATTACCTTCATTTATTAAGAAAAGTATTTAAAATTCGGGACAGCAAGAGAAGGCAGTGGGTCCTCGGCATCCGAACCCTCTTTTCTTCCCTCCCTACTTCCCCTGTCTGCTCTTGTTGTGTTAGTCTAGAGCAGCCGGCCTTTGGGGAGTGGGCGGTGGGTGAGGGTGGGGTGGGGGTCGAGGGATGCTCCCTTTCTGAGAGAATTGGGTAAACATGGCGACCGTGGCGCCCATTTGCACACGCTACACAAATGCATCGCATTCCCGGTTGTTTGCAGAAAATTTACAGCTGAGTAATAAAAGTTTACGATCGACTCACAAGTTGGATTGGCCACAAGAAGTCATGTGGATTCCATCCATGAACGTGAACTTTTTATTGTGGTTTGTCCGTTCCGAGCGCTCCGCAGAACAGTCCTCCCTGTAAGAGCCTAACCATTGCCAGGGAAACCTGCGCTGGGCGCTCCGTTCATTACCAGAAATTTTTTATTAATCTGATTAATAATTATTTTCCCTATTTAATTTTTTTCCTTAGGTGGAGTTGCCGGAAGCTGGGGGCACCTGGGGAGGACGGGGTGGGAGGGGAGAGGCAGAAGTTGAGAGCACCTCTCTCTCCCTATACCCGACCCTCTGGCCCCCAAGGGGCAAGAGGTTCGCGGGTGTGGGGGCTGAGATCCGAGCTGCAGATGCCTCCACCCCTCCCCTTTCCCAGATTCTCCCTCCCGCCCCTTCCCTGCAACTCTCCTTAATTTTATTTGGCTTTTTAAAAAAAATCAGGACTTTTTATTTATTTTTAAATTTATATAAAGTATATGTGTGTGTGTGTGGAGCTGAGACAGGCTCGGCAACGGCACAGAATGAGGAAAGACGAGAGAGACAGAGAGTGGGAGAGAGAGAGAGGCAGAGAGAGAGAGGGAGAGAGGGAGAGTGACAGCAGCGCCCGGTAAGTGTTTCCTTATTGGTTCAAATATGTAACTAATGGTCCGTAGCTGGGTGGCGGTTTCAAGATAAGGACAGCAATGGCTTGTCTTGGTTAGAGAGAAGAGGGGGCTGGTGAGAGGGTGGGCGCGAGGGTAATTAAGGGGAGGTAAAATGGGAGGATGGGGTTAAAGCTGAAATCCTGGTAGTGGGAAGAATGTGTTGTCCTGACGTCGCTATGCGCTTAAGTTGGGGTCCTGGGCGAGAGAACCTTGGCCGGCCGGGCGGAAGTCCCTGGTCTGGGGCGCGGGGGCCCTCTGCCTAATGCCCTCAGTGTCTGTACCTGCTTATTAGCTGACTACTCTTGGCTGATGGAACTGGGACGTGGTGGCCTGGAAGCTCAAACTTCAAGGCAGGAGAGAGAATCTGTAGTCTGGGCCCACTGCCCCCTAAGCAACGTCAGCTTCTCAACCCCCAAACAAACTTTTCAGAGCCCCCTCCCTGTCCGGCAGCCCCCTCCTTCTCGGAGAGCTAGAAGCCAGGCCTCACACATGCGCAGTGTGAGCCCAGGGCCGGGCCGCGGAGCAGGAAGCCGGCGCTGCTAGGCGGGCGGCGGAGCCTGTTAATTGGCAATTAGGGGGGAGGCTGGTGGCTGGTGCGCGTCAGCCAAGGGGAGAGAGTCTGCCCACCCCTGCTCCCGCCCCCACCCTGGCGCATAGGAGGGTGGGAGGCGCCCTACGCTGCGGGTGGAAGGAGTTGGGGGTGGGGATGCAGAGCTCAAAAGCCATCTTGTGCTCGGAGAAAAACGGCCTAAATGCTTACCCCCCTCGTGGGCTCGGCGCCCCCCACCCCCACTTGCGGCCACTCCACTCGGGATGCCACTCCAACTTCCTCCTGCGCCTTGCAGGACTGCTCTAGATTAAGACCTGCCTTGTTCTGGTGGAAGCGAGAATGAGAGAGGCCTCCAGTTGGGCGGGGATAGACCAGGCCGTGCCCCCAGGACTTTGAGGGTGCTGCAAGGCCCCCCGAGCACTTTATGGGTGGGGTGGGTGAGTTTCCTTCGGTAAGGGCGTCAGACTAAGGTGGTGGGTAGAGTCCTGGATCTTCCTAATAATTGGTGCTAATGACGTGTTGTATAATCTTAACCTGACACATATGGTTTCATAACGTAGTAGCTTAATTTCTTCCAAATGTACGTGGCCCTGACTGCATTGCAGTTTGATATATGACCCCGCCCTGCTTCCAGGCTTGGGTCTGAGGCGACCCTGTTAGTGAGAGATTGTGTTTATAAGGAGCGGCGTGCACACAGAATGCTTACACACCCAAACAGACACCCCTTAGAGCTGGGAGGGCGGCTTGCTCCTGGCGAGGGCCCAGACACTAGGAGACAGACTCACACCTTCAGTCTGCGTCAATCTCAGCCCCCCCAACCCCTCACACACACACCCATCTTCTCCCAGAAGCTCGTCTGAGAGTCTTCGCCCAGAAGAGGGGGAGGGGATAGCTGGATTTCCTGTTTAAACCCAGACCTATCGCCTGGGGGGGGGGGGCACAGTGGTTAGAGAACCCGTTTTTATGAAATTGTTTAAAAAATACAGTTTGATTTCATTCAAATCAAACCTTTTGAGCTCGAGCCTATAGTGAATCCTCCCTCCCATCCCCCCACAACAACCTTCCCTTCTCCAACCCCCCCAAAATTCCCCTTTTGCAGTCGACATAAAGGCCTCTGAGGTATTCTCTCGGGGAAAGAAATGGCATTTTCTCTCCCCTTTCCCACCCCACCCCCCAATAGGACTGGTGTGTAGGCAGAGGCGTCTGCCGAGGGGCTAATTTCGCGTTCCTTGTTTACGACCAAGAAAAGCGCTTGGCTCTCCCCAAATGGGCCCAGCCTGCCGCCTGCTCCGGCTGCCGCGCAATCTCCTGCCGCCCGAGCCTGGCCCCCAGGCGGATGCCCGGGCGAACCAGGCTGTGGCTGACCAGGACTGGGGTCTGTGGGACCTGAAAAGGGCCAGGGGAGTACTCTGAGACAGTGGAGGGGCCCTGGAGGCCCGAACGGGAGCCTTCTCCTGGAGTACTGTGGGAACCGCCGATCGGTGAGGCCGCTATTTCTTTCTTCAGCCTGTATTTTGTCGGACCCTGTCCCTGCGGATGGCCGCAATGACGTGGGAGGGGATGTTTGGGGGACACAAGTCTCCTTTGTTCCACCCCAAAAGAAAACCATTTTTGGAGAAGGCTGTTCTAGTCTGATTAGTGTGGATTCACCTGGGATGTTAGAGGCCCCCCTCCCATCCAAGGGGCGGGCCTGGGCTAGGATAGGGGTATCTCTCTAGGCCTACAGGGGATCTAGCTGGATGTGCTAATAGCCATGTCGAGGTGCTAGGGTGCCAGAGTACCCGTCAAAAACACCAGCTTGAGGTGTCTTTATATTTTTATTGATTTCCTGTTCCTTCTTGGCTACAATCCTGCAGCCCCTACTCCCCCTCCCCCAATTTTACCCTGTACCCTTCACCCCTAGACTCCTCTTTGGCAAGCCTAGAAACAAACAAACAAACAAACAAACAAACAAAAAACGCCAATGACTGGTCCTAGTTTTCCAGTTTTCCCGGTCTGGCCAGCGAGTCCTCTGCTTGCCCAGTTACTTTCACTTTTCTGCCTCTTGCTTATTTCTCCATCTGGTGCTCCAACAGAAGCCCAAGAGGGTCCATCAGTGGCAATCCTCAACCTTCTTGCAGGCCAAATTCTGTGTGGATGTGGTTCCTCACTGCAGAAGAGCTCTTCTGATTATCTAATAATAGCCAGTGAGGCCAAGAATAGAATTTTGCTCAAGGGCTCTGCACACTCAATGCTGAGGCCTACCTAGGCGGCCACTGGGTTCTATGGACCAAGGCTTGGCAACCTCAGAGCCCGAAACTCAGAAGTACTCCCTCTGAGCTCACTTTTTGGGCACCCTCAGACCTGCCCCTTAAGAGGTTTTGTAAGCTCTGCCATCCTTTGTATTTCAGCCAGGTTCCTAGGAGAAATGGGCAGAATAAACCCTTTCTCTTCTCCCCTCTTGTCTGACAGCTGTGATCCCTACAGAATTTGACCTTGGTTTGGAAAAGACAACCTTGTTGTGCTGACTGTTGTGTTCTGAAATCAGGCTTGGTGGAATTATGTATTTATTATATACAGTCTCAAATATACAGATTCAGAGGCAGGGAGAAATATATAGAGACTCATATTTCCTCATGGTTAAATGTTTACTACCATGGCTATATTCGATAAACACCGTTTTATGTGCATGTGAAATTTTGTTAGCCTTCACTGGCTGAGAGCGGGCTAAGGGAGCGATGGGCTGGAGGAGAAGGCCCTCTGTGCATCTTTGTGGAAATGTGTGTGCTGGAATTGGAGCATGTGGCTTCCAAAAATCTAAAGAAGCCACAGGCTTTGGGCTCATTGCTTTTGCCTGAGACATCCTACACCCTTTTGCCGGCTCTCCTCACCTCTCCATGAAGTCTGCCAACTCAGAGGCTCTCTTCCAAAGAGAATCCAGTCATCTTGAAAACGAAGTCTGTGGGTTCTTTCATGGTTGTTGTGAGTCTGAAAGCCATTCTGAATCACCAGGACTGGGCCCTGGTGGCTGGAAGCCTCCATGTGGATGGCAAAGGGATTGTATTGTAGTGGCTAAGATGATTTCTGAGCAGGAGTCTAGGTGGCTGCGGGCCAAGGTGCTTAAAGAGGCTTGTAGGAAAGGCAAACCAGGAGAGGCAAGGATAACTTGCGAATAACTCTCCTTCCTTTTGCCTCCCTGGCTCATTATCTCACCCTAGATTTGCTTGTCTGTAAAGACATACTAGGAGTTCTGGAAGGTCCTATGAATATTCAGATCTGGAGTACTGATGGGGGTGTTTTTTAATCGTGTCAGTGACCTGAACCAATGTGAGGTCCACTAAGAGAGCTGGTGGAGGCCCCTCTAGAAATGCAAGCTGGGCCCTTTAGCCTGTGGGCCTGGAGCCCCGAGTATGGGCCTTGGATGGGAAATAACTGGCCTCCTTGTGCAGCTTTTCTGGGGCCATGGAAAGACAGAGCTGAGAGGACATAAAATGTTAGTGGAAAGCCCCATAGATGAAAGCGTGGACAAGAGGAGTGCTGGATGAGGTTTTGTGCTGCTCCCAAGACACTTGGGTTCCTGCCCAGACTTGTGGTTCCAAGGGGTTCACAGCCTTTCTTCCCCAGCGACAGAGGGTGTGACAGAATCACTCCTGCTCTAGCCACACCGACTTCGGGGTGATATTATCCCAGGATCATGTCCCTCGAGCAGCCCATGGCCTCTGACACGGCAGGCGCTGTCAGACGCCCCTGTTTATTGTGTCTGTGTGTTGTTTACTTGTTTTGTCTGCCGCCACCCTGCGTCAGAAACTCAACAAACCAGCAAATTTCACTCACTCCGGGAGAACAAAGTGCAGGGCTCTGTCAAACTCCCTCCCCCTTTCGGCACCCCTACCTCCTACCCTTAAGGGCTTCCTCATTTTCCCTTTCTGAGGGGAGGAAGTAGAAATTGTCTTAAAGTAGGGCCAATGTTTATGGGACAAGGGAATTATGAAGACACCATAAACCTCCGGGTGTCCTAGTGTTGGAGAGACTTCCAACCCCCCTTCTCTTTTTCTACTGCTTTTCTTCCTTTGCCTTGGTAACCAGTTGGGTAAGGGGGTCACAGACCCTGAGAACATTTCAGTGTCCCTCCTCCTCTTCCTCCTCCTGGCTCCTCCATTCCTTTCTTCCTGAGATTCTCTCGGACATAAGTGGTTGGGTTTTCTGTCAGGGTAATGTTGGTGAACTCATAAAACTAGATAAAACATACTGCCTTACCCCCTTTATCTTTTCAGCCCCCCAAAATAGCAGTGAATTTAAGCAAATCCTACAAAATTAAATTACCTGTCCTGTAAGGGTCCTATAAATCCCCAATCCTGCCAGGTGTAGAATCAGAGAGGTCAATGTTTGCCTTTAATTTTGCTCCTGGCCATCAAATCTAAAATAGTATCATTGCAGTAAGTAATATTCTTGTTTCTGAAATTAATTCTCCTCTCCCCTGTCTCCCTCTTTCACCAGTATGAATTAAATGGTTCTTTCAGAGCTACTGACAATAAAGGATAAAGTTATTTATAAAGAATTGACGATGATGTTTCATTGTTGACTTACTGTTCCAGAATATAATAACATTTTATTTCAAAGTGGGAGAAGTTAGACCAGGAGAAGATGGGGGTGGGGTTACAGGAGGCTTGGTATTCATATATACAACTCTTGTAATACTTTATGGCTTTCACAGTTTTCATATGACAACTTACTGCGATGTCATAAACACCCAAGGTCTCCAATTTTAAATTTTCATTAACCTCCAAAATGCTCCCAAGTAATGGTGTATGTTCAGAAGCAGAGGAGAAAACAGAAAGCTGGGGCCTCCTTTGGATTAGCATAGAACAGCACATTTTCCAACCACCCCCTTGTCCTCTTTTGTAACTTGACAGTCTCAGGAGATCCTGTTCTGGCAATGCAAAGTACCCTAAATATTCTGTGTCTTGATTTTTACCTCCAGACCAACTAGGGCCATCTGCTTTGCCCTCCTGAAATGTCCTAAGGCAGCCAAACTCTCCATTTTCAGTGGGGATGAGGTGCTTTCCACCCTCAGCCCCCTCCTCAGCTGATATTTCTGCTGCTTTGGCATCAAGGTGGAAGGGAGGCTCGAGGGCCTGGTCTGCAAAAGCCAGAATTTTTTTTTCCCAGGTGAAGCCTGAAGGGGTTTCAGGGCAAAGTTTGATGGAAACCTATTTTACTTTTGAACTTTTAGGCAGACTTGGAGAAGCCAGACATGCAAAGCTGGGGGTTTGTGTCTGTGGATGGTAATAGCAGTAACCAAAATGTCAGTCAGGAAAGGTCAGGCAGAGATTCACAAAAACAGAGGAAGGGGAGAAAGCCAACAGAGCCACCCTGTATACTTTTCTCCAATGCTGAAGTGCAAAAGCCACATCAACTCCACTTTGTAACTTCTTAACTCAAAAGAAGAAATCACAACACAGGACTGAGAGCTATTTGGACCAAATCTCAGCAGTTGAACATGCCCCATCTAGCCCTTCCCTCCTTCCTTACAGACCCCCAACTCTCTTCAACTGGTCAGCTTCAGCCTTGTCACTAAATATCAGCACCCATAAATGGATCTGTCAAATTTCACGTTTCTTCAAGTATCTTTAAGCTTTGACCTTTGAAAGGAGTGTTCCTTTTTTGGAATGCATTGTATGTATTGAGGAAAATGTATTTGTTAGGAAATCTTTCCCTACCATATCTCAGAAAACCTGGGAGCCCTTTGGGTAAGCTGTGCTTTGGCATTCCCAAGCAGACCAAACCTTGTGTTTAGGTTCTTTGGCCCCGGCCACTCCGCCACACTCTTTGTAATTCTTTCCCTCAGAGGTCCACGGAGATCAAAGGGGTTTATTCACAAAACACCAGACATTTAAAATAGGGGTTTTGTAAGTTTTTTTTTCAAAGCTTTTTTAAAAACTTAGCCATAAGCCAGTAGAGCTTAGCTGAACTCTAGAACAGCAAAGCCTTAACCAAATAGTGCGATTGTGAGGTGAACTGAGTAATTATTGAACTCAGCTTTCTCTGTAAGAGGGATTTCAGCTCTAGCCTAGTGGCACAAAAGGAGTCGACGGGACGGGATAACCGTTCAGTATCTCTGGAAATCAAGAACTGGAGATGGTGGAAGGGCAGGGTCCCGCAGCTGCGTGGCTTTTAGGCAGCCAAGAGCCTAGGCAGTCGAGGGAGCTTGGAGTCCATCGGCTCCGGCTCCAGCGTTGGAGTGAGCGCACAGCCTAGGGAGGCGCCCGAGCTGTAGTTGGCGTTGCCGGCCAGGAATGGAATACGTTCATCTGTGCCTTAGTCAGCCACAAACATCTTTGCAGAGGTGGGGTGGGGGAATCTAGGGAGAGAGACTCGCGGAACACAAAGAAGGACCTTCCGCGAAGTATTTTTTTTTTTTCAGATCTCTCCAGGCTCAATTCAGACATCTGTACATACAAAATTACTTTATTTGCCAGAGCAGAGAAGAAAGCAAAGGCAGGCAAGGTGAAGCCTGTCCATGGCCATCCTAGAAGCTGAAGTCCACTCTCCCCTCATCCTTTTTTCCAGTTCAGAACCGTAAAGACCTCCCAGCCTTCCCCTGACTTAGATCCGGCAGGGCAGGACTGAATTCGGGGGAAACCCCTAAGTGTCCAAGCTCTCGGGTGCAGCCCTTAGCCTCCAGGCCAGTGACTACACCCACTCAGGCCCAAAAAGCAGGCAGTAAATTCCTCTCCTATAATTAGTGCTCCTGGAAGGCATGTGTTTTGGATTGGGGGGTGGAGGGGAAGCTGAAGAGGCCAGTGGCAACTTTCCCGCTTTATTCTTTTTCTGAGTTTTTATTTTCTGTTTTTGAATCCAGTAATTACAGCTCCCAAAGTGAAAGTCTGCTCTTGACACCAAGTCCCCTCTGAATACCTAATTCAGAAGGTCTAAGGTCCAGGGCTTTGCATAGACTGGCAGGCCTGATGGGGGTGTGTGTAGGGGGGCTTCCCTGATTTCTCTAGACTTGTTTTGATGGAAACAAAGACTGGGAGCCTCCCTCCTTCCCAAGACTTGTGCATAGTTACAGAGCTGCACTGCAGTTTTAATAAAACATCTGTTCTTGCTTCTGCTGATGAGCTTCCATAATTGTTTTCAGACAAATTTAACAGGAAAATATAAATATATTTAGAAAAATCCAAGTTCCGGCCCCTCCCCCCACAGACAGGCAATCTTTTGCCAAGGGAAGAGAGAGCACAAAATGGGAAAAAGAAAAATATTGTCCCAAGGAGGGAAGACTCAACTCATCTGACCTGCTCTTCCCCCATGGAGCAAATCCCCTCAGTAAATTTCAACTGCATAATTAAAGGTCTAACCAAAGGAAATGGACTTTCTCCCTTTAGGAATAAAAAGGGGCACAGGAAAGTATAGTGAACGTTGTTAACTTCCCCTAAAGTCCTTAGATGGAGGGAAGATATTTGTATTTCTGCTTCCCCTGGTCTCCCCCTTCCAGCATATCTGCCTTTTCCCCAGCAGCTGGTTTCTGTTCATTATAAATCGGCGAGACCTTTCAGGATCTGCCCTCTGTTTAGGAACGTAATAAAACACTTAACTTTTCCGGGCCCCGAGACTTACATTCTGCTCCTCAGGTCGCCCACCCCTGAGCACACCACCTTTAGGCCCCAAAAGAGAATCTCCCCAACTTTGGGGCCCCTTGAATCCCTAGAGGGAAGTACTCCAGGAAACTCAGGCATCCTTGCTAAGGGACTGTAGCACATGACTCCCCCCAAAACCCCTTCATCCCTCCCTCCCCCACACATCCATAAAAAAAATTTTTTTTAAGTATACAAAAGAATCCACACCCATGGAAGGCAAAACTTCATTAAGACATCCTATCTTCCATCATTCAATTTGTTTTACATTGCAACAATTTAATATCTTGAAGGAAGTACCGCTGACATGATTTATCTAGCAATCCCAGCTCTGAAATAGGAAGGGGAATTTACTCTTTCTTGCCATGGCTTCTACACGTTGTTACACTGTTACCCTCAGGGCAGACAGGAGGCTGGGAACTTTGAAAGAGGTTACTGGTGTCCAGGGGGGCACTGGCTTGTTCCCTAGCTCAGCCCAGGATAACCCCCCTCAGTTTTTTCTCCTCCTACCTCTTGCCCTGTAGGGGGACTGGAGCCCCAGCCAGCTGTTGGAAACCTCTGCCCAGGCATGCCATGAATTTGAGCACAGTTGGATTGGAAAGCAAAAAGCAATACACTACTGTTGTGTTTAGGGATAACTGCTATGTTAACCCCCCAGATGAGATTAACTTTTAAAAATCTCTCTCTTATTAGAAACCTTCTCCTCTGCCCTCTTCATCTTGGAAAGAAAATAGTGTAGTCAAAGGGTACTTGTAGCTTCAATAATAACAGGGGTCTTTCTTCTACTCCTCTAAATTCCAATCAGTTTTCCTCCTTTTCAAAGGCAGGGACTGGGTTTTTAAAAGCCAACACAACTTGTCTGGCAGGAAGACTCCTCAACCCCCTAAAGAGGTCCATGTATTAACTAACATTTTGTCTGCACTAGCTCTTACACACTGTCTGCTTTTGGGTTCGAAACTTTATCCCCCACCCCACCCCCTAGTGACACTCCAGGGAAACCTTAGCGTTACAGAAGATGAATAAACGAGTTTTTTTTTCCCCAGCATAGTCCCGTTTATGGCTTTATTGCTACCCATTGATTACTCCGCTTTGTTACACAGAAGGGAAAGATCATAAAACGCGGCAACATCCGGGTTCTTGTTATAGTCAGTCTCAAAAAAAAAATTAGTGAGGGGAAAATATGAGCTTTCACTGCTTCCTGCATGTACCTCACCATCTTCTCTTTGTCAGCTCCAAGCATTTCCAGTCTATGTCGATATCAAATTCTGCTTGGATTAATCAGAGGGAAACCCCAGCTGCACACCTTCTGCTGTTCACTCACTGCAGCTCTCTCTGTCGCTGAAGCATCTACAAAACTGCTATTTCCTAATTCCCTCCTCCCTTTTCTCAGCCTCAAGGTGGGGGAGAAAATGGAGGTAATGGAGACTCCAGTGGTGACTGGCTGAGGCAAGAGACCAAGTGATCCTCAGGAATACCTTTCCTGGGGTCTTCCAGCCTTACAACTCAGGTCCAGGGGCACCTCCTTTGGCAGGGCAGTGAATCCAGAGCAGACAGGGTCTTCTGATCTGAACTGGAGCTTGAGTGTGTTGGGAGGTATCTATTCATTGGAGTACCACCAAATTTCCTCTTTCGGGATGCATCCTATGTGAATTATACCACTGGCCTGGCCTGAGCTGGTTCCAAATCATAAATTCTCACCAACACAAACAGGAGTTGATTTCTTTAAAAAGAATCTCAGTCTCTCTCTCTCTCTCTCTCTCTCTCTCTCTCTCTCTCTCTCTCTCTCTCTCCCCTCTCTCTCTCTCTGTGTGTGTATTATTATAATGCTTTCTTTGAAGTAAAAATATTATAAAAGTTTCCCCAAAAGGTAGGTCCTGGGGAGGAGCACAAGGTTAGGAGGCAAAAGAGAAAAGATGCACACACTTCAGGATCCTCACTGTGCTCTGCAGTCTCATCCACCCCCTGTAGATCTGTTTGTCTCCCACACTGCCTTCCTCTGTGCACCATGTTTCAGGAAATTTCCTTTTCCTTTTGATTTAAAAAAAATATTGGAAAAAAATATGCTGTCTAGTGATGGGGACTCGCTTTATGAGTGTCAAGCCCAGAATATCTTCTAGAATTTCTGGGACCCTCTTTCTACTGGGAAGGATCTCCTCAAATGAAGCACCCAGAATTTAATTTTAGATACAATAGATGAAATGGGTCTGAAAACAAGGATCACTCTGCCACAGCACAGCAAAGTTAGCTGGGGTGGGGAGATTTCCTGGGACTAGACCTTTCCTTCCGCTGGGAACAAGGCCCTGCTCATAGACCTTCACCCCACCCCCAACCAGTTCATATATATGTGTGTGGTGTGTATATATACACACCACATACATATATTCTTAAAAGAAATCTAAGTCTTACTTTCAAAGCACATACTTAGTCTCAACTAGGGAATCAACAGAAGCAGAAGCGATTTTTTTCCCCTTTCTTGACATCTGGCTTGCGATTGGCTGGAAGGGGGTCAGCTGACTTTGTCATTTTGTCTGTCCTGGATTGGAGCCGTCCCTATAACCATCTAGTTCCGAGTACAAACTGGAGACAGAAATAAATATTAAAGAAATCATAGCCCGACCAGGTAAAGGCAAAGGGATGAATTCCTACTTCACTAACCCTTCCTTATCCTGCCACCTCGCCGGGGGCCAGGACGTCCTCCCCAACGTCGCCCTCAATTCCACCGCCTATGATCCAGTGAGGCATTTCTCGACCTATGGAGCAGCCGTAGCTCAGAACCGGATCTACTCGACTCCCTTTTATTCGCCACAGGAGAATGTCGTGTTCAGTTCCAGCCGGGGGCCGTATGACTATGGATCTAATTCCTTTTACCAGGAGAAAGACATGCTCTCAAACTGCAGACAAAACACCTTAGGACATAACACACAGACCTCAATCGCTCAGGATTTTAGTTCTGAGCAGGGCAGGACTGCGCCCCAGGACCAGAAAGCCAGTATCCAGATTTACCCCTGGATGCAGCGAATGAATTCGCACAGTGGTGAGTTTTACAGCTCCGAGATATAAATTAAATAAACTGAACTGGCTTTATGACCGGCTTCCCTAGAAGAACGGGCGGAGAGAGTTTTTTATGGCCCCATAAAAACAATCACGCTCGTCTCCTCGCCGACACCGAGACAGGGCCCCCTCTTCAGCCCCCTCTGCTCGCCTTCCGCGCTGGCTCGCAAGGGCCTGGCCCCCTCGGTCCCTGACGGATTGGAGGGCTCCAAGAGGAGCTGAGGGGGTAGAAACAGGGCAGGGAATGAGGGGAGGGGACAGAAGGTGGAGGAGCCCCCCAAAGTCTAGTTAGGCCGGAGAAAAGGAAGGGAGTTAGGAAAGGGCAAAGAAGTGGGGAGAACTTTCCAGGGATCTAGAGTGTTGGGGAAGGTGGGGGAGCCCAATCCTTGAGAGATGGGGTCCTTATCCCCAGTAGTTGGTACTTTTTTTTTAAAAATCAGCTTTTAGACAGCCAGCTTTCTGCCTGTTTTTGCCCCGCCCCCCAGCTTTCTTTGGGACACACTTCTCCCACCTCGTGGGAGAACTGAATGAAGTTGGGGTTCTGGCTGTCCCCCCAGTGGGGGTGGGGCAGGGCAAAAGGGAGAAAGCTAAAGCCCGAAGGGGCTGCGAGCTGTGGGCCAAGTTGAGAGGGTCTGGACTTTGCTAGACGAAAATGTCTGCAGAGGACGCCTTGCTGATTGTTTTTAGTGTGTTTTGTGCCTGGATCTCTAGGGGTCGGTTACGGAGCGGACCGGAGGCGCGGCCGCCAGATCTACTCTCGGTACCAGACCCTGGAACTGGAGAAGGAATTTCACTTCAACCGCTACCTAACTCGGCGCCGGCGCATCGAGATCGCCAATGCTCTGTGCCTGACCGAGCGACAGATCAAAATCTGGTTCCAGAACCGCCGCATGAAGTGGAAAAAAGAATCTAATCTCACGTCCACACTCTCAGGGGGTGGCGGAGGGGCAACCGCCGACAGCCTGGGAGGAAAAGAGGAAAAGCGAGAAGAGACAGAAGAAGAGAAGCAGAAAGAGTGACCAGGACTGTCCTTGCACCCCTCTCTTCTCCCTTGCTCATCCCAGCTCCCCGAATCACACACTCTGTATTTATCTCTGGCACAATGATGTGTTGTGACTTCCTAAAACAAAACAGGGAGTCAGACGTGGACCTAAAAGTCAGCTTTGGACCCCCTCCCTCACTGCACAACTCTTCACTCGTCTCTTCCTCTAGCTCCCTCGCTAGCTTCTTCCTGGCTTGTCTGCAGGCCCCTTCCCTCGCCTAGGCCTAGGAGACCTGAACCTCGCTTCAGACTCCTCAGATGTCTCTCCAAGTGAGCCCTAGGCTCCCTCCCCACCCCCGACGCCCTTCACCCCCGCCCTCCGGCGCAGAGAGCTGGCTCCAGGGCCTGGGGCCTCCACTCGGGGGCCTCAGGGCCCGGCCTGACAGCCGGAGGGCAGGAGGCCTCAGGAGGGCGCGCCTTGGCCCTGCAACAACCCCCAGGGCCTCTCCCCAGTCCCTGCCCGGTCCCTCTGCCCCAGCAAATGCCCAGTCCAGGCAAATTGTATTTAAAGATTCCTGGGGGTCATTATGGCATATTTCGAACTGTGACCGTTTCTGTGTGAATATTTCTAGCTGTATTTGTGGTCTCTGTATTTATATTTATGTTTAGCACCGTCAGTGTTCCTATCTCATTTAAAAAAGGATTTAAAAAAAAAAGAGGGAAAATAACAAAAAGAGAAAAAAAGTGAATGACGTTTGTTTAGCCAGTAGGAGAAAATAAATAAAGAAATAACCCCCTACGTGTTATCCTCCTGTATAAATCCGACCTCTGGATCCGTTCTCGAATATTTAATAAAACTGATATTATTTTTAAAAGTTTATAATCCGCCTGTCTGCTCTTTCTCCCGCCCGCTGGCTTGCCAGCAGAGCTCTCGCGCGGCCTGCAGCTTGCAAAGCCCCCAGCCCTCCGCACTCGCCTGCCCTGCAGCCAGGCGCTGAGCCTCTGTCTCCGGGTTCTCCTGACCGAGATGGGGTTCTGAGAGGCCTCTGGGACCCTCCCTACACGGAACAGCACACACCCCGGAAAAGAAAAAGAGGAAAGGGGCCGCCTGGACTTTCGCTGGGGGCGGGGAAGCTTGAGTGAGCCGGGTTGGGCTCCAAGCCCCACGCGGGCCTTTCTTCCTGCCTGTAGCAGCCAGGGATCTTCGGCTTCTGAGCCCTGAGCCCAAAATGCAAGAAAAGGAGCCTGATCCGAGCACTAGGGTCGCTCCCACCCACTGCCAGCAGAATGGGGAGAAGGAGAACTAGCAAGCATGCCTCCAGCCCGCCAGGCCGGCTGTTGTGAAACCTGGCTGAGGCTCCCTGGCAATCCAAGGACCTCAGGAGTCCGTCCGCAGAGACTGAGCGATCCAAGGACGACTGGAAAGAGAAAGACTGGAAACTGAGTTCTGGCCTGTTCTGAGACTCCTGACCCGCCAGACAAAAGTCCTTCTTCCTTACAGCCCAGCCTATCTGGTTCCTGCCTCTTCTCTCCTCAAACCTGGCGCATGAGGGGCACAGTAGGACCCTAACCCTTTTTCAGATCCAGCCTTCTTTCCCCAAGGCTCAGCATAGAAACCTGAGTGGGCCTAGGGGAAGAAGTGTGGGTGGGAGGTCTCCCGGAGGGGGAAAAATCGGTCTGAGTTTTCCAGACTCTCCAGGTCCCTGCCACCGCCCCCCTCCTCCAGATCCTCGGCCAGCGGGGGTTGGGGGGAGAGTTCTGGCAGAGACTGAGAGTTCCTCAGTTCCTGAGGAAATGTGGGCAGTAAAGAGTAGGGTCTGGGACTAAGAAAGGGGATAGGACCCAAAGGTTGAAGAAACCCTGGCCAAAGACTGTGTCTGGGTTGCCCGACTCCCTGCCTGCCCACCCACCTCCCCATGAGCCTTCTATCTTGAAACCTGGGCTAAGAGCTTACCTCTAAAAGAACAAAAGCAGACTTTTATCTCTGCCTTGCTCATAATATTTGTGGAGGTTTCAATCTTGCCCCTCTATGCTCTTGGGGGTCATCTGAAATATCTGGCATTCTCATGGTACCACATGAAGACCACACAGAGCTGTAGAAGGGCCCTCCAGTTCATTGTGTCTAGTTACATGCATAGGAATGTTGCCTCTTGCAACATGTTAGGGTTCCTAACATTGTGAAGTCTACCCAAGTTCACCTGGCCCCTCACCTCCAGTCACATCCCAGAGAGTACCTAGGACTCTCAGCCTCAGGACCTGTCTGCTGCTTCTGCTCATTCAGGAACCCTCTCTCCTCTTGGGTATCCTGCCTACCTCCCAGAGGTTAATTTTTCCAAGCATACAAGACAAGCTTCTCTTTATCAAAACTGAGTTCAATCCTCCCAAGCAAGAGACCTTGACCTTTAGTTTAGGTAACCCAAGATATGTCCTCCTGGCTCTCCACGCTGGGCTTTAGCTACCCCAACTCTCTTTCTCAGTCATCATTGAAGTTTGGAAGGCTCTGGAGGTAGGGAACTGGCACTATTCGTTTCAAAAACCACCGGTGTAATTCATAAATAAGGCCTCATCCTTTCTCAATTTTAAGCAGAATTTTAAAGACAAGCTCAATGGGTTAGTTTGTCCAACAAGCAACAACTTCTCCACAAACTGACTGCTAGAAGGCCAAGCGATGCTACAAGATGAAATTCCTCCGAGTCGGCACCAGGTGTCGCTGTGAGCTCGTTGTCCCGACTACCCCCCAATTCCAAGAACCATTTTTTTTTCCTCCCCCTTGCTTCTCTTTCTCTTTCATCCCCCCCCCCCCAACCCCCGGGCTTTGCCAACATATCAAGATGCGTTTCGCCGGCTTCCATCACTAACCTCCCGGAGGTCATCAAGCCAAATTTATGAGTGGCCGCTCCAGTCACGTGACTCTATTTAAGGCTCCCTTATTTGGGAAGAGCGCATAGGATAAAGAAAGAGATATCTCCACCTATAAATTGTGCACTTTGGAGAACAAAAACCCCCTCAACTTCAAAGAGTCACAAATCACCCTTAATCAAAAAGGGTGCAGAAATTTTTTTTGGGCCCTCCCCGCCATGAGCTCCTACGTAGCCAATTCATTCTATAAGCAGAGCCCCAATATCCCTGCCTATAACATGCAAACTTGTGGGAACTATGGATCGGCCTCAGAGGTGCAGGCATCCAGGTACTGCTACGGCGGATTGGACTTAAGCATCACTTTCCCACCGCCTGCGCCTTCCAACTCTCTCCACGGGGTAGACATGGCTGCCAACCCCCGGGCTCACCCCGACCGCCCCGCCTGCAGCGCCGCGGCCGCTCCGGGACACGCTCTGGGCAGAGACGAAGCGGCTCCTCTGAACCCTGGGATGTACAGTCAGAAGGCGGCTCGCCCGGCGCTGGAGGAGCGAGCTAAGAGCAGTGGGGAGATCAAAGAGGAGCAGGCGCAGACAGGGCAGCCTGCCGGACTGAGCCAGCCACCGGCCCCGCCACAGATTTACCCGTGGATGACCAAACTGCACATGAGCCACGGTAAACTTTAGGACTTCATTTTGCGCGCTCGGGTCCGCCTGGGTTTTATAGGCCATGCGGGGCAAATAAAGAAAAAAAACCTGCGGCCATAAATTTTACGATCCAGGCATCAATGGCTCGTAAAACTGTCCACTAAAAGGCTTAGAGGCTGTGTGCGCCCAAATTTACGACGACATAATTGGATCATAGGAACAAAACGTGTATAAAAGGCAATATTCAATTTTGGGGGGAGAGGGAGGGAGTTAAAAAAATAGAGGGATCTGAAGGGTGAGGAGCATGGGGCTCCAGAGTGGGGATCCCCCCGCGGCTCCCTCCCTCCCTCCCCTGCGGAGCCGGCTCGGCCAGTGCTCGCGGCTCCGGAGGATTCCAGCGACTCGGGAGGGGCGGGAGGGGGGTCCCCGGTGCTCGGATCTCGAGGGTGCTTATTGTTCGGTCCGAGCCTGGGTCTCCCTCTTCCCCCCATCCCCCCTCAGCCCCTCCGGCCGCAGAGTGAAGGCGGCGGTGGAAAGTTTCCTGCCCAGGCGGAGGCGCTTCTCCCGGGACCGGGCCTGCCCGCCTGCGGCCCTTCTGGCCTGTCCCACCGCGCTCACCTCTACTCCCTCCGACCACGGGTGGGGCCTGGGACTAGGGTGGGACGTTGGAGTGCTGCACGCTATTCATCCCTCCCTGGTTTGGGGGAATTTATGTTCCAGAGACGGATGGCAAGCGGTCCCGAACCAGTTACACGCGCTACCAGACCCTGGAACTCGAGAAAGAATTCCATTTTAACCGCTACCTCACTCGCCGCAGGCGCATAGAGATTGCCAACAACTTGTGTCTCAACGAGAGACAGATCAAGATCTGGTTCCAGAACCGCAGGATGAAGTGGAAGAAAGATTCCAAAATGAAGAGCAAAGAAGCTCTTTAGAGGAAGCAGGGAGCCCTCAGAGAGCACCCCGGTCTGCTGTGGTCCCTGCGCCCTTCCTTTTCGGTTTTCCTCCTTCTAGATTTTGAGGCGGAGGCTAGAGCACTGGCTCCGGGCCTCCCAGACAAAAGCGCATTTCTTTGGCATTCCGAATCCCCATCGACCCAGGGTTCCGCAGGACCGCCTGCACTGCCTGTCTTGCCTCAGCTCAGCTGAGCACCCCAGGCCCGGGGCACATTCTTGTAGGGCGGGTACTGGATAAGTCTCAGCCTGGGCTGCCTCTCTCGGCTCCGAGCCCTAGTTCAGCTAGCCTGAGTTAAGGTGAGACAGACTGACTGTAACCCCTTCTCCCCGACCTCCGCCTCACCCTCTTCTTTGTTCCTGCCTAGGCTGACCAGCCTGCTGAAGGCTGGTTGTGCCAGGCAGAGGCTATGACTAGCTAGAATCGGGGTGCTTTCAACTAACCTTTGTAACTTCTAAACTGTCTTTGCTCATTAATTATTTGCATATGAAAGAGGGAGATAAGTGAAAGTGGGCCTGTAACCCCGGAGGTTGTCCTATGCTCTCTATACCTTCCAATCCCCTTCCCAAAGCCCGGGAACTTCCCTAGCCTGGCTTGCTGCATGCACTCTCAGGTTCACAGTTCCAGCCTGCTAGCTAGCTCAACTATTGGGGTCTCTTGTCTTTGGACCCTAGCAAGTTGTTCTTTGAGGCTTTTTGCTATCCTATATATCTTGCCATGACTTTCTCACCTTCCTGCCCCATTGCAGTTGCCCAACTATTTATTGACTCCAAGCCCTTCCTGAAACTATATTTTGTCATATCAAATAAAGCCAGAAAAAGAACAGGACTAAAGATTCAATTACTTCTGTCTGTTTAGGGCATGCATTGAATTGATGTGTCTAAATAGGCTCTGAGATGTATTGGGAGGCCCAGTCTTTAAACCATCCCTTAAAAAATATTTTTAAACACCTTTAGGAGCAGCAAGAATAGGGAACAATGGAACTGAGTTCTTTTCTTGATTCATGGTTCCAAGAAGGGCCTCTGGGGTGAAGGGGAGTACACTTGAGGACTCCTGTACTGTTGTTTCCACTTGCTGTGTGTGTCTAAGTTACCCAGACTTTTCTATATCCTATTCTCAACGTTGGCTAAAACAACTTGAGACTTGAAGCTTCTAGACTGTAGTCTGTACTTTATGCCAGAGAATAGTAGCTCTGTGGCTCCACTGACTTAGATTCAGGCTCTTCTGGGTCTAGGTCATCCTTGTAGGTCCTTTCTGACATAGAAGAAAGGTTGAGTCCTCTGTCTAGATGCCAGAAGGATTCGCAGCAATAGTAGGTGCTGCTTGGTAAAGAGGTGTTGGGGAAGGAGAAATGGCCACGGTTTGAGATGTTCTTCAGCCTTCTAAGATATGGGATGGGGCAAGGGGGACTAAGGAGACAGTGAATGCAACCTGCAGTGTGTGCCTGCCTTAGAGAAAACATACAGACTGCTCCCTGTCTTCTAGGGTCTAAGCCAATGAAGGACAGTTAACTGGAATAAGAGCTGTATAGATCAGTGTGGGAGCCATGCCTGTTTGCTGTCATCTATCATATCTCTGAGATTTTGTATACAGGGGGAGGGTGCCCTATAGGAGAGGGTATGCAGCTAATTCAGGTGGGGCTGGCCTAGGCTGATGCGCTGCTTAGCTCCACTCCAGGCTCCAGGACTTGTTGAAGGAGGAAGTACTTTACAGGAGAAACAAACGCACGGAATGGGCCCATAAAACCTTACTGCATTTCCTCTCCAGCCTTCCACAATGGGGTGATTTCCTGGAGCCAAGCCTAGGCCCCCCACACTGGAGGAGTGGGGAATCTGAAACTGGGCTAAGGGCTGCTCTACACTAGGACAGAAAGGAAACAGAGTGGCTCTGGGGAGGGGCAGGGAGATTCCTTTTTATGATTATTAATGCTTATGCTCTTTGAATTTATTAAAGGTCTGACTTCACTGCATCCCACTGTCTAAGCAATTGTGTCTGTCACTTTTAGAAGACTCAAGAGCCTGTCCTCATCCCATGCTTAGCATGTAGGAGGTCTCAGCACATGTTTGTCAAGCTGCACCCCATTACCACCCTTCCCTTTGCTCTGTGCTCAGGCAAGGTTAGAACACTGCTAAAATCTCCCCTCAACTTGCACCCTGCAGACATGCAGCCCAGCCCCAACCAACCAACCCTCCTCTCTCTCTCTCTCTCTCTCTCTCTCTCTCTCTCTCTCTCTCTCTCTCTCTCTCTCTCAGAGACAGCCAGAGAGAGAGAGAGAGAGAGAAATAAAATGTGTGGTTTTCTTCAGGGAGTTATTTTAATTTTTTCTACATGCTGCGTAAAACTATTGGGTGAGCATTGAAGCATGAAGAAGCACTGGCAGCTCAGATGGGTAACAGTTAAATAAGGAAGAGGTTATGGTGCCCAAACTCACTGGTTCCAGCCTCCCAGACTTCAGGGGGACTCATGCTTCTTCCCCAGGGGGGCACACCAGGGCTTGATGGGAAGGGAATAAGGGTGATATTGATCAGACCAGACTGGCAAAGTTCATCAGCACTCTATGAGTTTTATCTTCCCCCCCCCCCCCCCCCCCGCCTTTGCAGGCATGAACCTCTTATTCCCTGGAGGAGCTAGCTGAAGGACTGTCTCAGCTTGCCCAGGCTTGAGGGGGTGGGACTGTGCCTCCAGCTCCCTTCCTTTCTGTCTCAGGTTTGAGCCACAGCTGCAGCAGTTCAGCAGAGGCAACCAAGGCAGAAGACACAAAGCCAGAGGCCTCAGACCTCCCCTTCACTGGGGGCGGGGGGAGGCCTAGAAATTTACTTTTTCTCTAACCAGAAGCTTCTGCTTGGGGTCTACCCCACCAAACTGCCCCTGAACCAACTTACAAGTTCCAGGCCTTAACATTACTCTGAAAGAGTCAATGAAGGGTCTCCTGGGTCCCAAAAGAGATGATGGTAGAGCAGGAGCCCACCTCTCTATTTCTTTCCCTAGAACCCACCCACTCTGGCAGCAGGAAAGAAGGGGAAAATCATGACTTACCTTCCCCGGGGAGTGGGAAGAGGGGACACGGCCCACTCTGAGCAATTAGAGGAGAAAAAAAATAGTAAGAAAAATATCAACAGGACCTCGAAGGCATCAGGTCCTTAGAGAAATAAGTAAGTACATAAATAAATAAGGATCCACCTTCTCCCCCCTCCCCACCCTGCAAGGAGGTGTGGGGGAGGGGCAAGGGAGCAGCACAAGGGCTTTTTAGTGCAACTGAGCATTAGAGAAATAGGAAAGGCTTCTATGTGAATTTAGGAGTTTGAAACTTTTGGAGGTTATTTATGTGAATGGCCCGAAGGCAAGCCCGTGAGTGGCTCTTGGGGGACCACGTGATGTCATTAAACCAAGTTTTATGGTGTAGGGAGAGCTGACAAACCCACAATATATTTACATCATATATAATCTTAACTGTCCAGCCACGCAGCTGCTGGTGAGGTTTAATGCTAGGACAGAGGGCCTGGCAGTTAGAGGGGACTACGGCGCTGGGGATGATGGTGAGAGAGGTTACGTCTTCGCAAATGAATCCCAGGCGGTGGCTGTAAGTTAATTCTCTGCCCCCTTTCTCTCTTTCAGACCCTTTCTCCCGTTTACCTAACTCCCTCCCCGACTTGAAAGAAGAGGATTCTCACTCATTAAGGGGGAAAGAGGAAAAAGGCCTCCCCAGACTTCCTCAGGCCCGGGTGGGAGAAGGAGGGAAGCTACTGGGAAGTAGAAAGATGGAGGACCTTGCCTTCCTAGATCAGACCTCCCCTCTGTAGCCTTCATTCCGCCTGGCTGCTAGTCAGCTGGGCTAGAAAGAGGCCTTGCACCTTCAGAGTTTTACAAGGTCTTCCTGCTCATCTGTGCATTGGGAAGAAAGACAAGCCAGAGCCAGAAATGTGGCTGTTTAGTTGTGAGGCTCTACACGTCCTAAATACAAGTGCAAAATGTTTCTGGGATCCCCTGTTCCACAGAGAGGCCAGTTCATCTCTTGGCCCCTGCAAAAGTACATGCAGAGTGGGAAACTGGGGAGGAAGCCGGGGAAAGACAGCTTTGTGGTTTCTGAACCCACAGACTGCTGCTTAGGCTGATCTCACAGGCCTAGTTGGGCAGCTACTTCAGTCTCCAAAGTCCAGGGCCTGAGTGTGTCTGGGGCCCTTAAGGCTTATACCTTTCCCCAATGCTAGCTACTTAGTTCCTCCAGCCCTGCCTAGGTAAAGCTAGGCCCTGAAGACCTAGAGGTCTCTGCTTAGTGTGCAGCAAAGATGTGTTGGATTTTGGTAAGGATGGAGACGACTTATTTTCTAGGCTCTGGAAAGGGGATGGGCAGCGAAGAGGATGTGGCTCCCTAGGGCTGGAACTAGTAAGACCCTGATTGTGAAAGTACCCTGGGGGCTCCTTCAGGGAGTATCAAAGGCAGCAAAAGCAGGAAGCATGTGCCCATCGCACCTGTAAGGTGTACCACTGAGGATGTTAGGGGAGCTAGTCCAGAAAACTGACTTGTGACTCAGGGTACTGGTGTGCAGGCTGGCTGGGAACAGGGAAGATTTGTAAAGACTGGAAGCCAGAGGGTTTCAAAAATGGGAAAGGGGAGTAGAGGGAGCAGCTTTCCAGAAGAAAGGACTGCTTTGGGTGAGAGGGGTCTGTGTGCACCTGCTTTGTGGAGAAAAATGTCATGCTGTTAGCAGAGCTCAGGGCACCCCACTGCAAGCAGCACAGCAAAAATCAAGTAGAGATAAAGAATGGGGCAAATTTGAAGAGGACAGAGGCCCAAAGGCAAGAGGAGGTTAGCCAAGCCCTAACTTTACCACATTCCACTTATGCTTAAACTTAAAGCTCAGGTCTCAATGTGCAGGGGTCCTCTCTCAGGACCCTGACCATGCTCCCTCCCTCTTACTCCAACTTTTATGTCTTGCTGAGAATCTTAGACTATCCAGGAGCCCATTCAGAAAGTCTCCTCCTCGGGCTCTTTGCCTACACCCTTCCACTCCCTTGCTCTAAATCAGTCTGTGATTTTGAGGGTTTCTGGAAATGTTCTAATGGGCTTTTCTCTTGATCTCTTACCTGATTTGTTCCTTCCCTCAGACCTCCCCAGGGCCTTAACAGAACTCAAGGACCTTTAACCAGAATTTAGTCTGGGCCGATGCTGCACTCCCTGGTAACAACGCTCCAACACCCTCTCTGCCTCATCAATCTCAGGCCTTTCTCTTTCTGAGTAGAGAGGGAAGTGAGGTTGTTTCTGTGTTTTATGGATTTACACAGCATCTCTTGGGGCATTTGATACTTCTCCACCCCTTTT
Organism: Mus musculus; assembly: GCF_000001635.26. Lineage (NCBI taxonomy): Eukaryota > Metazoa > Chordata > Mammalia > Rodentia > Muridae > Mus > Mus musculus. Next base: position 103,020,782 of record NC_000081.6, read on the forward strand.
TAATCTTCAGGCTCAAAATTTTCATTTCAATATCTTTTCTTCTTTCTTTAACAATAGTTCCTTTTTTTCCTGCTTCTGAGGATTTGTTTTGGTCAGGTCGATATACATGTATGCATATATGTGTGTGAATACATGTATCTATGTATATATATATATTTGTATACACACACACACACACACACACACACACACACACACACATACATATATATATTTAATGTTTTGCCCAGTCTCACCTGGAAACTCAAACTCAAAAGGAAGCTTAGGTTCTTCGTTTTCCCACCCTCTTTTCTAATTTGAGGTGGGGGATGGGTAAACAATCAGATGCCAAAGACGCCCCAGCCTACCCAGAAAGCTTTTAATTTTGTTCCTAGGTCTTTAACCCCAGAAGAAGCAAAACAACCAATCAGTAAAGTGTTTAGCGGAGTCACATGCCCCCATCAACCAATCAGCAAAAAAGTGAGTGCTTGGCTCAGTGTCTGGATCGGTCCCCCCTCCATTCGTTCTCCCCCCCCCCCAAACACTGGATTACCAACCTGAGTCCGCCTTAGTACAGAAAACAGCGGAAAAGTGCAGGGAGGAGCTATTCAAGTAGATTACAAGTTCCACCCTCAATTTTAGAAGCTGTTCTGAGGCGTCTTTTGAGCCCCTAGTTTCTAACAAAATTGTTTTTGGAGTTAAGTCCGGGTGTTTAGGGGATCTGAAGTTGTCAGATGGAGCCAGCTTTATTTGCTGGTGTGACCCTGTCCGATTCTCTGACTTTCAGGAGGTGACAGGAGGTGAATTAGACTACAGAGCAATTAGGGTAGAACTACAGCCCTGATTTAAAATTCCGAGTCGCTTCTTACCTACCTTCCATTTTTACCTTTTGGAGTTTTCGTTCTCCTGCGATCCTTTTTTGGACAGGAGGGTTCGAAGATTAACTTTCTGGTAAGGCTCCAGGAACAATTAGCTTTATCAGACTGCCTCAAGCGTGGTTGGACAAGATAGTAAAAGTGGAGATGGCTTTTGAAAGTTATGCTTGGTACCGCTAGTTTGTCAAATCACTTCAACACAGTTAAGGAGAGTCCAAAAAAAGAGGTGGACTCGAAGAATCTTCTGCCTCCATATTTAACAGTTGGTGGGTTTGTTTAAGTCACTATGATATTTTTAACAAGATATAATAAAAATGGCTGCAGAGTGATAGAGCATGTGTTTAGCATGCTCACGACCCTGGCTCAAAACATGCATAGATTAATACATATAATGGTACATTAGATGGTGACCCTGTGTTTATGCTGCCAGGAGACACAGTTTGCCGCGTTTTGACATTGTGTTTATGTGGATCAAACTAGAGTAAGCAAATCAGAATAATCTCTGAACAACAGCTCCAGATGGCATACCGCGTGTATACAAAGGAGACGCTTGTGTTTGTGGGTGTCTGGACACTGGTATGTCCAGCCTTCACTTCTTCACTTCTCCAGGGTTTTGGTGGGAGTTAGTTTCTTATGGAATTCTTCTGCATGTGCCCTCACCTATGATCTTCTGCACTCTGTAAACTAAAGGGTGGGCACTCTCCCTGGACCTCGATGCCAGTTTTCTGCAGGATTTAAGGAGAGGGTGCAGGAGTGAGGAATGCCTTGCCCCATTGTCTGTCTTCTGGGTGGGACTGATTTGGGAATAATACTATAGGCTATATATAGGGGGTAGGGTAAGAAGCCAGAAACAGGGCCCCTCTTCTAAAGCTCGGGGCTCTGTTTGCTTCTTTTATGAACTAGCACTAAAACACATGTTTCCTTAGTGGATCCTTGTCTGAGACCACCTTTAGTATGGACCTGTCACACCTAGCTTACCAAATCCCATGATAGGTGAGGAAAGACAGCAGATCTGCTCTGTTCCCACAGGCTCAAGGAAGAAAGATTTCTTATGGTGACCCATCCCTCTTCATGACCAAGTATGCTGTCTCTCTTGATCCTGTTAGATGTTGTGGGTTGTTTTTGAAGGGGAAAATGTGGAAACATCTTTGCTCTAGTTCTGTGTCACTTTATTGGGAGGACAACACTGTCACTCACTCTGAACCTCCTCCAAGGTGCAGCAACAGAAACACTTAGAAAGTGAGAAGAAAATATATCATTATGATGCCAAGCTAGAGTTTGGGGGTTAGGGATCTAATAGAAGACATGACTGTTAGAAGGCTAAGAAATCAGATCCCTTCCCCCTCCCACTCCTAGTGGTGTGCTTTTTCTGATAAGATCTCCCTAAGCTGCTTTAATGGAGTTCTAGAAGTTTCCTCCTAAATTACAGGTTGTGTGTGGGCCACTGTGCCACATTGATAGATACCTTTGTTCTTGAGTCTCACAGGATACTGGAATTCTTGTTCCTCACCCACTCCTAAGGCTAAAAGAAATGAAAAGCTAAGGAAAATATTCTCTCTCTCTCTCTCTCTCTCTCTCTCTCTCTCTCTCTCTCTCTCTCTCTCTCGTGTGTGTGTGTGTGTGTGTGTGTGTGTGTGTGTGTGTGTGTGTGTGTGTATCTACACACTTACAACTTAGGAAAGTTGGACTAGAACATTTGTCTAGGATCTTGCTCAGTCTCTGATTGACTATCATTAGAAGCTATGGTGAGGTCATTTAAAAGGTTCCAAGCACCCTGTAAGGTAGTGCAGGAAGGAGGCCCATCTCTCTAATTCTACCATGATCATGTATGAGGAAGATGGAGTATGGAATGTGTGGGCTTACTTCCCTGGGATATTTATCTTTTGTATTAGAGAAATAGAACAGTCTAGTTCTGCCTTTTAGGGATCCTAGTTTTCTCACGGCCTGTGGCTGACCATTAGGACCTAACACAGAAGTATTGATAGAGGTGAGAAACTTGGATAGACACAGTAAACCAGCCTCCAACCAATTTCCCAGTCTTCCCTCATTTCCCATTCCTTCACCCAGCTCAGGACAGAAACCATTTGTCCACCCCACCCCCACACTTCAAGCCTTCAACCTTTGAGTTTCTTCTCCCACCTCTGAAAAACCTAAAACTTTGGAATAGTCCCTAATGGGTAGCAGCTATGTTCTTGATGACTCTCAGTATCCTGCTGTCCTAGACTGAGTTTTGAATCAGCTAGAGGGTCTGGGGGGTGGAATGGGGGTTAAGAAACCAGACTCTTCTATAATGGAATACTTTTGCCTTCTCCAGCCTCAAAAGTTTCTTTGCTCAGACATTAAGGAAAAATATTTTTCTTAAGTAAAATACTTGTTTAACTTTAAAAAGTCAACTTAGGAGTTGGGAAACTCTCTCTTGTCTTTAACTTTCTGTCTCTTTGTCTCTGTCTCTCCTGACTCTGTGTCTGTCTCTGTCTCTCTGTCTCTGTCTCTGTCGTTGTCTCTGTCTCTCTCTCTCTCTCTCTCTCTCTCTCTCTCTCTCTCTCTCTCTCTCTCTCTCTCTCTGTGTGTGTGTGTGTCTGCAATAAGGAGTCAGATCATTCACATTAGATTGTGCTCCTGTGGAGGATGGGGGTGTCTAAGGTTTTATTGAGGGAGCTTTTCCTGTCGGGAGCAGAGATGGGTCATAAACACCTAAGGAGGCTGTTTTGATCTGGTGACTTCTCAGGAAGTAGCATCTAAGGTTTTACTTTGTAAATCACTCTGCTCTCAAGCTGGCTGCTAGATTGGATTGCACTTCCCCAAGCCCACCTAAGGCCTCTCCTTACCTCCCTTCTTCAGTAAACCAAAGAAGAAAAATAAAAGGACTTTCAGAGTCTCCCAAATCCTCTGCAATGAGAGAGGGGCCAGTTAGTGACTTCCTCCAACCCCCAAGACACTCAAAGTTTCGACTGTAAAAATCAAAACCTTCATTTTCATTTCCCTCATGAAAGCCTACTCATCAGATACCTTAATCTCTAGGAACTAATTTTGAATACAAACAGCTTCAGAGCCTGAAAGGTAGAGATCCCATGACTCCTGCATATCTCAGTTGTCTCTTTGTGACCCTTTCCCAAGAGACAACCCCCTTCTTGATAAGAAGAGACTTTGGAGTATAAGAGACAGAGACAGCTGTGAATGAGGCACATAGAGAACTCACCTGATACTATAACAATGGTGAGAACTGCCAACTGTGACTGCAAGGCTCTGTGGAAAGCCCACAGATCTCTCTACGAAACTGAATACATTTTTATCTTAATGGTCCTATTTTGAAATGATGATTAATGAATCTTCAGGTACCAAATCACTCCAGTCCCATAGTTCTCTCCCCATCCTGAGGTGTGGGGCTACTGAGCTAAAGAAAAAGAATAGCCTTCCACCTCCCTCTGGGCAGTATTCTTTTTTCCTTTAAGACTATGTAGCCCTGGCTGTCCTGGAATTTGCTCTGCAGACCAGGCTGGTCTTGAACAAGTACTAGAATTAAAGGTGTTCACCAGCACACTGAGCTTCAGGCAACATCTTATCTGGACAATTCCAGGCATCCACTGCCAGTGAAATGCCCTTACCACAGAAAATAAAGCCACACACTATATAAATTCCTGGAGTCTTTCAGTATACAGCAGAGTTAGTTTGTTCTCATCCACTTCTCAGAGAAGACAGGGGGGAACACCCCAAAACCCACAAGCACCAGAAAAATATCCTCATTCTCAGAACAGATACATTGCAATGCCCGTGTCTTTATAGAGAGCAGAGTACTTCTATAGCACACATAAAAATGTTCTTCTAGACTCTTCTGTGTCTATATCATGATGTACGTTTCATATCCTTCTCTGCTCCACATTTATATGCAGATTTATAGATCTTTAGATTTATAGAGCCACAGTGAACCTAACAGTCCTCTGTCAGATTCTTGTGTGCATATGACCAATCTTTCTCAATAATGGTTGGATGTATGTGCTGGGATGTGTTAGTACAGCTGTGTCTAAACATGTAAATGAATATTTGGAGGTTTTCCTCCTTAGTTAGCAAGGAGCTGTGCATATATGACTCAGTTTCTATTTTGAAATTTTTATTTAGATTTATTCAAGGTTCTTAGCCCATAAAATAGCTATGCATTGAAGCTGTGTATGTGGAGTTATTTATAGGTATTTCAGTTTTCCTGTAAACTTAAAATATCTGAACATATGTTTAGAGATAGTTCCCACAATGTGTTTGGGCCTAGGGACACAGATTTCCCCCTATTTAAAAACAAAAACAACAACAACAAAAAAAACCCTTTCTGTTCCCCCAACACCTTCTGACCTATAAAGATATCTGGTGAGTGGGGATGTCACTTAAATGTGTTGCCTATTAAAGCAGATTATTTTATCCGCCTCCAAGATTATACCCAACTCTAGTCCAGCTGATTTACGTGGCTTGTGAAAACCTTCCATGGGGATCATAGCTTTCTTCCAGGCTGTAGCGGAGATCCAAGGCCCAATTCCAGCTTCCCAATTTCAATACTACTTAAGGTAGCCACTAAATCGAAAAGAAATCCACTGCAGTGCCCTGTACATGGGGGTGAAAGACACACACACACACACACACACACAGGAATTTTGAAACTAGGAGGAAAATATGTTTGTTTAAGTCTAAATATTTTTGTAGGTGCCCAAATGATGCCAGGGGTCACTGTAGCACCCTAAGCTCCCTCCTGCGTTGTTCTCGGTGCCCAGGGCCCAATTAGGCTGGTCGCCTGCTCGCAGCAGCCGAGCTCTTATCGGCGGGATTGATGCCGCCCCAGCTCCTGTATATCATTTCCAAGATTTTTTCTGTCCAACTCCACGACTGCGTTGGCTTCTGCGGCTTTGACTAATGATTGCTACAGATACCCACGTCTCCAGAATCCTAATAGCTAGGCAGACGGAGTCTTATTTACCAGGCGACATTACTGTGCAGAAGGGCTTTAGGGATAGGGATGGGGGGGTAGGAATTGGGGCGCCATAGGTCAGGGGGCAGGGAAGAGGTTGTGACCACCCCGAGCTGAACTTCCGCACGAGAGAGGCGTCCGGACCCCCTCCTCTCCCTGTGGAAAATTGCACAGTATCATAAAAAATTGCTACTAGTGACTCATCAATGAATGAACATGGCGATGGGAGAGGAAGCAGAGAATTGTTTATTAATTGTAAATAAAGAGATGGACCAAAAGCCCAGCAGTTGGGGGAAGATGAAAGTTTTTCTTTCCAGATGGGAAAGGGGAGCAAGAGGTCAGTTGGCCTTCTCTCCGGAGAGGCTGAGTTCTAGGCGCTAGTCCTCCACTTCCACCCTACCCTAACCCACTCCTCTCAAATTTAACACATATGCCCTTTCCCCTTCCTCGCCTCACCTGCAGCGTTTGAGTGGAGGGGGCTGGACCGCAGGGTCCCGGACAGAAGCCACCAAGAAAGGCCGCTGTCTGGGGCGGCCAAGTTGAGGGGCTTCCTGGCAGGGGTAACAATCCGACCCTATCGCCTGATGCTTGTTGGGGTCCGCAGCCAGAACCTAAAGGCCTGTGGTCCAAAGGACGCCAGAGCTTGTAGAATTGTGGTTAGATAGCTTCTCAGGGTTGCTAGATAGCCAGTGTCGAGCCCAGGTGTTCACCTGGGAAAAGGCTGCAAGTCCCAGCCGGTGTCCTGCCTCCTTTGGTCTCAGCCCAGGCTTTTTCCGCACTTTCTTGGGGATAAATAGAAACACAAACCCGATGATTCCAGATCCCAGGCCAGGCGCCAGGGACAGCTCAAACGAGGAGGCTTGCTCATCATCAAGTGATTCCGAAGCGGGTGGGCAAGATCATGTTGTCGCAGTCTCGGCGCGCCCAGGACTGTGTGGCTTGGCCATTTCTTTGAAATGTAAGGCGAGACGGCCTAGGGACCTCAAAACGCGCCAGCCGCCGGCACATCTCGGGAGAACTCGGGAAAAGAAAAATGGAGCGGAAAGATTTAAACACTCAGAGACAGAGGCGTCCCGAAGAAGCCCTAGAGAAAATCAATCGCGTAATTAGAACAGGGAGAGGTGAGGCTGGGGGGGGGGTCCGAGGTTCTGTGGCCTAAATATTGGGGGCCCGAGGTGGTGAGCTTGCGGGTGTGACTGGCCTGTCCGCCCGGACGCGCCTAGCCTTTGCGGGAAGTTCAGAACTCCTTGCTGTTGTTTCCCGCTGGGCTAGTAAGTGGGGAAACCTCCCGGGCCTATCCAGCGGCTGCCACAGCCCTTTCCCGGGCTTCCCAGTTTTTGGCTGTTAAGACGCCCATTGGCAGTTGAGGCTTCTTCCTGATCCCACTGGTAACACGGATCTGCTCAAGCAAGTTTGAGAGAAAACCGGGGTAGCACCCAACTCCTCTGGGATTAAGATAATGCGGGGAGATAGTACCCCAGTTTTCCCCTCAGTTTTTTTGGCACTTACTCATCCCTGAGGCCTTGTTTCACCCGCCCCAGGATCCAAGGCATACCTTTTGGATGACTCCGGTGATAGACTGAGGTTGGAAGGAGGCCACAGGGCTTATTAAACAGGGGAGATTTGGGGCTGAGCAAACTGGGTCCCTTTAAGCAGGGTTAGAGAAGGAAAGGCACCCAGAGGAGAATAAGTTCCGTTCTGTAAAAGAAGATGCACGGTTATTATTGAGGTTAATAATGGCAATGATCTGCTGCATCTGGGTCAAGGACCGCTGAACTGTGGAGTCCCTTATGACAGAGGATCCCAAGGGATTTCAAGGACTCCCCCATCTTAGTTGTGGTTGGAAAGAATAAAATGAAGACATACCATATCTTACTGTGACCTTTCTTCTCCCACCTCTAGAGCATTCCAGAAAAATAGGAAATCTTACAGTCTTCACCCCTTCATCCCACCCCCCTCTCCAGCTCACTGGTGTCTTGTCTTTAGGTCTTTCTTAGAGGAGCACCCTTCTTATGAAGGAGCAGAGTTCTTTGAGCAATTACCTAACCAAGTTCACAGGAGTGCTGCTGTGACCCCAGAGGAGACCCTGGATTCCCTTACCCCTCATGAAATATTCCCTCTTTGCTTAGTCCTTGATTGTCTTCTTGTCTTGGTCTTTGGAGCCTACCCTCTCTTGTGACTGGAAACTGTGAGGCCAGGAACACATTAGTGCACCTTGAAACACCCTGTCATCCCTCAAAAAGAGTTTTCAGTTTCCTCAACTGTGGGTGCCAAGGAACCCTCTCTAAACTACGGCCAGCCTAATCTCTAGATTTTTTTTCCCAAGACATATTTATTCTCCTTTGAAAAGTTCTCATAACAAAAAAGTTCAGGTTTCAAACCCCCAACAAAGCTAGCTTCTTCCTAATCTGTAGGTCAGAGTTTACAACAGTATTCATAAGGTTTGCATCAGAGAGAAAGGGCTACCTCAACGCAAGTCAAGTCTTAATAGAAGATATAACCCAGCAGCTTTGAATGGGGGGGGTGGTTTGACCCAAGATGGGATGAACGGGGAGGGGGTAGCAGGGGGGCCAACCTCTAACTAACAATTTCTCCAGCATAAAAATGAAGCATCAAATTCGTTAGCCCAGGGCCTTCATTTTTCCCTTTCCACATTATAACTAGTTATTGAACTCGCTGGAAGATCTAAAGGCCATTTGCGAAGAGACAAATTTCAATGGAGTTTCCTCATCAATAACCCCATGGCAGTGACCTATTGGAACAAGTCAAACACCCGAGGTGAAATGCAGGTCACTCTGTCTAACCAATATTAAAATGCGGCCACTTTTTAAAAAGCCACTTTAAACGAGATTTGAGGAAAATTGAATTCCAAGGAAGGCAAGGCGGGGGAGATCTGCAAGAGGACTCTGCCTATGGTCTCCAAACAAACAAGAGAAATTCATCTTTAATATTTTAAAGGGGGCAAATTAACATTCTGTGATTTCTTTTATTCTTTCTTCTCTTCTCTCTCTCTCTCTCTCTCTCTCTCTCTCTTGAGACTATCAGCAGTTCCAAGAGGATGAAAACGGTTGAGTATTTTCTAGTGACACATCCAGGTTATTAAAGTCATTTTAGACCAATTCATTACTTTTACTGACAAGAGATTTAAGAAAAAAATCAATTAAGCATTTGCATATTCTTTTGCATACATTAGTCCTGCCTGCTGGCATTAGGAAAGGACAAAAACATACATATACCCATGTACACACAGAGAGATACACAAAGGAAAAAAATGGTATAAGAATCTTGTTTTAGTTTGGGATTTTCAAGTTGCCCGGGGGAGAAAAAAATCAAAATGAAATGAATTGCCTGATTGCATACCATCTAAAAGTCAATTTATTTGAGGAAAAGGAAAGAAGCATGCTGTAATTTGTAATCCCTAAAACAACACAAAGAACATACATTTAAAAACAACAACACACCAAGCCCTGTGCTTCAGAGAGTAGGTGTGACCTTTATTTTCCTTCTTTTTACCGTCTAAATCCTGAATTATTTTATATTTTATTTTATTTTTTTGTCCCTCAGAAAATCCAGGGAGCATAAGGTGGGGTTTTACTGCAGTACAGAATCTGTGGAGCCGCTGGGGTACCTCAGCCGGCATCTTGTTACTGGGGAGGGGAGGAATATGGGTTAGCCAACGGTCAGTATGGTAATCCAGACACAATAAGGCCTCTCACAACAATGGACACATATTTTTCTTCAGTGGTGTCAGAAGGGAAGCGCTTTGTACTGAAACATGTTTCCGAAAGAGAAACCAGATCGAGATTTAGAAAGGAGATGGGGTGTGGGGCAGCACGCAGAGCAGAGAGCGTTTGGATGCTGGCAAGAGGTGGTCAGAAAACATAAGAATAAAACTGGGACCAAGGGAAGTCCAGGGCAGAGCCTTTGGGCTGGTGAGGCAGGAGGTAGGAGGCAGGAGAGGGAAGCACAAAGGAGACCAAAGGATATACTGGGGAGGGCCTCTTTAGTACCCCCTTCCTCACCAGTTAAGCCCCTGATAAGTGCAAGAGTCCTCTACAGGAAAAGATTTCCTTGTTTGTAACAATATTCAGGTAAACATGTTATATTGGGTATGTGTGGTGAGGTATTTAACCCATGTGATAAACAACTTCCTTTCCTAACTACAGGAGCCCCAAAGAGTTTTTGTTTGTTGTTTGGTTCTATTATTATTATTATTATTATTATTATTATTATTATTATTATTATTGGATGTAGATGAGAGTGGACGCATTTGGGGGATTTCATAGATTTTACTTTCTGGTTATTCATGCTGAATTAGCTGTGCAAATCTGGAATAGGAACTCCATTTATTAATGGCTGCATAAAAGGCATTTAATATTTTAGCAAACATTAATGGTGTGTACGGATATGTATTTGTTAACCATAATAACCAAAGACAAACTTGGTATTCAGTTTGAGGCATCTGAACCTGTGTTTATTAGACTTGCCCAAAGATAATTTCCTTGACTCACCTGCAGGAGCTAAGAAATCTAGAAGGTTAGGGGCAGGTACTACCTTGGGTAATGTCTTTGGAAGGTTAGCTTAGTAAATTTGAAGTTAGAATTAAAGAGAAGAAGGTTGAAGGTTAGGAGGCAAGGATGGTAGGGATGGGGCTGGGGAAAGGGGAAGCAAGCAGGCAGCTCACTTTTGCAAGAGGGAGAAGAGAATATCCCCAGATGGGACAGAGTGAGGCAGCTCACCCAAGTACAGGCCTAGAAAGGAGATCAAGTTGAAGACTGAAGAAGCTCTACTTTTTCCCTCACTCTTCCTACCCTACTACTGCTCTCTGGAGCTTTGGAGGGCCATGTGAGACAATTGGGGGCTGTTGCTTAGACCTCTGTAGAATGGGATTCAGTACTAGCTTTCCTTTATCCACTTCCAGCAACTTGTAGTTCACCCTCACCAGCAGCAACTGAGGGGTGGGGAGAGACAGAGAGAAACAGACTAGAGAGACAGGAGGGAGGGAGGAAGAGAGAGAGACACACACACAGAGAGAGACAGAGACAGAGAGAGAGAGGACAGAGACAGAAATGACAGAGACAGAGAGACAGACAGATTGACAGAAACACACACACACACACACACACACAGAGAGAGAGAGAGAGAGAGAGAGAGAGAGAGGACAGAGACAGAAATGACAGAGACAGAGAGACAGATACACAGACAGACTGACAGAAACACACACATACACAGAGAGAGAGAGAGGACAGAGATAGAAATGACAGAGAGAGACAGACACACAGACAGACTGACAGAAACACACACACACACACACACAGAGGACAGAGACAGAAATGACAGAGACAGAGAGACAGACTGACAGAAACACACACATACACACACAGATGACAGACAGAAACACATACACACACACACACACACACACACACACACAGAGAGAGAGAGAGAGAGAGAGAGAGAGAGAGAGAGAGAGAGAATAAAATTTAAAGTCTTCACACAGCTCCCTGCACCAATAGCCTTGTATCTCCATTCCCCTCACTCACAGCCTTTTGCTCCTCTTCCATGCACACAGCTGGTCCTCATACTTAAGGTTCAGGTCCAAATGAGCAAGGATCCTCCAAAAGCTCTGGGAGTTTGGGAGTCTCCTATAAGAGATGGCTGACCACCAGGGAATTCTTGTTTCCTCACCCAGCTACTGGGGGCGGGGGGGGGGGGGGGCGGGCGGGAGGAGGAGTGCTGTCTCTTAGGAAGAGGCTAACTAGGACTAAGTCATGGGTGCCAAGCCCTGGTGAGCCCAGGTTGGGGCTGGGGCTGGGGCCCTAAGCATTAGGCAGGGAAAGCAGCCAGAGGCACAGGCCCAATCTGCATCTTTTGACTTTACTGTGGTTCCTTCCCATTATAGCTCTCAAAGTGAACCCTAATTTGGAAGAGGGGACCCTCTCCCACATCCCAAAGGTGGTGAAAAGAATGTTGGGAATCTTCTCTTTTCAGTATCTCCCTCACGGAGCTTTTTTTTTTTTCTCTCCCTCTTCCCCCTCCTCATTCCCTTAATTGCAGATGTTCTAATTAAACCCTCAAATAGTTGTTATGCTGTTTTAAAAGGTACTTATTCAAGTGTCAACCAGGCTGTGCTGGGAGGAGGCAGCATAGGGCGGCGAATTAAAGGTAGATTGACTAATCACGGCGGCGATCATAATAATAAAATCAGAGGGAAAAAAATCACATTACGACTTTTCGTGGAAAGGAGGGAGCAGGCAGCCAGCGGCCGCCAGCCCTGTGCCGCCGACACAAAGAGTGCGGGCGATTCCGCGAGACTGATTTATGACGTTTTACAGCCCTATAAAAGCTGTAGCGAGGAGGCAAGCGCTCCTACCACCGCTGGCAGATTTAGTCTAATAAATAAAACATAAACAGTTAACTTTATGTGTCACTTTTATTGTTATCAAGTAAAATATAGCCGAGCCCCGGCAAGCTATGATTTTAAACTATAATTGTTATCAAGTACAACAAGGAGACCTGGCTCCCACCCTGGGCTTTCCCCTCTGCTGCCCCCCCCCCCAACTCTGAGTTATAGAAGATCACTTAATTGGAGTCCGATGACGAGGAGGCCACCCTTAGCTAAGGAACCAGTGGCTGGAAAAATAGTCCTTCCTTGCCCCATCTCTCTTCCCTGACTCTGCCACCTCCCGTGAGGATATTCTGTGTGTGTGGGTGACAGAGGGAGGGAGCAGGGCAAGAATAGGCCAGAGACCCCTGCCCTGCCTCCAAAGAGTAGTTACCTCACCTCTTCTTTTTGGAAGGCAGCCTGGAGCTGGCCCTTGGGAATATGTGTTTACATGTAAACACACGTGTTACACGGATATAGTCTCAGATTGGAAGCAAGCAGGCTCTGCCCACACAGGCTTCCCTTGAGGGTAAGACATGGAGGAAAAACTCTCAGGGCCTTGGGTCAGGGCACTGACTCCTGGCAAATGTCTCATCTTTTCTTCTTCTTCTTCTTCTTCTTCTTCTTCTTCTTCTTCTTCTTCTTCTTCTTCTTCTTCTTCTTCTTCTTCTTCTTCCTTCTCCTTCCTCCTCCTCCTCCTTCCTCCTCCTCCTCCTTCCTCCTCCTCCTTCTTTCTCCTCCTTCTTTCTCCTTCTCCTTTCTCTCTCTCTCTCTCTCTCTCTCTCTCTCTCTCTCTCTCTCTCTCTCTCTTTCACCATTCTGGCAGGTGCTGTGAGAAGTCAGAAGGCCAGGGAGCAGGAGTCACACAAGAGTCATCAGTAGTAGATCTCTGCTCTGGGCTCTGGGCTCTGGGGCCTGGGCCGGGAAGGACAGTGGGTAGCAGGGGTGTCAAGATTTCTGAAATCTGCTTTTGCCAACCACTTCCTGTCTTTCTTCAGAGGGGGCTCAAGCCCTAGACTTCCAGAAATGACATCAGGATCATTTGTATCCCGCTGCCTCAACCTGCCTAGTACTGCTGGGACCCTGTCTCCAAGGCCCCTTGGCCAAGAGGGTTGGGTGAGTGTGTATGGGATAGGGGAAATGGACTTGAGGATCCGTGAATGGGGTAGGGCAGTTCAGGCTCTCCAGCCTTCTAAGCTCAACCTCGGCCCCTCCCCATCCAACCTGCACTGAAGCCCTCATTGAACTTCCTCTTCCTGCGAAAGAGGGGCGCTGCCCTGTGACCTACACAGACTGCAACACGATTGCCATAATGGAGACCACTGGAAAGGCACTGGAGCTGAGGCCCACGGGGCCCACTGGAGGCCGGAGAGGAGACTCTGGGCGGGGGCTAGATCACAGCCTCCCGACAGCCCCCAGTGCCCAAACATTGGAGTCGAGCTGGGAGCCACCCATCTTTAGCAAGGAAGGATTGTCAGTCTGGTGGGGTGTGCAATGGTGAGCACCCCAGCTTCTGCCAGCCATCCCCCACCCCCACCCCCAGCAGCAGCAGCACCACCACCACATACACAAAAAATTGGATACATTTTGAATAAAGCGATTCGGTTCCTTATCCGGGGACTGGGTTGCTCGGTGTGATTGGCCGGCGGAGTCACATGGTGAAAGTAACTTTACAGGGTCGCTAGCTAGTAGGAGGGCTTTATGGAGCAGAAAAACGACAAAGCGAGAAAAATTATTTTCCACTCCAGAAATTAATGATCATGAGCTCGTATTTGATGGACTCTAACTACATCGATCCGAAATTTCCTCCATGCGAAGAATATTCGCAAAATAGCTACATCCCTGAACACAGTCCGGAATATTACGGCCGGACCAGGGAATCGGGATTCCAGCATCACCACCAGGAGCTGTACCCACCACCGCCTCCGCGCCCTAGCTACCCTGAGCGTCAGTATAGCTGCACCAGTCTCCAGGGGCCTGGCAATTCGCGAGCCCACGGGCCGGCCCAGGCGGGCCACCACCACCCTGAGAAATCGCAGCCGCTCTGCGAGCCGGCGCCTCTCTCAGGCACCTCTGCCTCCCCGTCCCCAGCCCCGCCAGCCTGCAGCCAGCCAGCCCCTGACCATCCCTCCAGCGCCGCCAGCAAGCAACCCATAGTCTACCCTTGGATGAAAAAAATTCACGTTAGCACGGGTAGGCAACTTTGCTTTTTGCCCCCCTCCCTTTCCCGGCGCTCCCCACCCTCCCTGGCCCCCTCTGGCCCCGTCCTCCTTTCTCTCCTTCCCCCTCTCTCTCCAGGAGCGACTCTGGGTTAGCACAATTGAACTGGATTTACGAGCGAGAATGGGTAATTACATCCCCCATAAATTTTATGGCTTAGCTACTCTGGGCAGTCCGAGCCATGTGCTACGATCTGTTATGTATGTGTGAAAACTATGCTTGCTTTCTAAGGGCGCATAAATAATTCAGTGTCGTTACAATGAGGATTCCCCTCTTATTACACTACAAAGTCTCTAGCTTCCTTCAACTTCTTTATAACCCATTTAGCTTGATGACTTTATTTCCACCACTCCCTCCTGTTCCTCAAAGCTGAGGATGGGGTGAGGGTGGGGGCAGGGAGCCTGCTGCCTCTGAACCCCACTATTTGCTTCCCCTCCCCCTTCCCCAGTGAACCCCAATTATAACGGAGGGGAGCCCAAGCGCTCGAGGACAGCCTACACCCGGCAGCAGGTCCTGGAATTAGAGAAAGAGTTTCATTACAACCGCTACCTGACCCGAAGGAGAAGGATCGAGATCGCCCACTCGCTGTGCCTCTCTGAGAGGCAGATCAAAATCTGGTTCCAAAACCGTCGTATGAAATGGAAGAAGGACCACCGACTCCCCAACACCAAAGTGAGGTCAGCGCCCCCGGCCGGCGCTGCGCCCAGCACCCTCTCGGCAGCCACCCCCGGCACTTCTGAAGACCACTCCCAGAGCGCCACGCCGCCGGAGCAGCAACGGGCAGAGGACATCACCAGGTTATAAGACATAACTTACACCCCTGCCCCCACCCTGTGCTCCGTGCCCCCCTCACACACAAATTGACTCTTATTTATAGAATTTAATATATATATATATATTTTGGTTCTTTTCTCTCTCTTCCTCTTGCCTCCTCCCTTGTCAGTTCCAAACAGACAAAACAGATAAACAAACAAGCCCCTTGCCCTTTTCCCTTGCTGTTAAAGACCCCTTTAAGCATGTGGTGTTGTCTTAGCATGGTACCTGCTGGGTTTTTGTTGTTGTTGTTTTGTTTTGGGTTTTTTGTTTTGTTTTGTTTTGCTTTGCTTTGCTTTTAAGGCCATTGGGGGGGGTATTTATTTTTTAAGAAAAAAAGCTGCAAAAATTATATATTGCAAGGTGTGATGGTCTGGTTTGGGTGAATTTCAGGGGAAATGAGGAAAAGAAAAAGGAAAGGGAGATTTGTAAGTGGAGTCTCATCCTCTCTCCTCCTCCTTTCCCCCCATCTCTTTCCTTAGGCCTTTTGCATTGAAAATGCACCAGGGGAGGTTAGTGAGGGGGGAAGTCATTTTAAGGAGAACAAAGCTATGAAGTTCTTTTGTATTCTTGTGGGGGGGTGGAAGGAGGGGGGAGGACAGCAAACAAAGCTAAATGCATCTGGAGAGCCTCTGGGAGCTGTTCAGTTTGAGGAGCCAAAAGAAAATAAAAATGAACTTTCAGTTCAGAGAGGCAGTCTGTAGGTAGATGCTCCCCCTACCCTCATCGTGGTTATTGTGTTTTTTGGACTGAATTTACTTGATTATTGTAAAACTTGCAATAAAGAATTTTAGTGTTGATGTGAAATGCCCCGTGATCAATAATAAACCAGTGGCTGTGAATTAGTTTTACGTCAATGTCTGATGGTTTCTTTTTAATCCCCCTCCTCCTGGTCTGGTGACACCTCACCTTCTCTATAGTTGCCTAAGTTTACACTGAACAAACACACAAAGGTTGACACTTGACTTCAGGTGTTCAGTGCTAATGAAAGGGAGTCTGGGGTAAGGGATGTGGCAGACTGTAGAGCATACAAATGTCTCACCTCTGACTTCTCAGGGAGGTCAGACCTGGGGGTCCTTACCGTGAAGCTGAATGTGGGGTGGGGGCCCTCACTTTTCCTAAGTCAGACTCAGTCCCTTCTTTTACATATCCCACCTTCTCTGTCCTTTAGACCTGCCAAATCTGCAGACTAGAAAGCAAGTTTAGGGAAAGGGAAGGAAAAAAGTTTTCCTCTTCAGGACTTCTTGGAGTAAGACCTTAAGGAAGATGTCCCTTCTCCATTTGGGCTTTCCTGTAGGGATAAAGGGTTTAGAGCTGGTGATTCTGAAGCTGCCAGGATGGCATATTTGTTTGCTTAGCCTTGGGGGAAAAGGTAAGGTGGAGACCAGAGGCCTGCCTGTAAGGTCTCTTGCATGGATAGGCCTCAGAGACTGATGCCTGGAGTAGCTGGCAAAAGGACTTTTATGTTTTTTTCTGGAACTTTTGATCATCATCTGCCAGGTGTTAAGGAAAAAAATGTTAGAGATTCAAGGACTATGATGCTCTTCCTATAATCTCCTATGTCTTGGCAGAGCTTGGGGGACATACTGAGCAAGGCTCTGTGGTTCTGAGATACATAGTTTTCTCGAGGATGGGAAGGTGTATCACCAGAAAACAACAACAACAATAAAACAAAAACAAAAATCAAAGACAAAACTAAAGATGAATTCAACCCAAAGGATCTCAGCTGGTTCTATCAGGTCCTAGAGATCAGGCCCTAAGCTAAGCCTGCTCTTTTTTTTTTTTTTTTTTTTTTTTGGTTAAGGCAAGGTGAGGAGAACAGTTGGAAGCTTTCCTCTAGGCTATTCATCTGAACTTCTGGATGGAGGACACTCAGGAGTGGGAGAGAGAGAGGCCATCTGCACTACCTTCTTCTTTGAATCCCAGAGTAAGAGGCAACAGCAGACAGAGGAGACACAAGTTGTGAAAATCTATTTGCTATGTTTTAATTTTCTTCTTACTTGCACTACTTGATGACTGATCCTTGGAGCAGAGTCTGTGTGTGTTTCTGGAGTTTGGCAACGTGTTGCTGGGGCAGGGGTGGGGGTCCACCTAGTCCCTGAGGCCTACTTTCTCCTCCCTCAATAGTACCCTGGAGACAGAGAAACATGCTGTTTACAGTGTGAGGAAGCAGAGGCAACAATTATCTGGAGTTATTTCATGTAATCAAGTGAATTAGGGACCTGGTCTGACCTTATCCCCAATCATCTTTGGGCTTGAGATGGTGGTTGTAGGGTGTTGGAAACTGTTTGAAAAGAGAGAGGGAAGGTCTGGGAGAGGAAAGGAGAGATGGCAAGGAGTGGGGGTGGTCTTTAGACCCACTGTTCTTGTCTAGCTTTGAGCTTTGCAGAGTTATAGGAGAGAGCCACCACTGCTTGTTATTTCTGAAGTTTCTCCTGGCTCTTTCTGAAGGGACACTCCAGAACATAGGGAAAACAGCTTGTAAGAGCTGGGACGTTTATTTCCCTTTCTTTACAGGCTTCTGTTTTTGTTCTTTCTGTGGCGTGCATAGTCATTTTTTAGGGTCTCTACCCTTCTTGATCTGGAAAGAGGGGAAGGTCCCAAATTCATACATTCTTGACAAATGTAGCAAAATTTTTTTTAAAAAAATTTTTACACTAGGGTTTTTGAAGAGTTGGGCCTCTGATCCCCAGAAATCTCTTCTCTTTCTCCAGAGCTTTCCTGTGCCTGAGCCCTGACCACCCACCCAGAAAGCCTTCAGTTTAGCTGGGCTGGGGTGAAACGTGGGGCTAACCTGGGCCTGGGCCCCAAGCTCTAGTAGTCCTGATTTCAATGCTTCTGATGCTTCCCTGGCCTCACTGGGAAGTGGAGGGCAAGGCTTTTATTTAAGTTGAGTAAAGCAGTGGGGAAAGGCTGGGGGGAGGACTCAGCCCAGGTTCACGGGAAGGACACAGCATTTTCTCTCCCATTGCCTTTATATTCGGCAGAGCCTCTGACCTCTCCCCCACCCCCATCTTCCACCCTCCGAAGCCTAGCCCTTGCTCAGGCCCTGGCCTCCAGATAGGATGCCCCAGCTTTTGTAGGACTGGGGATTTCTTGCCCAGACTCATGGGAAAGGAACGTGTGTGAATGCCTGCTAGCCCGGCATTATATCATCTTCAATGGCCAAGTAAAAGGAAGACCTGTGAACTGGGGGACACCAACCTTCCAAGGTCCTTCTTTCCAAGCACCGGGAGATCCCCACAAGCCCTAAATCTCTTCGCTGTCCTGTAAGTAGCTAGCACTCAACCTTCTCGGGGTAAAAAACCCAAGTCTAAACTCTTGTCTTTCACTAAATTTTTATTTCAACTCCAGTTGTTTGAGAGGGCGGGAAATCAAATGTAAGATGGAAAGGGTCTGCTTGGAGGAAGTGGGAGTCCACACACCTAGGGCTGTGAGAAAACAGCTCAAAAAATAAGAATGAGTGGAGGAAGTAAGGCTAGGTAGAGGAAAGGCCTGGGATACTTTGTTTCTCTGAAGATCTCTTGCAGTTTGTTTCCTACCATTCTGAATGTTTCAGTTTTCTCCCTGTGGACTTGCATATTGAAATCCAAAGTGCGTGCACACTGTGTGTGTGTGTGTGTGTGTGTGTGTGTGTGTGTGTAAGAGGTTTGCCAAAGTGTGGGTCAGGGTATCTTCTGCTAGGGAGGGTTTCTGTTTTCCTAAGATTCAGGACTAACCCAGAAAGGGCTCTTAAGAGGACACCATGGCAAGGAGGGGCAGTGTGCCGGGCACTTAAATCCTTTTCTCGGCTTTCTGCCAGGTCCTGGGGTAGCATGGTGCTGTATTCACAAAGCCACATCTCCAGGCTTTCCTTGGCTTTTATCTGGCACCCCACCTTTGGACAGCTAATTCAAATTAAAATGCCTCCTTTCCTAGAGGCCTTTCCTTTCTGAGGCTTGGTAAAAGAGATGGAAGATTCTCTAACTCTAGCGGCCACCAAAGCAGATGGAATATTTATTGCCTCTCTGGATGTCATTACCTAAGAATACAATTTTATGAACCTCCTAATCTGTTAGCTTGATTTATCTGGATGGGCAGAAGCCCAAAATAAACATTTGCAGAATTTAGGTGGGGAAAAAAAAGTCTTTGCCTCTGACCAAGCTCCTCACATAACTGGCTACCCCCTCTCAGAGTGCTTGTTCTGCACCTGGCATCTATAACCCTATTTTAATCTTTTTCCCCCCTCTGTGGTGTGTGGCAATTTGGGGGTATGCCTCTTGAGAATTAAAAATGGTGAGATGTACTATTTGAACTAGAGTCTTGAAACCTTGCATACCTTACAACCTGCCCCTGGGGAGTGCCATTTCCTTTGGAGGTTGGAAAGCTGGCAGAAGCTAAAGCCAAAGGAAAGGACATTTTGGACAGAGGTTTCCCAAGGCGCTGAAAGAGGGGGGGTTGGCGCTCAGACTGTTCTCTCTCTCTCTCTCTCTCTCTCTCTCTCTCTCTCTCTCTCTCTCTCTGGCCAACCTTAACTCCCATCCCACCTTACCCTGATTTCTTTGGTATTAGCTCTGCATCTTTTTACCACACAGTATCCAGAGAAACACATCTTTGCAAGCTGCGAGAAAGGCCGCAGCGGCTCTCCTTCCCACCAGGCCCAGAAAAAGATTCCGAAGGAAGGCGGGAGGTGGGGGGCGGATCAGGGAGGGAGAGAGAGTTACAGAGTCCAATAAAAGGGAAAGTTCATTTTAAATGTCCCTCAACGACTGCTGGAGCCCCCAATTTGTAGTCCTCCGGGACCTGCTCCTCCTGCCCCAGGGGTAAGGGTGAAGCGGAGACAGTGTCACCATGGCTCACTTCCTTGTTTCGAACTCCCTCTTTTCCCAGCCCAAGTTTAGAAACTGGGAGAAAAAAAGTATATTTGAATTCGGTGGTGATGGTGATGGGGGTGCAGACACGCTGAGACAGAGTCTGTGGGCACTGCCAAGAAACCAGTCAGACCTTAGCTTCTTGCTCCCAACCTCTGGCAGCCTGGGAAGCCCCGCGCAAAAGAATCTGGCAAAAAAGCGACTGTTTCACTTGAGGTTGGGGGGAGAGGGCAGCTCTTTTCTCGGGACTGCCGGAGGGCTGAGTCTCCGGACCGAGAAATGGGGAAATAGGCCCAAAGCAAGGACTGCTTTGGGCTTCAGGCCGCGTCCTCCCTGGGAGCCGGGTCACCTTCACCTAGGTCACGACCCCCCCCCCCCAGCTCTGGCTGCGAACAATAGGGTTCCGGGTGACGAGCGCGGGGTGCAGGCCCGCTGGGCGGGTTCACTACGCGGTGAGCTCCGAAGCCTGGGGTCTAGCCCTGCCCTACAGAACCCAATCTCCTTTCTTTCCTCTATCACACCTCTTTCCCAGCCAACCCGCTACTTCATGGAAAATTAAGTGTACTCTCTCAATTACTCCTCGACCAACATACCACTTAACCAAATAAGGAGATTTTGTTTTTCTTTAGAAATGAGTTTTTCCCGAGTTAACCCGCAGGAAATACGACCCTTTGGAGATTTCTGAGGGTATGGAGAGGGCGGAAGAGCTCATTTGAGCTCCACCAAGGGCTGCCAGAAAGATCACAGGCCATCATACCAACCATCATCAGAATTATAGGCCAGAAAGCCCTGCTTGCAAGAGGTGGCTGCATAGATGCTGTGGCCTTTGTCTCTATGCCAGATTAGGATTTGGCCTTTTATTAAAAAGAGGAGCGTTCTTAAACCCGATGGGTTGTTGATAAGGGACTGGAAGGTGAGTCACTTAGAAGTCCTCCAAACCGGTTTGTTCTTGCTAGGGTGGTGCCTCCCCACTATGGTAATAGCCAAGCTCTTAGCGTGACTCTGCTTTTTTGGACAACAATGTATCTGTAAGTTTGTACATGTTGAGTCTTTCCACTCAGATGGAACAGATTTTAGGACGTTACAATTACAGATTTGGGTTTGGGTTCTAGCTGCAGGAATGAACTCAACTCCTTCAGGAGAAGGGGGATGGGAGAGGTATGGATCGCTATGGGTGTACTTTCCCCAGCTTGGGCCTTGTTACTGTCTACTGCACCTGGCTCAGGTGTAGTGAGGTTGTCATCATCTCACCTGGGAACCTCCTTAGGGGCTGGGGGCTGGGGCTCAGTCTCAGAGAGTTTCAAACCATTTTGGAATGTGACTGCCTCCAGCTGTCTTTTCTTGACTGTCATGTCTACTGCCTTCTGCACTTGCAGTCTGCCTTTCCCTGTATTTTTACCCCTCTCTTTTCCTGCAGTAACCCTCTGAGATAATCACCAATCCCAGCTTCCCTCCTAGGAACCCTGCCCCCAACTGTAAAAGCTAAGAAAGGAGAGCCAAAAGGTGACAGTTTTGGAGGGACAGCTAAGGTTCAAAGGTTCCTGAATGGGCCTCCAGGCTGCCCTCCTCAGACCGGATCTGACCACTCTGGAGTAGTCCCTGGGCCAGCAGCAAAGAGAACAAGGTTTTATAGCAGGGCAGATGTTGGCTCAGCAATCTCACCAGATCCCCCTTTATCTCTTCCAAGGCAGAGCCTCCAATCTTCACTATACCTTTGTTCTTCTCCCTTTTCTCCCTGCCCCTCCTCTTCTTCTGTTTGATCCTCTCCACCCTCCTCCCCAAATTGTTTCTTCAGATCTGGAAGCATCTGTTCAGTCTGCCCCTCCCCCATACTCTTCTTCTCTTCCGCCCTCCACCTCAAGCATTTACAAAAGGCTCTGATACATCACCATCCAGATATCTGAGGTCAAAACTTGTACCCCCTTCATTCTCCCAGTTAGAGGGGGTCCTGAGGATATACAGTTTAAGTCTTGGTTGTCAGGACCCAGTCCTTTTCCTACTGGGACAATTATCTATTAAATAAAGATTAAAAACTAGGAATCCTGCATGGAAAGGCTTGGCCCTGGATTATTAGACAACTGTGCTGTTCTCTGCTGGGTTTTTGTGAGCTCGGCCATGGGAACTCCTCATTCTAGCCCTAGACTGAACATGGCCTTTCTAACCTTTCTACCTGGCCATGCATTTCTTTCTGTTCTTTTTCAAATCACAATTCTTTCTTCTAATTATTTCTCCACCCCTTCTCTCTGCTGCAAAGTAACTTTTTAACAATTAGAAGGTCTCCAGTCTCATTCAGAATTCTCGAAGAGGCATGGCACTCTCTGCATTCTGCAGATTGCTGGGCCTCTCTTCTCTGTCTTCTAGAAAAATAATTTTTAAAAAAGTATCTTAAAATGACTCCTTTACAGCCTTCTTCCTGAATGCACCCTCTGATGAGAGTCTTCTGATTTCAGAAGTTTGGAGGAGATCATTATAGCCCTAAGTTAGGTAGACAATAGCCAGCCTCTCCTCTCTTTGTCAATTTGCTTGTGTATAGGACTAGATAACTTAGATTCAAGCTCTTGAGCAATGCTGGATAGACCCGCTTCTAGCAAAATCAACTTTATAGCCCCAGAATACATAAATAGAATAATCTTAAGGTCCTTAATCCTAATGCCTAATGGGAAAGAGTAACTTTTCTCCTTGCCTTCTTTCAGCTCTGTCCTAGGGTTCAGCTCTGCTGGGGACTTGTCTCTTTTATTCTAGAAGAGCAGCAGTTGGTCAAGAGCCTCAGATTTGTGCTCCCAGTGGTTTATCCCTCCGTTTCCATGGTGACAAAGGCAGCTGAACTACCTACCAAGACACACACACACACACACACACACTCACTCACTCACATACACACAGACTCACAGACCTTGATGGCAAAAGTGCCTTTGCTGTTCTGGAGGGATGACAGTGGAGAGAGTCTTGTCTGATTAATTATCCCACAGTTCTTTCTCCCAGCATACATATTTATGTACAGGCACAGCTTCAAACATGTGATACATACATGCAAAGCCCCAAATACACTTATGTCTCTGTTCATATATTCATGGGTAGGTAACTTTGCTGAAGGCAACATATATCATATGTGTAGAAGCTTATGTGACACAGAATAGCATTTAAACCAGGCACCTAGGAAATAAATTCTTTCACTTACCACTAATGTTCCTGCTACTTCAGGCTTGGGCTGCTGGTATGCTGTGGACCACATGGCCTAAGGACTCAGCTTAGTGTTTGACTTGTCTCCTTATGCCTGGGGTGGCTAAGAGGAGGGAGGCAGGAGTCAACGGACTGCCTAGAAGATCAGAATTCTTACCTATCTCACTTGCTTCAATGTTAAAATTAAATAAAACCCACAAATGCTAATTTAGCCCTCCAATCTACACATTATACCCCCGGGCCAGACCTTATAAACAATCACCACTACAGCAACACAGCAAGAATCATAGGTATCTATGTGCTAGGCCTGTTAGTTGTCTTTGTAGGGTATTGTAGGGATCAATAGATTAATGTTTGAGGAATATTTTGATTTATACGTGGCATATTGTAGGTGTTCGGGAATGTTATCTGTTATTCCTGTTAAGAAGGACTTGCTATGAGCTAGGCAGTGGATTAGATTCACTATCTCATTTAAGCCTTAGCATAGTAAGAAAGTTATTGTGTTTCCATTTGACAAAAGAGATGCTGAAGCTGGGCTTGGTGGTAGATGGCTTTCTTCTCAGCACTTGGATGGCAGAGGCAGTCAGATCTCTGTGTCTGGTTTACACAGTGATTTCCAGGACAGCTAAGGCTATGTAGAAAGACTGTCTCAGAGATAAATGGGGGGCAGGGGATGGTGTGGGGGGTGGTGACAAACCCCAGGAGGCCAGGAATGTGCTTCACTGAGAGGGCTCAGAATCTGCTTGAATTTGCCTGACCTCTGACTGGATGCCCAGAACTGTTCCACTTAACTGCTTCTGATGGATATAGAGTGTGGTTGCTAAAATGAGAGTTTGGTAAGAAGCCATTGTGAGGCAAAGGCAGTAGGAGCCTCAATGGGAGGCAAGAAGAACCTGAGGAGCTTGGGCTTCGCTGTCTTCATGGGTTCTCGTCCTCATCAGCCTGGTAGTTCTCAATATTTGGCATAAAAATATAAATTGTTAGACATTCTGGCTGGGGATGTAGCTCAGTTCTGGTAGAGCGTTACCTTAGCATACACGGGGCCTCAGGTTCAATCCCAAGCACTACATAAAACAGACATGGTAGTGCATACCTACAGACATGGTAGGGCATACTTGCAGACGACACTCACCATTTAAGAGGTGGAGGCAGAAGGATCGGGAGTTCAAGGCTAATGCCTCCTCCATAGTGAATTTGAGGTTAGCTTGGGCTACAAGAGACCATCTCTAAAAAATTGTTTGTGTGTGTGTGTAAATAATTTTAAGGACCACTGGGCAGTGGTAGCACATGCTTTTAAACTTAGCATTTGGAAGCAGTGGCAGGCAGATCTCTGAGGTCTAGGCTAACCTTGTCTACAGTGTGAGTTCCAGGACAGCCTAGGTTATACAAAGAAACCCTGCCTCAAAAAAAAAAAAAAAAAAAAATTCAAGGAGCATATCATTAAGGTAGATTGTATCTTTCTAAAATAATATTTACATCCA